>NC_079972.1:295657-616425 GCF_029852145.1 Microplitis mediator | reverse complement strand
TCATATTTTTCGGCCGTTTCTCTATGTAAGAGGCAAATTTAGTCACTAAAAATTTATAAAAATTAAATTTTTTTTTTTAGTTGATAAATTTTTGAAATAAAGTAAAATTATAGAATTGATTTTTTTTTTATTAAATAGCAATTAGTAATTAAGGTGATCGAGAGTGAACGATTTTTTACGCTTTAAGAAATTATTTTCGAGTAATATAAAACCAAAAATAGTTGTCAAGAGTAAGAAATACATTCTTAATGATGAAAACAATTTAAAAAAAAAAAAAAACGAAAAAGAAAATTTTTTTATCACTTTTTGGAGGGGGGCCGCTCTGCCCCACAAAAAAAAAATTTTTTTTATTCAGAATTTTGGCAAAATGTCCATAAATTTGTTCGAAATAGGACAAAAGTAAAGTGATCTTATGGTTGAAAGCCACAAAAAATAATAATTGGCTTAGGGGGGCCGCTCTGCCCCACCCTCCCCTACGTATCGGTCCGATTTTTAAAATCGAGTTCTGAAGAGATCTCAATGTTTTAAGGTCCTACGAAGCTTTCCTGACTGTTTTCAAGATGATGTCCGAGTGTATGTATGTAAATATTCTATAACTTTCGAAGGGGTAAACCGACTCAGAACTTTGAGGTGACATTCGAAGTGGGGTATTTATTTTTAGGTGCTGTGAAAAATTAAGCTTGATCAGTACCGTAAATTTCAAGTTATTCAAAAAATAAAATTTTTTGAGATAACTTGTAGTATACCGAATAAATTAATTTGAAAATCTAATCAGCTCTAAAGAATTTCAAAAAGTCAAAAGAATTTCAAAAAGTGATTTTGTCTAATGAACTCAAAAATCACAAAACTGATTGATTCTCATGATATTTTAGCGCTTAAGGCTGAAAAGCTCCATCAAATACCGCCTCAAACATCGAAATCTCGTTAATAAGTTCGAAAAATATTAGCGATGAAAAATTAGAAAAAATAAAAATTTACTTCATTTTTTCAGTTAACGTATGTTGCAATTTTTAATATGTTCCAAAACTCATACTGGTCCTCTGGTTCGTAGTGTTCGATGATCGCTACGTAAATTATTGCAATCGTTTCGTTAGTTTAAATACTATCATCATCGAAAATTTTAAAAAATCACTGATTCTCACATTTTTTCCCAATGTTTTATATCTCGTTACTGATGCCATAAGGGCGTATAAAAAATTGTACGCTCTTATGGCACCCCAGAACCATAAGTAGATACAAAAATTTTTTTTAGAAATTGACGTAATTATATTCTATAAGTATAATAGAGACAAAAAAATCGGTCTATCGGTTAACCCTGCGGGCCAGCCCCAAACCTTCCCGCTGTTTTCGAGTTCGTTGAGCTCAAAAACATTATTGTGAATACATTTTCGAGCTCTTCGAGCTCGCAAATACTTTTGTATGCCATTGTTTTGTAAAAAATCATTTTTTAGCATTTCTTTCTACCACGATATCTCGCGAACGAATTAACCGATTTTGATGGTTGAGGCGGCAATCGGCGTGTTTTATCAAGTTCTAAAGCTGATCAAATTTTGAAATTGATTTATCTAGTCGTTTTTGAGAAATTTCAAAAAACCAAAAAAAAAATTTTTTTTGAATTCTTTCGTCAACGGTTTCTCTTGAACGAATGAACCGATTTTGATGGTTGAGGTGGCATTCGACGCGGCTTCTAAAATTTTAGAGCTGATTAGATTTTGGAATCAATCCATCAAGCAAATTAAAAGTAATCCAAATAGAACATTTTTGAAATATCTCCAAACGCACTCTACCGATTAAGCTCAAATTTTTACAGCTTCAAGATATTAACAAGCCGCGTCGAATAAGATCTCAAAAATCAAAATCGGTTCATCCGTTCAAGAGTTATGAATATTTACATACATACGTACGTACGTACACACATACATACACTCGGACATCATCGTGAAATTAGTCAGGATAACTTCCTAGAACCTCAAAACGTTAAAATCTGATGGAAATTCGGTTTTTGCGAATCGGACCGAAACCAATAACTTCCCGAATTTTTGAAAATTTTCAATTTTCTTTGCGGGAAGTTAAAAAAATTTTTTCCAGAAATCGAATGTTTTTTATACGCCTTTATGGTTCCTGAAATCGGTACCGAGAACCATAAGGGCGTATAAAAAAGTTTATTTTTCGGGAATCAATGTAATTATGTTCTAAAAGTATAAAACTAAAAAAAATTTTTTTTTCAAAATTTCACTCTTTTTCAAACTTAGAAAACATTCTTTTTTCCAAATTAAAATTTTTTTTCAGCTAACGAAAAAATTGTTTTTAAGTTCGAACGTTTGTTATCATTTTATACTTGATGGTCACAATCACGTTAGTTCCGGAAACTAAATTTGTTTCGTCCCTATCATACTTATAGAATAATTACGTCAATTTCCGGAAAAAAAAAAAAAACATTTTTATATGTCCTTATGACTTTTCAGCGGTATATTTTGCAGGTATACGCCCTTATGGCATCTGTAACGCCATATATTTACTCGCTGATTTAATTCAAAGCTCACGTAACCTTCTATCTTAATAATTTCTATTAATTTGGTCTAAAACTTGACAATACCTTAAATCTACAAATGAAGTTCATTTTTAATGATTATTTTTATTCATATCAAAGATAACTATCTATATACTACTAATCTTGCCCACTCCGAACTCAAATCGTTGGGTGTGTTCTGCTGTCAAAAAGCCAACACGTATACATAAAAAACGTTCTCTTATTCATTTAACGTAAAGTAAATCCGTTGAAATTCAAGGTTTCTATAATAACTATAAGTTTCCATAATAACTAGAAATTCTGATAGAGAATAGAAACGAGAGGAAGAATTTCATAAAAATTTTTTTACGGCAGAAAACTGGAGAACTTGCTGTGAAAATACGATTAAAACACCGTATATCGATGGTAAAAGAGTTATAGATTGATAGTAAAATGATCATGAATCCACAGCGTAATATGACAATGTTTTCAGACATAGAAATTAGAGTAGTCTAGTCTCCATGGTTTTCAGAATGAAATCACAGTGAGTTTACAATGAATTTATGGTGAGACAATGTGAATTGTCATCTTCTCCCTCAGCCTTGCGGTTCCCATTTTTCCCCGTCTCGTTGCCGTCTAAACCACCTAAAGCTAGTCATAGTGCCATGGTCACATGACTAGTTATCACCTCAACGCATGACCGTGAGGGGAAGTGGGGAGCGAGCCCAAAAACTCAGCCCTAAGACCTTACGGTGATTGAACTTCACTTCGATCCTGGATCAATTAGCGATAAGACGTATAATTTAGTTTTACTGTCATATAATAGCAATTTATTTGCGACTTTGTTAATACGAATAACTACTTTGTAAATCGGGAAATTAACTTGCGTTATAGTTGTATTACTGGCAATTTTCTTGCGATATACTTTACTGTCCAAGTTTACTGATTATTATAAACAAAGTTAGTTCAATTAAATATTACTGTACGTTACCGGCGATATATTCGCGATATAAAATTATACTGTGCCACCTATCTGTCTACATTACATCCAGCGCTTGCACTTTCTTGTAAGTAAATTTTATTATTATAATTGGCAATAAACAATCATTGCACTTGTTAATCATTCACTGTATCTATTACCTGTTCATCCTATTTATTTCCTATTTTTCTGGTAAGCTTATCGAATAGTCTGATAAAATAAATATTAATTAAGTTACAAATAGTAATTTGACCATCAACAAGAATATTCTATAATTTTATAAGCCGTGAGGTAAGTTGATAAGTTTTCTCATACGTTGCCGAGTTTGAATAAGTGCGGGTCTTTGCTTTGCAAGAACCCCAGCCCACTGCTCTGTCCAAGTAAAATAAAATTTGTTAGAGGCCAGCCTAAGCCAGGGTTCAACCCGCGAATTCTGGTGGCTGCTGGTAAAAATCGCGAAGACGAAAAGCGATTTGTCTCAACTGGCGCTCGAACAGGGACTTTGCAGTAGTTCAAACCGGCAACGAAAAATTTTATTAATTTTTCTCACGGCTTTACCCAAAATTTTTACCAAATTTCTAGTCACAATTTTAAATTAAATTTCTTACCAGTATTAAAAAATATCATTTCCCTACACTCATAATTTCATTTCATTTTACCATTCATCACCAGCATCTAATTTCACAAAATAATTAATATCCAAATTTCTTTTATTTATTATAAATCATATCAAATAATATTTGTAATTTTGTGTGCTGGTTCGTTCTTAAAGAAATTCCGTTGTTCTGTGACCTTGAGCGTATACTAGCTACACGCGTCATAATATGAGACGTTAGTGTTTATTTACCTTACAGTTTACTTGATAATAACAACGCAAAATAAACACTTAAAATTTTAAAATAAAAATTTATTCGTATATTTTCTAAGTCCAGTAAATAACTTAATTTGTAACACAAAAGATTATTATACTCGTTTCCGATTTAAAATAAAATATCTTTTGCTCGACAAAATAAATTAAGTACTTAAGCAAACTACAAATAAAATCTTTGCAGTAATAAATGAAAATTTGTTAGTCATCAGGGATTCATTAATTAAAATTTAATAATTTATTAACTCGAAGATTTATTAATAGTAATCGGATAATTTTAAATAAATTATTTTTCTGCAAAGATTTAGTCGAAGATTAAAATTGTAATTAGAATAAAATTTCTGTAATTATCAGTAATCTTAATAGCTTAATTAGTCATCACATCATGTTGCCGAGGACACCGATTCCAAGAACACTTCCAGCAGTTACTAGTAATAATTATAATAATATTGGTCACAATCTACTTCATTTTCCGACTAATCCAGCATCAAGTTCAATAATTCCTACGACTAGTGCCATTGATGATTTGCTAGACCTCACGGGAGGTATACACAACAGTACAGTGAATAATAATAACGACATTCCTGTAAATAATATGATTGGCCATCCAACTGCACAGATAAATAATGCGAGCTCAATAGCAGTCTTATCAAATGCTATAGCTCAGTTACAAACTGAATCTGCAGCCTTGCAAGCCGCACGCCAAGAGTCGTCACTGACGGGTACAATCTCACGACCTTCCAATACGTTACCGATATCATCGAATTCGGGAACGGCAATACAAGCTAGAAATAATTTAACGTTTCCAAATAGCTGTATTTCTAGCACATTGATGCCCAGAGAATTGTTTTCAACGGCCACTGTCTCACAGGCAGCAAATCTCCTCACGGCTGGCCATCTTGCCCCGCAATCATACGTGCAATCGTCTCAAGCAAGCAGCGTGTCATCAGCTGTACATCAAGCACCTGCGCAGGAACCGTACGCGCATCAAACGGTCCCACTACCAATTCATACGTTACCGTCGTATGTGCACACGCAGCCACTACCATCTAATATGATACCAGCACATATGCAGCCTGCAACGTTCCATCACCCACACAACGTGACAACTGGATATACGAGCGCAATGGGCTTTAATTTTACTTATCTGTACGAAATCAGTCGATTTGTAAAATCGTGGAATATTTCTTTTCCTTCTCGGAATCGTACGTCGTCATTTGATGCACGAAAATACATCAAAACTATAGAACAACGTATGCGCAGCTATGACATTCCTTTCGAGAATTTCCCTACGGTTGTAACCAATACACTCAACGGTAACGTCCTTGAGTGGTATTATCAAAATGAAGAATTATTTATTAATTGGGAAACTTTTAAATACTATTTTAAAATCTGGCAAACGCAACAGACCGATGAGGATTTATTGCAAGAGATCTACGCAACTAAGCAGGGTAATGACGAAACTGGAGTATCTTTCGTGAACCGGATGCAAGGAGCTTTTATGCAATTGGAGGAGCCGTTACCGCAAGCGAAGCAAATTCGCATAATAATCGCGCGGTTCAATTCGTGTTTTTTGCAAAAATTTGCAGGGGAAAATATCTCGAATTATGCGGAATTATTTACACGTGTTAGTGCTTGGCAGGCGACGGCTAACGCACTCAATTCCAACAACAATGTCTCAAATAAACAAAGAGCACGTAGTCCCGTCGATCACTGTATCCAAGACTCTCCAGATTTTGATTCAATCAACATTATAACTACCGCACATCCACATGCATCACAGAAAAAAAAACTCAGTTCTAATAAAAATAATTGTAATTGTCATCGAAATTCAAGGCAGTCTGACAATAGAGCAAATGATTCAAATTTAGAGCTTCCAGCTTTACTAAATAATTTTGAATCATTTCTGGAAAGATTAGAACAAATAACGTCAAGCAATTCTTCAGCAAATACAACTCCGGCACAACAAACTTCTGTAAAGAATACACCTGTCTGCGGTCGTTGTGGCCGAATTGGTCACGTTTCTGACCTTTGCTGTGCGCCTACAACTGATAAACTACGAATTAAAGCAGGATTAAAAGTGCGACAAAAATCTATAAAGAATTCTGACAATCAGCCCAAAATAAAATACACAGATAAGACCGACGGCGACGTTCAAAATACTCGAGTTGACGATTTAATCCACTTCGCACCTTCGATAAATAACATTCAAAGTAATTCGGAAACATTGAATCCTCGTCAAGTCACAAAAATAAATAAATTAAATAATAGTAAAACACCTAAAGTAAAAACGACACATCAAAAAGCACATACCGCTAAAGATAAAATTAAAACTACACAGGGCGTAGCTCCAAAATTTTACAGTCAATCATCAACTCATTCAGCAGCTGTTTGTGACAACACAGTTGAACCTTGCGGAAAATTTTCTTCAGCGAGTCTGAAAGCTCCGTCAAGAGTCAGTCAGATGGTCACCAACGTATTTATTGGTCGACACAAGATTGACGCATTACTGGACAGTGGAAGTGGACGCAGCTACATCTCTGAAGCTGCATACGAACACATCAAAGAAAACCAACTGCAAGAACTCATATCAGGCCCCAAAGATGCTCGTGAGGTCATTATGGCTAATTCTAAATCAACACAAACACGAGGTGGTGCGCCTTTCCGGATAAACTTAGACGGCCACGATATTATCACTTGGTTGACTGTTGTACCAGGACTGTCTACTCCTGTCATTCTTGGACTAGATTTTTGGCAGTTAGCTGACATTCAAGTGAACTCGAAAGAAAATACGTGGAAAATAAATTCAAGTGAAATAACTCACACATTCTCCTCAAGGACATATCAGTTTAATTCAGCAACGTTAAACTCACTGTCGTCAACGGAAGAGGCTAATCATAATCGAAATCTCTTACTCAAACAACAAGAAAATATTACTTATTATAACCTGAGTGAACTAATACATTAAGTAGTTGATAAAAAAATTTTATCATGCGTTACCGAAATGGATATACTCCAACAATATTTTCCATCAAATTCATACTCATCTCATTCATTCATTTCGTTTATTATTGCCAATTGTAATAATTTTTAAATACAGCGTCGAGTCTGGGAGCAGTTGGCAGACTGAATAATCGAAATTTTTAAATAGTATTACTCCTTTACAGTCCTCAGACTTTCAAAAAAATATTTGTATTTAATTATTAATTGTAAATATTACGAAATTATTTTTACAGTATCTTGTAATATTAGTTCGTAAGCGGTAACTATACACTTCTAGGCTGATCCAGATCGAAGTCCCAGGATAGAAGTGAACCTGAAAAGGGTGACTAAACTCTAATATTTTTAGTATCCCTTACGACTGGCAATACCTGTAAATATTTTCATAAAATCAATTTTTATATTACGGCAATACTTGCCAAGCATTTACGGTGATCTACTTGCCATTATTAAGGCGATTTACGCGCATTGTAAATATTGTAAATAAACTAAATCATTCTTTTCAGTCGGACAACCTAGACGAGAGGTCAAAAAGGTAACCTTGGCTTGGTGGGGGGGATTGAGACAATGTGAATTGTCATCTTCTCCCTCAGCCTTGCGGTTCCCATTTTTCCCCGTCTCGTTGCCGTCTAAACCACCTAAAGCTAGTCATAGTGCCATGGTCACATGACTAGTTATCACCTCAACGCATGACCGTGAGGGGAAGTGGGGAGCGAGCCCAAAAACTCAGCCCTAAGACCTTACGGTGATTGAACTTCACTTCGATCCTGGATCAATTAGCGATAAGACGTATAATTTAGTTTTACTGTCATATAATAGCAATTTATTTGCGACTTTGTTAATACGAATAACTACTTTGTAAATCGGGAAATTAACTTGCGTTATAGTTGTATTACTGGCAATTTTCTTGCGATATACTTTACTGTCCAAGTTTACTGATTATTATAAACAAAGTTAGTTCAATTAAATATTACTGTACGTTACCGGCGATATATTCGCGATATAAAATTATACTGTGCCACCTATCTGTCTACATTACATCCAGCGCTTGCACTTTCTTGTAAGTAAATTTTATTATTATAATTGGCAATAAACAATCATTGCACTTGTTAATCATTCACTGTATCTATTACCTGTTCATCCTATTTATTTCCTATTTTTCTGGTAAGCTTATCGAATAGTCTGATAAAATAAATATTAATTAAGTTACAAATAGTAATTTGACCATCAACAAGAATATTCTATAATTTTATAAGCCGTGAGGTAAGTTGATAAGTTTTCTCATACGTTGCCGAGTTTGAATAAGTGCGGGTCTTTGCTTTGCAAGAACCCCAGCCCACTGCTCTGTCCAAGTAAAATAAAATTTGTTAGAGGCCAGCCTAAGCCAGGGTTCAACCCGCGAATTCTGGTGGCTGCTGGTAAAAATCGCGAAGACGAAAAGCGATTTGTCTCAATGGTGACAACATAAGAAAATCCCAACAGGTATATAGTGTTTTTTTGTTATAAATCTCGTGTGCTGGCAATGAAGAAACAGGTAATCCACGATAATTTTACCGTTTGAGCACGTAGAAGATTTTCTCGAATGTACCGACTTTCCGACGAGGAAAAACTATATTTATATAGGTCGGGAATATCGGGATTTTTAACGTTTATCGAAAATTTACTTAGAATTCGCTATATTTTTATCGCCATCGTAAACCGTAAATATTTTGTATGGATTCGCGTTTAAATTTAATAACAAAAAAACTTCCAACTTAATTTTCTATCTTGTTTTTGATTTGATTTAAACGAGATTCCAGTAAACATTAAAAAATTTTTTTAACAAATATATTAAATTGATTATTTCCTGAAGCACCGATTCAAATATATATTATATAATTATATAGAATTGCATGTAATTATTCATGTCCTTAAAAGACTTATTTATAATTTAATATAGTTTTAGAAATTATATATCTACAAAATTTCACGTAATGTGATAGGGGAGGGTGGGGCAGAGCGGCCCCCCTGAAATTTTGACCAAAAAAGAAATTTTTTTTTTTTCGACTAATTACTATAAATCCGATATGTTTGCGCATTTTTACCCCTACGCATCACATTTGGGGCAAAATGGACAAGCCCAAAATTTTGAAAAAGTGATTTTTTCATATTTTTATCGTCAATTTAAAAAAAAAATTATTATTATTCCACATTTCTAGCCCTACGCATAACACCTGGGGCAAAATGGACCAGCCGAAACCTCCGAAAAAATTATTTTTTCATATTTTTCGGCCGTTTCTCTATGTAAGAGGCAAATTTAGTCACTAAAAATTTATGAAAATCAAATTTTTTTTTTTAGTTGATAAATTTTTGAAATAAAGTAAAATTATAGAATTGATTTTTTTTTTATTAAATAACAATTAGTAATTAAGGTAATCGAGAGTGAACGATTTATTACGCTTTAAAAAATTTTTTTCGAGTAATATAAAATCAAAAATAGTTGTCAAGAGAAAGAAATACATTCTTAATGATTAAAACAATTTTAAAAAAAAGAAAACGAAAAAAAAAATTTTTTTTATCACTTTTTGAAGGGGGGCCGCTCTGCCCCACAAAAAAAAAAAAAATTTTTCAGAATTTTGGCAAAATGTCCATAAATTTGTTCGAAATAGGACAAAAGTAAAGTGATCTTATGGTTGAAAGCCACAAAAAATAATAATTGGCTTAGGGTGGCCGCTCTGCCCCACCCTCCCCTATATATAAAAGCAGGGGAGGGGGATGCAAATGGGGTACCCCTAAAGATTTATAAAAAAAGTTTATTTTTTAAAATGTTTTTTAAAAATTCCAGTCACTTTTGTAATTATAATTGAGCATCGTTTTTTTGTCAAACTTTTTCACAAATCGAAAGTGTCAGTCGAAAAATATTAATGACTCAAACTATTAATAATTTTTTTCTTCTTTTGCATCCAATATCTATGTGAAATTTCTTTTTTTTTTTTTTATGTAAGTTCCTTAAAATCAAGTTTATTTAATTTTCAGAAAAATTTTTCTTCACCTTATTTAGCGGGGACTCCATTTTACTCTCCAAAAATCAAATTTAATTTTTTTTATGGCAGCTAAAAATTATTTCTGTTCACTTTGAGTATCATTAAGAAAAAATCTGGTTAATGGTTGGCCCTGCGGGCCAGCCCGAACACTTCCTGCTGTTTTCAAGCTCAAGGAGCTCGAAGACACTCTTGTGAATAATACATTTTCGAGCTCAAAAATACTCTTGAATGCAATTATTTTTTTTATGAGCTTTAAAAGTGAAAGGAAAAAACGAGTAAAATTGTTATTTTTTAAACTTTTCGACGCCGACATCTTTTGAACTAATTAACCGATTTTGACATTCAATGTGGCAATTTACGCGTTTTATTGAGTTTTAGAGTCACTTCGGAGATACTTGAAGAAAAACCGTTATTTTTCATTTCTTTCACCAACGATATTTCTCGAACGAATTAACCAATGGAGATGGTATTTGCGTCAACCCATGCGTTTTATTAAGTTCTTGAACTGATAACATCTTTAAATTAATTTTGATTGAGTTGTTTTAACGATATTTGAAAACAACCGTTTTTTACCATTTTTTTCTCCCGCGATATCTCTCGAATGAATTAACTGATTGGGATGGTTTATTAGGCTCTAGCGCTGATTTGACTTTAGAATTGATTGATCTAGTCGTTTTCGATATGGACTAATATGAGAAATTTTAAAAAATTAGGAAATCTTTATTCTTGTAATTTTAATTGCCAATATCTTTTGAAATAATGTGCCGATTTCAACGTTCAAGGTGACGTTCGACACAGTTTTTTAATTATACTAACATTCAAATGAACGCTGTCATCAGTAAGTTCAACGACTTTGATTTTAATAGAAAAAAACTCTTTTTCGAAATTCTTGCGGCAACGATTTTTCTTGGACAAATGAATTGATTTTGATGGTTGGGGAGGCATCCAACGCGGCTTACAAAGTTTCGGAGCTGATTAGATTTCGGATTAAATCCATCGCGTACATTACAAGTTATCTGAAAAAAATCATTCTTGAAAAAATTTTATTTTTGGAATTTCTCTGAATACGGTTTGAGTGAATGCGGATTAAATCCGGAGTGAATGCGAAGTGAATTAATTTTTAATTAATAATTATGTACTTTTAATGAATAATTTGTAATTCACTCCGCGGGGGAGTTTTCGCGGAGTGGAACATTTTTTATTAATTTGAATCCCTCCGGAGTGAAATTCACTCCGGAGCGGAGTTTTAAAAATATTATTAATAAAATATAACTCCACATAATAAAATCGAAGTGAAAATTTGCGTATTACAGTACTGATCAACCGATACGTACATACGCACACACGCACGCACACATTCGCACACACCCGAACACACACACGCACACATTTGCACACTCGCGCGCGCACTCACGCACGCACACACATCCACAGACACGCGCACACAGACACCCGCACGCACGCACTCGCACTCGCACGCTGTTTAACAGTTTAATATAAATTCATTTAAATGTTAAAACTCCGGACCGGAGTGAATCGGGAGTGAAATAAAATCCGCATCACTCCGAGATCACTCCGCTAAAAAAAAACTCCCAATTCACTCCGAGTGATTATTTTCAAAACTCCGGAACTCCGAGTGGTGGAGTGAATCCGGAGTGAATTCGGATTTAATTTCAATCCAGATTCACTCCGGATTTTTTACTGTGTACCAATTTTGCTCAATTTATTAGAGATTGTTGAAATTAATGTTGCTTCAAACGTCACCAAAAAAAGCAAAATCGGTTCATTCGTTTAAAAGTTACTTAATATTTACATACATACGTACGTACACTCCGACATCATCTTAGAATTAGTCAGAATATCTTCCTAGAACCTCAAAACATCAATATCTGTTGGGACTTCGATTTTAAAACGTATATTTGAGTCCCCAAAAACCTAGTATTTCTTTAAATCCCCGTTTGCCCTCCCGTAACTTTATACTTAATATACAGAATAATGGATATTCTTACTTAACCAAAATAGTCTTTGATGGTAATCGGTAGGGGTGTGCAAATAGTTTGAACTTACGAATTCGAATCGAAATAATCAAATTATTCGTAAGTTTCCGAATTATTCGAAAATTTACAAATAAAATATTCTGTTGAGCTACTTCAAATTGTAATATTTTTTCCAATAATTCAAATTTTTGATGAGGTAAATAGAACTCAGTCAGGAATCTACGAAAAAATGATTTTTGATTACGTTAAAAATCTAAGCTCTCCATTAAATACAAATTGAATATTTGAAAGCTAATAAGAATTTAATCGATTCGAATCGAGTAATTTAAAAAGTAACAAATAATTCGAAGACTCAGATAGTTCAAAAATTTACGAATAATTCGACTTTATCAAATCATTCAAATATTCTAATTATTCGATTCGAATTTTGGAAATAATTATATTATAAACGGAAGCCCTTCGTGAAGTAACTTTCTGTAGACAATGCCACTAGGTCATAATTTTAATAACGAACCTATAGAATTAGATTGAAACAATCACTAATGAAGTTGCCAAATATCACAAAGTGAAACGTTGTGAGCGATTATGAGAAGAGGAGAGATGAAAAAATTAATTTGTGGGGTGAGAGGCGTTTCGTCTACACGGAAAGAAAATTATAGGAAGTTTTGCTATGCATTATGGGAATGGTTCCCATAATGGTAAGGGAATAGTACCTATACTACTATAGGGATGGTTCCCAAATATTATGGGAACCATCCCCATAATAGTATGAGAATAGTTCCCATACCATTATGGGAATGGTTCCCATACTATTATAGGAACCATCCCTATAATATCATTAAATTTTTTTTTTGCACAATAGTGTAGAAATTTCCCAAAATTTGAATTTTCTCGAATGTTTTGTGCTGACAAAAAATTCTTGTTAAAAATTTTAATGTTTTTTTGCCAAATACGATTTTTTTTTTCAATGTTTGAATTTTTGTTTTTATGTTTAATAATATTTCTGTGTATTGTAGAAGTGATTACCTCACTTCTTTAAAATAATTTTTTCATGATAATATGGGAACCATTTCCATAATATTATAGGAATGGTTCCTATAATAGTATGGGAACTATTCCCATAATATTATGGGAATGATTCCCATAATGGTATACGAACCATTCCAATTGCATTATGGGAATCATTCCCATAATATTATGGGAATAGTTCCCATACTATTATAGGAACCATTCCCACAATATTATGGGAATGGTTCCTATAATATTATAGAAAGTATTCCTATAAATTATAGGAACCATTCCTATAATTATAGGAACTATTCCTATAATTATGGGAAACATTCCTATAATTATAGGAACCGCTCCCATAGTTTATGATCGTAATTCCTATGATGGTATAGGAAAAAATTTCACAAAATTATGGGAACCGCTGCCATAATTTTTCTTTTCGTGTATAAGTACACGATATCTGAAACTTCTTAGTTTGGTGTGTCTTTCGTATACCCCGACTACGATGCCACGTTATAAAGTACACGTTGAAATTATTATATATTGAAACAGACATACGGATGAGTCACTGCGAGAGGAGCGAGTTATACAATGCCATCTCGCGGAGTGGAGTCGAACCACAACATATATTTACCTAAAAATTGATCTTTTTCTTGATTTAAGAAATTTCATTTGTTCAATTATTAAAATTAGAAAAATAAAAAAAACAAAAACCAATTGCAATCTCCAATTTTATTTTACTAAAAAAATGCAAATAATTTTTGATTTGACGTAAATTCAAGTATGTTTTTTGAACAAAAGTTTTTAGCAAGCAAGCATGTTGTAAATGAAACTTAATTTTTTTTTCATATTGAAGCTTTTCCTAAATAATAATATTTTATTGTGAAAATTTGAAAAACTGCTTACTTTCCAACTGATTTTATTTGTCTACCAACCGTTTATGAAAAAATTATTTTGACCCCCAAATATCCCACAAATATATCGTTTGATCTGTGGACTTTTTATAGTTTACAAATGATATTGGAGCCTCTAATCTTGATCGAAATAAAAACGAATTTTTATTCTGAACTAAATCAATTCATAATTCTATCATATTAATGTACTTTTACTGACTTATTTTAGAAGATATAAAAGTGAACGTCGAAATTCCAAAAGAAGCAGAAATCGGTGACTACGTGGATTTGAGGTGTAATTGGGAAATTCACGGCAACAAAAGCTTATACTCTGTTAAATGGTACAAAGACGGCCATGAATTCTTCCGTTATGTTCCAAATAATCCTCAGCCAATTCAGACTTTTCCTCAGATAGGTGTAAAACTTCAAGTAAGTGATGTCAGCTGGCTAAGCTATTTTTATGCATGATCTTCATATTTGACATTTTTTTCTCAGTCAAATTAAAAATATAAAGATTACTAGTAATTTATAATTTTTATCAACTTAGTCCACAGACACGGTAGTGTCTCGCGCAAAGTACATGTTCAAACACATGTATATGCATGCAAACTATATAATGAACAACATGAATAATATGAAGTGACAATATCTGTATGTGGAATGACTCTATATAAATTTTAAGCAGACCTGAAATTTTATTTAAATACTGTCGGTTGAAAGGGGCCTTTCGGACTGACTATAGAAGATGCGTATCATTTGGTCCTAGGTCTAGAACTCATAAAACCCTTCTCCGTAGTTCTGGCACAATGTAGGTATGGCTTGTGTATCTCAGTGAGATGTGTAAGTGTGGATATATATCTTTGGATTCCGACAATAATCCTCTATCTAATTTAATAAAAAATTGTTAAACTGAATAGTTCATTGATAATTTTTCAATTTATCAATTTTCACTTGCGCATATTTAGAAATTTTTCAACAAATTTTACAAATCTAATTTTTTAATAATCTATAGTTCCACGATATGTGGATTTTTTATAACCTGGCAGAATAGTATACTCAAATACTGACTATACAATATATTATTTTCGGAATAAGCTAATGTTAAATGAACTCTCAACCACGATTGCTATATTTCAGTTAACTAATCTCGATTGTAAATGCTAACGAACAGTTTCAGTCAATGATTCTAATTATTCAATTCGAATGTTAAATCGATCAGTACTATTCGATCAGTAATATTCGATCACTATTCGCATGTCTTCAATTATTATTAATAATAATTTATATACTATCTTTTTTAATCTTGCAATAAATCATTTATTACGAAATAATTATTTGTGGAATTTTTTTGATCAAAGTGGCCGTTTTTAACTCATGGTCCCGTTACCTTCTTTTTCTTTGCCGATTGCACGTGAACTGATGAGAATCTTTTTCACTTAAGGTAGTTCCAGCATAAAACCACTTTTCGACAGATTCGGCTGAAATTTTTTTCACAGGTTTAGAATAGCTTTATTTATGAACTCCTAAAATTTCATAATTTTTGACCATTTAGATCGCGAAATATTTGAAGACAAAGTTTGCGATTTTGAGGGTCATGTCCCATTTAAAGTATGTAAAATTTCCGGTCTCTCCAACTATTTTTTATTATATTAATAAATTCTCTCGACAGAATTGGAAAAAAAAAGTAGGAGAGTGTTGAAAAATGTTTTTAGAATAAGTTAAAAAAATAAAAGTAGCACCTCACCGTTTTGTTATCGAGATATAATAATTAAAAAAAATAATTTTCGATCCTTTTCCAACCTGCTCACTTAACAAATTGAAGTGATCTGGCAACGCCGTGAGTAACGCTCTCTGAAATAGTGTAGAATAAAAAGCGGGAAATTCAAATCTTTCACGGTTTTAGTAAATAAAAATACATAAACACTCAGAGCAACGTTGTCAGATCACTGAAACTAACAATATGTAATTGTATGTGTGAACATCTGTGTGCCGAGGCTTCAAAATTTTTGTCTGTAGTAAATACTCTGACTATAGTATACCTCGCTGGAACTACCTTAACAAATTTAGGCCCTGGAGGCTATTTTTACCTTTTTAAAAAGATGATTTGAACCTAAACTTGGTAAAAGCAGGCAAAGTTACCAAGTTTAGCTTCAAATCACCGTTTTAATGTACGGATCATCATGATCAAATTAAAAACATTGACTTTCGTTCATTGTTATCCTAGACTCAACTATAAACTAATACAGTGGAATTTCCGTAATGTGACTCTCTGTAGTGCTACTCTCTCTCTCTATTAATTTAACAAGATTTTTTCTCTAATGTTAACAATCCTGTCTCCTGCTACGTTTCTTGCGCGACCAATAAAAAAACGCTTAGTCCTATTTTTTTCTTGTACATTATCCATTTTACTGTGCGGACCTGCGCACATAAGACACGAGTATTGGTATGGTGGAGAAGACAGGATTTGTTAACATTAGGGAATGGTCCTGGACAGGAGTGTTAAAATTACGGAGATTTTACTGTAAAACATAATTGTCTGCATTTCATGTTATATACAAAATAATGAATGGAGAGAAAACAGTTAAAATATTAATGTTTACTTTTTTTCAGAGTATGTTGAGCCGAGAAAACTCAATACGCTTGATAGATCTTAGTCTTTCCAGTGCTGGTCAATATAAATGTGAAGTATCGACTGAAGGACCGGCTTTTGCAACATCTTTTATGACTGGTAATCTCAATGTCGTATGTAAGTATCCTGACTTACCTAGTAATGTATAAATTTTTTTATTTTTTTGAGCCTATTCCTGATAACAATTAATATCTTCAGTAAACATTAACTATACATCACTACTAACAAATTAAGTTAATTTAAAATTGAATTATCATTATTTTTATTTTTTTTTTAATAATTCTAGGGATTTTGCTTGATCAGGACTGGTCATGCTTGGTCAAACATGATTATGCTTGCTCAAGCATGATCATGCCTGAATATTTGCCAGCCATGAGCATGCGTGATCATACATGAGAGAGCATAATCATGCCTGACCGAGCATGATCACGCATGCTCATGGCTGGCGAATATTCAGGCATGATCATGCATGAGATTAATGCATGATCATGCATGATCAGGTCTGATGATTTTTTCCCGGGAAGCCAATAATCACCTATTATACTGCCGTGCTAAGCATAAAGGTGGTAACTTGTATAGGAATACCATAGTAAGTGATAGCTTCTGTGCTTAACACGGCAGTATAGCCGTAAGATGTATGATGGTAATAAGAAAGGTCTATCTAAAGTTTGAAATACATTATGAGCTTTGAATAAGTTAAAATTGTCATACTTGTGTTACTCGACTATTATAAAATGTAGGGGAAGGTGGCCTAAAGCGGGTATGTTAACTTTAAGAGCCGAGAAAATCTAGTATTTGTATGATAACAATAATGATTTTTTTTTTTTTTTGATAGAGGACTTATCGAACTTTAAAATCTATAAGCAATATTGTATAAATTTGTATTAATTTATGATTTATTATTAAAATTAAAAAATACTCCCAAAAACCGCTTTGCCCTAGGGGGGGGGGGCCTAAAGCGGGTAATCCATTCGGGCAAAACGGGTTGGCACTACAATTAAGGAAAGTATGCTTATTTTAGATATTTAAATAATAATTTTAGTTTCATTTAATCAGTCTTTAACAGCTTAAACGACTAACTTATTAAATATAGCAATACTTCAATATAAATGACTATTTAATCGGTAACTTGTAATTCAATTTTTTTGTTAATTATATAAATAATAATATTCGACTAATTATTCAGTCTTTTGCAGATTTTGGTGTATTACTGTACAGTACGCACCAGGTATCGGTAAAAAATAATTTTAGACTATTTTAATTAGTCTTTAGCAGTTTTTGCCCTACCCGCTTTGCCCAAGAACACGTTTTTTATCCAAGTGATGCTAAACTCATATAATTCAAAACAAAACGCTAATATTTTTCCCTCAATTTTAACTTAAATAGGCTCAAAATAATAGAAAATTATCAACGATATAATAAGTGTATTCGTTATTGAATAATCAGAAAATATATACCTTTAATTTTTTAAAGAAATGATTAATTTTTTTTTAATTGCGTGTAATTAAGCCATACCGCTTCATTAATGCTCGTTTGGGACTGAGCGAAACTCGGCAGTACTCGGGTAACCTCGACATATGCAAACCTTGTCCCTTGCGTTTCATGCATAGGCGTACAAGCGCCTACCCGCTTTAGGCGGGGTACCCGCTTTGGGCCACCTTCCCCTAAGTATATTCAGAGAGGCATGCTACTATTTGCTTCCGTTAGTTACCGGGCTATTTTAGCAAAACTTACTACATCCCATGCTCGTTATCAGTGTCCATAGGCTCTCCCTCCATTTTATTTCTCGGCGCACGTTCTACATGTGTACGTTACGTACGTGAATCGTGGCAAGTCAATCGTTATAAGCAAGGCTTGAAATAGCGTTAAAAAGACCAATGATCAGTGATACAATAATATGTACAAATCAAGATTTTTGACATATGCAAATGTTATTTAGTTGAAATACCATGTATTTACAAAAATTTATTATTTTAAAAAACTTTTTTTAAATAAAAAGTGAGTGATGCTTATAACGACCATCAAGACATTAAATTTTAGCATCTAAAGGAGTGAAGTATCGTCTATGATCTCACATCGATACAGGTTATCGATTGCTTAATTGATTGCTTGGCCCCACCCTAGAGGACACGCCGTATTTGTTCGCACGGTATCACTCCTGCAATCCGGCTGCGTATACTCCTCAATTGATGGTAAGAGAAGACACCAATAGCACGTGGCTAATTGGAAAGTCGATTTAAGTCCTTCTAGGGCTGTGAACACATCATTAGGGGTATGGAGACTATTGAAACTATGTACAGAAGATCGAACTTTCGTTAAACAATACGCGACAAAAGTGGTCATCGTGCCTACTTCGTACTTCCGCCGATCATGTCGTCTGAAACGTGTTTTAATAGTATAAAAATGAATAGAAGGGAGAGTAGTAAAACAGATTGTTACCGACTCAAAAAATTCTAGTTAGTAAGCGTTTCACTGTTAATACGAAGGGGTAGGGATGGGCGATATTAAAAAAATACATCGACATCGTTCCATCGATTGTTTAAACATCGAACTCCCAGAGAGGAAAATACTACGGACCCAGGCTTGGCCTAAGTATGTAGAACCTTGGCCCAAGCTTGTAAGCCAGCCTTGGCCCAGCCATGGTAGAACTCTGGAATGATAACATTGGGCCGGTCTTGGTTGCCCGACCTGGCCCATGCATCGAGGAAACGAATAAATTTAATTTAAAAAAAATTTTAATATTATTAACCTCGTAGAGTTCATGATCATTAACGTTTAAACTATCGAAGGGAGATAAATGATATGAAAAAAACTCGGTGAAAATTCTTCTGGGCTCCGAGCGCGAACTGCCGTCCTTCTGATTGCTGGGTCCGGACAATAGCTACTGGACGTACCTACTAATTACCGTAAAATTTGCGGCAATACTGCGGTATTTTACCGCAAATTTGCCGTAAAATTGCGTTTTTTACCGTAGTTTACGGTATTCAGAAGAATTACCGCAAAATACATTTTACCGTAAACTACGGTAATTTACGGCAAATTGTCGTAATTTGCGGTAAATTACGGCAATCTACCGCAACGCGATAACTTACCGTAAATTACCATAATTTGCTGATTGCCTCTGAGTGATAATAATGTTATAGACAGGTCATGGTGTAGGTGAAAATATTGGGGGTGCCAATCGGCACCCCAAAATAAGGTTAAATTAATTTAGAATTAATCGTATTTTATTAATTACGTATAGAGAGCAGAGGTTCGAGCTCCATGAACTCTCTCGAAAGACTGACTGTTTTGTCATTATAAAAATATAATAAAGCCAACAAAGTTGACAAAATATTAACGCTGCATCTCAGGTTTCCTGTAAGAGAATCATCGTGGCCCGAGTCTCATGCATCCGTCATCTGTTTAGACTTTCCGTGAGCCATAGCGAATCTCTTATCGTAACCGATTTCCGTTACATCGGATAAAATTAATTCGTAAAAATTATTAATTTAATTCAATCGATGAATTATAACGGGAACGTAACACCTCCTGACATAAGGAAGTCGCAGCGTTTTAAACAAATATTTATGACTTGATATAATCCAAATGAAATGTTCAATTGGCTCTAAATAAACCAAAGTTCTATAGGAGTCTAATTCTTTAGTTTAGTGATTTATTTAAGTTTGTAACTACACTCTTTACAATATTCGAATAATGTTAATTAATTTCCACAATAATTAATAAGGCCCGTAGAGTATTAATTATCAATAAGGTGATACAATCTATTAAATTTGTATATAAGTATAAAGGTCAAAACAGTACTCCACGATTACAATAATACGATAGATAAAAGAAAAAACGGGACCAGTGTCCCAACGTAAGTTGGTTGAATTATTAATTGAAAATATAGTATAAATTTTAATGAATTTAAACAATAGTAAAAAGAAAGTATTTTCATTCAACTTATTTAATTCAGCAGTCGAAATAATAATTGTGATTGATTGGATCGGCTGACTAATATCCTAATCTTTACTTCTTGAAATCGAAACCTTAATTTTTGGTTGTGATCTTCATATGAGATTCTTTCCGAAACTTCTCAGCACAGTAAAATTATTGGCGTTGATGTACGTAGTTGAAATCGACATTCCAACTGTTTCTGCTGAACAGTGGAAGTCTTCAAAATTAATAAAAATAAATAACTCGATATAAAGAAAATTTTCATAATGACGGAAAAACACTTTCATTAATCGAAATATCAAACGTACTTAGTTATACTTTTCGATGAAGGGTGTGACCTAGAAGGGATAAATCGGATGAAGATATTGGAACCGCGTGTATACCCGAGAGGGCGAGGAAACGGCCTCTCATAGAAAAGAGTAAGCATTTGTAAGTAACTGGTCACCCATTAACTTCGTGATACTACCCGACTAGAAATTTCGGTTAGGCAGTGATTAGGCCCGAATAAGGCATGCCAAATTCCAGATTCGCGCCAAATGAGGCAACCAAACTAGGTCGAGATCGCGAAAGTAACGCAGTTGCGAGGCCCTGCCTAATTTGGCTTCCTTCTTAGGCAGCGGTTTGGAAACCATGCTTGCTGGTGGTAGCTCAAACAGAGCTCGCGCCAAATGAGGCAACCGCATAAGGCTCGCATCGTATACAAGCCCTATGCTTAGACATAGAAATTGGCAATATATGGTTATGTATGACTGTAATGATCATATGATTTTGCTTAACTGAATTAAAAAAAAAAAAAGTTTTTTTTTTTTTTTCATCGTTCAAAATTATTTTTGCAGGGCAGTTATCATCAGATGTGCTAATTTAATGTTATTTTAATATCCAATCAAATTAGAAATTTTTAATTCAAGGAAAAACGCGAAACTCATTAAGGACCGCTATCGTGGGATTCGAACCCGGGACCCTACGCACGAAAGACCGACGCTTTAATTACTACGCTACATTACCGATTGTGGCTCCTAAGTTTATTTATGCTATTTAAATATTATTCGGTACCAGCCAGGAATTCCAAAGATATACCTAACTTGGGCAATGACGATGATTTTCCAAATAACAGCCAAATTTGACATACTTAGCTTTGGCAAGCCTTTAGTCATCCTCATTGCGTTTCAGTCAGGAATTCCAAAGATACACTGAACTTACGCCCAACCGAAAACTCCTAATAACAACCAACTTTGGAAAAGTGTCGGTATATTGAGTTTCGACTTTCCTCATAAGGACCGGACAAGGTTCAAATTAGGCTTGCCGTATTTCGGAAAGTCTCATTTGTCCCGAATCGGTATTTTGCCATGCCGCACTGGAATTCCAGTCGGGTAATTAATTATTCTCTAGAAGATGCAGAAATATAGTTTTATAGCGTCATTTTCAGTATTGTGAATTTGTGCTGAGTCTTACAGACCGCACGATTAGAAAATTTTATTGAAGCAATTTTCATGATTATTTTCGGTATTAAATAATTTTATTTATCGATAAATGAACCAAAAATCTATAGCATAATAAATTATGTCTGAGTGCATATATGCAATTTTGGTATTTTTAAATAAAATATATGTAAACCTTATTAATATATTATTTAAATTTTAAACCAATTTGCAATTATTGTCGGGATTTCAAGAGAATTTCAATCAATCATTAACATCGAACATATTACACTATGATTCCAGCTTTACCAATTCACGGGCCAGAAATAATTGGATTGCCTCTCTACTATGAAGTTGGGAAAAATATCACAGCAAACTGTTCAGCATGGCCCTCAGTACCACAAGCAAAACTTTACTGGACCATAAATGATAAGCCGGTAAATAAAATTTTAATAGCTGACTATTTAAAAAAAATTTTTTTTTTATGCAATTTTCCACCTATGTAGATTAGAACTTCATAGTAGCTAATAACCGTTAAAATAACCTATGCTGTCAATTTTTATTCTATGAAATTTTACTAGCACTAACTAGGAAAAATCTTCTGTTCTCTTGTTTTTTCAAACTCAGAATGGTTATCGTGACTAATTAGAAATGAGTTGTTGGTTTTATAACTTACAGCACAGTAGATTATCAATTTTACAATTTTGATTTTGAAAATAAAATCTCAACAAAATATCCATAAATATAAATATGTCCATAAATATTACGTTACAAAACTGACGTCTGTGTAATTTGAATTGAGCTCAGAAAGATAAAAAATAAATTGAGTAAGAAGTAAGTTTATTCTGATACAGCATAGGGGAACATTATGGATGCTGAAAGAAAACGAAATCGTGGGCGTAGTTATCTGACGATTTTTATCTAAAATCTAGAAGCATGAGTGCAAAGATGTACTGGAATCTCACTTCATTTATAGAACACAGCCAACATGATGAGCGGTTTGGCCACTCGAGGTCAAAATAGGCTGAAAGTTTTACTTTTTTATTGTAGAAAAATGATGATGATCGATGAAAAAAATAAAAAATTTCCAAAACAAAAAGAAAGTAATGGGGTTCAGTTTAATTTCCGAAAATTGAGGTTTCAGCAGATGTCAATGTTTGGACGACCTAGGAGCTATTCTGACTAATTTTAAGTTCATGAATGAGAGTCTGTTTGTGTATGTTTTTGTACGTATCTACCTACCCGGGAGAAAATCGGCATACCTGATCATGCACAATTCATGTATGATTCACGTACGATCAAGCATAAGTCATGAATGGTCAGAATAATCCATTAAGATTCCATTCATGCCTACGTCAGATCATTCATGGTGTCATTTAGAAAGAGTTTCCTCCTTGATACGAACTTTCGCATGTGGTAATGTCTGATCATGCATTGCCACGAGAATATTCTTATTTTTAACCCTGATCATGTCTGGTTATGTCTTATCATGCTTAATCATACGCAGTTACTTACAATCAATGCCTGAACGTTCATGACTGATACAAGAGTATCTGCATTGTTCAAACACGACCATGCATGATCATGAATGGTCATGCATGATCATCCGAAACTTTCAGTACCATAGAATTTCAAAGGGAAATAATTTCTCCATGTAGCACTTTTAAAATCACATTGGTCGAAAACTTGCTCAATATTAATTTACAGCAAAGTGAATTTACCAATAAATTTATCAATAACTTATTCCGAAATTATTTATGTCGTGGTATAAAAATAAAATACAAAACTATTATCTAGTACTCTTGATCCATATACTTCTCGTGACATAATTTAGACTTTTTGTTAAAAATATACAGTAGATTTAAGCCCTGATTAAAAAAGTGAATTGAAAAGTATTGAAAAAGATGAGAAATGAATCCTTTCGAATACTTTCTATACCCCAAGGTTTTCATTTTGACATAAAATGAATACTTTTCAATCCCAAAATAATATCACATTTCGGGTCATGTGTGGGATTGAAAAAGATTGAAATGAATTGAAATTTTTGAATCTTTCCGAATCCTTCTCAATACCTAAATAATCCGACATTTCGGATCAAGTGTGGGATTGAAAAAGATTGAAATGAATTGAAATTTTTGAATCTTTCCGAATCCTTCTCAATTCTTAATTCTTTTCAATACTTTCGAATTCCACTTTGGAATTGGAAAGTATTCAAACGATCGAAATTTCAATTCCATTCAATACTTTCCAAAACCGCCAAGGGATTGAAAAGAATTGAAATAATTTTCAATACTTTTCAATTCACTTTTTTAATCAGGGAGCATATTCAACTTCGTAGTATCTGTAAATGACTATTTGTATTCATCGTCAGCAAAAGCAATAACTTTTTCTTGGGAAAACATGTTAACTTTTTTTATTCCACACCACTGAATCCAAATAATTTATAATATGTATTAATTCCAGGTTCCTGAAAAATATACGATAACTTACCCAACATCTTCAATGACCTCGACGGGTACCGCAAATATTCTTGGACTGCATTTTGGGACTGAAACTCGTCACTTCACTGACAGTGGTGGTACTCTGAAGATTCGATGTTTGGCAGAAATCGGGTCACGTCTTCTTGAAGCAGCAAAGCACGTAGAAGTTGTTTATGTTAACAATCAAAGACTAAGTGCAAGTGATTTTCGTGAAAACGTCAAAAATACAGCAAATGAAATACGATCCAATTTAATATACTTGCTATTTTTTTTTCTTATCATCACGTGATAATGATGTATAAATCATTTTTCAAATTATGTGTTTTAAGCGACTAATGCATCAGGCATGTAATTATTCGATTATCAATGACAAAAATCATAACGATTTTTGTTTGAATTTTATACGTAAAATAATTAAAAAATATAAACATCGGATTCTTCCTCAAATTAAAAATTATCACCGTCAATAACAATGAAATGAGTAAACACAACCGTATTTTTTTTAATTTTTTAATTTTTTATTGTAATTTGAGTTTTTCCAAAGTAACAAAACTCACTATCAATATCATTGGTACGATATCCGTCCGTCTATATGTTATACCTTTCTAACATTTGATCAATTTTAGATATTCAATAATCTATTAATGTGTAAATGAAATATATGATAGCACAAAAAAAATTAATTGAAAGTGTTGGTTGCAAATTAATGACTGCAATAATATTTAAAATGTTTTGTGAAAAAAAAACTTTTTAACTCATGATTTATCTAAATAAAAAATCACAAGAATTAAGTAATAATTTTTTAACTTATATTTTGTCTTGTTGATGGTATGATCCTATATTTCCCTTTTTTGCTAATATAATCGTTTCTTCAAAGGATGAAATAAATAAAAAATAAAAAATTTTGCTATTTTTCCAGTTTTTCAACTTTGTTTTTTAAATATCTCGAAAACTATGATTGTTACATTAATGATCCAAAGCTAGTTTTGAAAGGGATACTCGAGGCTATGAAAAAAAAAATATTCAAAAAAAAATTTTGAAAAATGACCTTTGTCAAATTTTGAATTCTTGAAATTTGTCAAAAATGACGATCAACACTAAATTTTCGGCTCAATTTTTTTTGTATTGTTTAGTTCAGTTGTTTCAAAGATATTCGCAAAAAACCATTTTTAACCATTTCTTTCTCTCGCGATAACTCTCGAACGAATTATCCGATTGAAATGGCTAAGCCGGCAATCGACGCGTTTTATTAAGTTCTAGAGCTGATTAGATATTGAAGTTGATCGTTCAACTCGTTTCTAAAAAATCAATAAAAAACTAAAAAAAAGAAAATTTTTTTTCGTAATTCGCCAATATTTTTTTAAATGCTTCAAATGTAACATTATTAAATTTTAGTTATAATAACAAACTAAAATTAATTTTTATGATTTCGCCAAGGATAAATTAATTTATAAAACATTTTATAAAAAAATTTATCAATGCCCAGATCGCACCACGAGGAGGTATCATCAATTGCGTTCCACACACACGAAAAAAGAGGATGTCAATAATTGTTTTAAGTAAAAATTATTAAATTTTCAGTGAACCCAATTAATGACTCAACTCTTTTACCGCGTGTTAAATAATCTTAAGAAAGGTATATATACAAAAATATTGACAAGTAAACAACATGGTTGCTTACATTATCGAGCAAAGCTCAGACATTTCGTAGCTACGTACAACTGGTTCCATGGTCCGCAATCCCCGGATCTGAAGCGCTGGCTTCACTTCCCTCGGAACCGTGATCAGTTCCACCTCCTTCTCCACGATGATGGGTTGTGACACCGGAACCTTCCTCTGGATAGGCACCATTTTTATTTTGATGTTGACGATGATGATTGGCCTCACCCTTGGGCAGCTCACTGGACGGAAGTTTATGTTTCCGTCCATCTCACAATCAAGTAAAGAAGTTGTTGTGACTTCTCTGACTTCTTCAGTTCTGGCTCTTTTGGATTGAGCATCAGGCTCAACGTCAAAAGACTCAGCACTCCGTTTGATACTAGTTTTAACATCACAGCATGGACTTGAATCAGCGCACTGAACACTCATGATGACAATGAATTTTCACGATGTAAAAACTTTTGATTTAAAGTTTTGAAGCTTTTTTTTAAGCCCAGAAACAACTTGGTTGAAAGTTTGAAACTGAATGATGTTAAAATTTTTGGGACCGGGGTTTAAATATACAGCAATATACTTTAGGGAGGGGATTTTGGATCCAGTTGCACTTAAATATCAGTACTTAGATTTTAATGGTAAGGGTCAATAAATACTTTACATCATTCATTACCTTCTCATTTAGAGCCATCTTAAAATTAATCCTAAGAGTTTGTGTAAATAAGAAGAGAACCTATTTGGTGACATATATAATTATACGCGTATGTCTACTGCTTTTTCTAGCAAAGGGAGCATCGTATTTAGGTTCAGGTATAGATCATTTAAGGTAATTACATTTTTAAATATTAAGTACATTGTTTGTATAGTATTATCTATTGGCTAAATTACATTTATACAAAACACCCTTTACGGTAAGACTCAGTAAAATACTTTACATTTATCACTTTCCTATTCAAATCCATTTTAATAGTAATCCTACGGATTTGCGTAGATAATAAAAGGGAATATTCGGAGACAATTATGCCCGTATGTCTGCTGCTTCCTTTCGCGAAGAGTGCATTGTATTTAGGTATAGGTATAGATCGTTGAAGGTAATGATATTTTAAAACTACTAAATATTTAGTATATTGTTTTTATAATATTATCTATTGACTAAAATACATATATACATATACAAAGCACCCTTGTATATAACTTAAATACTTCATCTGTCTGGCGTTTATAGTGAGAAATTGGCAATTAAGTTAGTATTCAAACGTTTTATGGAAATCCATTCGGTGAAAGAATAATTTTACAATATTTTGTACTAAAAATGGTCTGATAAAATTCCATAAGTTTATTGAATTCCAAAAAATTTTAGAGACAGTATTTGTTGTTGAAAAAAATTATTAGATTAAAAAAAAACCAATCGAATGTTCTGAGTATATACGTATGTGTTCTAAAGGATGATGCATTAAAGGCTGCGTCTAAATGCTGCGATCTACTGCGCTCCCTGTGGAAAAGCTCT
The DNA here is from genome assembly GCF_029852145.1 of Microplitis mediator. Lineage (NCBI taxonomy): Eukaryota > Metazoa > Arthropoda > Insecta > Hymenoptera > Braconidae > Microplitis > Microplitis mediator. The sequence continues at coordinate 588,522 of NC_079972.1, read as the reverse complement.
CATAAATTCTGATAAGATATTGAATATTTTTTATGAGAATCTATGAGCTTCGAAAATATCTATGAGATTTAAAAAAATTCTCATATGAATTTTTATGAGAATCTATGAGTCAAAGCTTTTGATGTTTTCCTATCATGATTTCCGTACTAGATGTTTAAAAGAATGAGTAAGATTTTTTAATTTATGAGATTTTGTGACTCGAATTCCGCCAACGATTATGAGATTGAATAAGTAAATAATTGATCGCGCCTACGATTTGTAGTGTCCCTGGTAAGACATTTATTTCAGAAGTGTTATATTCCAAATTTCAATACGATTTTATTCGAGTACTCCTCTGTCATTTGACAGACCAACAAGTATCTGTTTGGGTTGTACTATGGTATATCCCATAATACATCATGACTTTAATATTTAATATTAATGTTTACTTGAGTAATTTTTGATGAATAAATAAACTGACTCAATTTCATAGATTTTTCGTGAATAGATTGCTAAGGATTTTCCGCGTAAATACTCATACAAATATTCTTGAGTATACATAATAAAAACTTTTTGAATTCATGCTAAAAAATTCAACAATTTAGCATATAAACCTTAATCAATACTAAAGAAACTATAACTTAATCAATCTCATAAATTTTTTCGTTACTATATGGAAAATTATAGTACTCACATTGAATAATCAGTATCAAATCTTGTATGATTACTTCAGAAATCGTCTCATACAATCTTATTCATTTCCAAAATCTACTCAATTGTAAACTTTACATTTTTCGAAAACTTATAAATACTTATAATCACAATATTACAGCTTCTGTTTCTTATAGATTCTGATAATTTATATGAAAATTTTAAGAAAAAAATTTTTTTGATGCACCATCTATGAGAAAATAATTGTATCAGAATTTTTGAGATTTTTCGTGAACAAATACTGATCGTTTTCTCATAGCCAATTTTTTTTATGAGATTTTCTAAAATCTTTTCCACAGGGCCTACTTATGTTGCTTTTGGTTCAATGTACTTTTGTATTTCTGGACATTTGAATTAATTTTTTTGGGAATTTATGAAAATGGTTACTTAAAATTTAGGCAAAAACAATAAAAGAATTTAAGTAAAATATACATTAATACAAATAGTAATATGTGAAATTAGAAAATGATTGCAGTTGTACAACTGTACAGAAGGCCAACTGAAATTAAGAAAAACTGTATTTTTGAACCTCCGGAAGGAAATATGTTTGCTTGGTATAATTTTGTAAAGTTTAAATAAATTAATGGACTTTTTCATAACTAAAATGTAATTTAGGAAATTAATAAAAGATAATCTATAAAAATGGTTAAAAAAAAATTGTATAGTTAAAAAAATGAAACATTTGCTTAATGAACAAATATAATCTAAGAAATAAATATAATCGTACAAAAGTATTGATGGTTAATTGAATAAAACTATTTATGTATAAATTTATTGGTGAATCGAGGAATGTCAAGAATAATTTATAATAATGCATTTGCGAGATATCATTACGATTCGTCATCGGTACATCAGGGCTAATCAATTATATGAGTATGTAATTTTTGTTAATTTTAAAAATTAATGGTACAATAGAAGTTAAAAAAATTATTATTCTACCCGGGAAAAAATGATCAGACCTGATCATGCCTGTTCATGTATGATTAGGCCTGAAATTAGACATGATCAGGCCTGATCATACCTGTCCATGCCTGTTCATGTCTGTTCATGTCTGAAGCGTTGAATACACTCAGGCCTGATCATGCCTGTTCATACCTGTCCATGCCTGTTCATGCCTGCATACCTGTCCATGCCTGGTCATGTCTGAAGCGTTAAATACGCTCATGCCTGATCATACCTGTCCATGCCTGGTCATGTCTGTTCATGTCTGTTCATGCCTGTTCATGTCTGAAGCGTTAAATACGCTCAGGCCTGATCATACCTGTCCATGCCTAGTCATATATGTTCATGTCTGTTCATGGCTGTTCATGTCTGCTCATAGATTTAAAATTTTGTTGACCAAGAATCTATCACGTATAAGATTTTTATTACTTGAAGTTCATACGAAACTTACTTTTCAACTAAATCTCTTAGGTCAGTGGGTAGCGAGTTACACTTTCGAGCGCAAGGTCCACGGTTCAAATCCTGCACACGCCCGAATTTTTTATTTTTTTTATTTTTATAGCAATAATTATATACATGTATAATTGAATATAGTTATACATAATTATATATAATTATATAGGGCCATTTTTTATTTATAATTTTTTTACCCGGATGGGCATAAACAGACATGAACATACCTGATCAGACCTGAACATGTCTGATCAGGCCTGGTCAGGCATGGTCATTTTTCATGTCTGATCAGGCCTGAAGACTCATGCCTGTTCATGCCTGATCAGGTCTGATCATTTTTTCCCGGGTAAACAGTTTCAAAGGATTCATAGTGAAGACGTATGGGGTTCAATTCAATAATGGCGTTGAGTATTTAAATACAAATTTGTATTTACGCTTTCTGAAGGAGTAGTTAGGAGTTCAACTTTTATGATTCTTCGGTTGAGTCGGATACATTTACTAAAATTTCACCATAATCACGTAACTAATATTATTTAATTTCCTAAAACCCATATATTCGTAAATATATTCTAATAATTATTTTTAATAATTTTTAAAGTTTTTATATTAAAAAAAAATAATTAATAACAAGTATAAAATTTTTCAAGAATAGTTTGTTAATAACTAAACATAAATTTCAATTTCAGCCCAGCGAAGCGGGCGGGGGACAGCGAGTAATATAATAAATGGTAAAGTTAGTATGTTTGTCCGTTAATCACGCCTTAACAATCAAAGGGATTCTAGTGAAATTTAGCATAGAGGTAGATTATGTCATAGAAAAGAGCATAGGATACCTTTTATGACAGTCCAAAGTCGCAGACATTATCAAAAATATGTCAGCAGAGAACAATCTAGAGGTACAATATCACATGCAGTCAGTTCTAGCTTCAAAGGCCAGAGATCACTTGAGATCTAAAAAATTAATTCAACTACACTCCTCACAAAGATTAAGGGAGCAAGAAAATTTTATAAATTTTTGGAAGGCTGTATTTTTGTGAAAAATGATCGTATCGAAAAAATCAAAAAAGCAAATTGAAGCTTGAAATCTCTAGTTTATCTAGTTTATCTCTAGTTATCTTTCAGCAAAATAATTTTTTGAGCCACGGTTTTTGCGGAATCATAAGAAAAAGGTCGAGACAAAATTTTTCTAAATTTTTTGGTTTTGTTTTTTGGGTCTACGGGGCCGGGAAAATTTTTTTCAAAAAAATCAATCTATGGCTCGTTTAGGAAATTTATTCAGCTACAATTTGCTTTATTTTGTTTTTCTGGACAACAATTTGCTGCTGAGATATCAGCCTTCGAATGAAAAAGGATCCTTTTGTCTTTGATTATCGATATCTCAGCAACTAATAGTCACACAGTAATTTTAAGGGTAGTTTAAAAAACTTGGATAAATTCCCCACAAGCTCCATTTTTGATTTTGAAAAAGAAATTTTTTTTCATCCTTGATATCAATTTTAAAAACCCACAAAAAATGGCCATTTTCTGGTTTTTAGTCAACTCATCGCTACTTTGCAAATATTGATGGAAAGGTCAATGTTGCCAGGTGATTTTACAGCTTAATGTTCCCCCAAAAACCCTGGAAATTTTCAGATTGATCCATTGAACGGTTTGTCCGGGCCGATTGCTCAAAGTTTTACAAAACAATTGAAGGAACAAGTTTTGTTCCTTAATTTGTGTAATCATTACCAAAATGAAACAATTAATTTTTTTCGGATTTTCTTTCATTTTTGCGTCAGTTATTCAGTAAATGTAAGGTAAAGAGAAAAAAAAACAATTTTCCAAAAAACGTAAAAAAAAAAAAGTCAAAAAATTCTTATTTTATCTCGTTTTTGATTCCTTATGATTTCTTATGAAATGTGTGTGTAAACTCTTTGTATCTTTTTAACTGATGAACCGATTTGAATGGTTAAGGCGGCAATCGAAAGAGCTTGTTGGCCATTAACTTTTCTGGAAATTTCAGATCATTTGATCATGTAGACCAGTGCAGCCAGATCGCGGACGAAAAGTTCCCCTTCCCAAGCACCGTTTAAGCTGTGAGTGATGCTAAAATGGTGCGAAAGAAGGGGAACTTTTCGTCCACGATCTGGCTGCACTGATGTAGACTCGAAAATATTGACGAATTACGAAAAAAAAAATTTTTTTCTAGTTTTTTATTGATTTCTCAGAAACGTCTTAAACGATCGACTTCAAAATCTAAACAGCTCTAGAATTTAATAAAACGCGTCGATTACCGCCTTAGCGAAAATGTACTCGCAACAATTTTTTCGAGCTGAAGGAGCTCGAAAACAGCGAGAAATTTTGGGGCTTTGTGTTACAAATACTTTGTGTTACAAATAAACGATTTTATACACATTATCTTTGATTTTAATGAAATCAGATTTTTGTTTTTCTAAACAGAACAATAATTATAATTTTACACAAAAATTTATATGAAAAATATTAAGTTTATTTTATTGTACACGTATACATAATATTTATAAAATTGCATTTTATTCCCATGGAAAATTTATTTTCATTTATCTCTCACAGAGTAATTGTGAAAAATTTAATGTAAATCAGTTCAATCAATTTAAGTTAGTATAACTTTAATTATATCGTTATATATCGTTTGTTAACTATGATTTAAGGTCACAATGTTGTACGTTGCACTGATATTCCTACTTTTTCAGCAAAATTCCCCAATAATTGACCGAAGCCACTCGATTCTGAATTATCTTTCATTCTAAATCCAACTGTATGACTATAAACGTTGTAGAACAATGTGCGTACACTGTGTAGTCTATCTTTACGTGATCTAAAATAATCATTTCAAAATATAACAGTAATTAAATGTTATTTTTTCTAACGCATCCGATCCACCGTAAAAATGTAAGCAAATTCACCGGAAATAGACAACCCGCCGTAAATCGCCGAAAATCGTGGTAAGTTATGACTAATTTACCGTAAATTAGGGCGAACTTGCAGTAATTACTGTAATTTTTATGTAAAATATAATGAATTCACTGTAAATTTACGGTAAATCGGATGCACTAGGATTTTGTCAGAGAAAAAAAATAATGAAACGTTACTGTGCTGATGACGTAGCTAGATCATCTTCAATAACTGTTACACTCGATTCCTGAGAGTTTTGACCAGAACAAGTAATGCAATGCGATTTACAAGCTAATGCAGAAGTAGATAACAATTCCGGTAGTGCACAATTTGAAGTTGTTGACCCACGTAAACTACCAGTTCCTGAAATCATTTGCCACGAACCAGCGGAAGACGAAGATTCGTTACGTTGTCGAAAGCGGCCAGGAATAGGAACAGCTACGGGAGATGTTCGGCTATTTGATAGCAAAGGCGAACATGAACCGTGACCAACACTTTCTTTATTTTGGGAATTGTAAAATGTCCATGGCACCACATTCCTACCCAACATTTAAATCATAGGTTAATTCAGTTATAAAATATAATATACATACAAACAAATGTAATACAAGTTTATTTAAATAGTACCCGAGGAAAAATCTTTTAAAACAATTTTATAAAGTTTCGTAAAGTTCAAGGTAATTGTAAAAACTTCTGGAATGTTTAACATAGTATTAGAAAATTTTAAGATATAAAATTTATACAAGTTTATAAAACTTGATCTCTCAAATTATATGCAAATTCAATTTATTTCATAAAATTTTGTAAAATTCTATAAATTTTGATAGTAACTCATAAATTTCAATCCAGTGTTACGTCCCAGCCTGTATGGCAGATGACGTAGGCTTTTACTTCCTTAATTACCGACCTGAAACCTAACTAATTATATCGAATATCGATAATCTAGTAATTCTAATAATATTTAATTAATCATATAAAATAATATAATATAATAATAGAATAATATTATTTAAGACATTTGAACGTTAAGGATATGAGTAATAGTTGATAAACTTATTTTTCTATATTTTATCAAATATAAATAAGCGCTGACACCTCGAGTTAATCCTCGAGACGTGCAGCTGCACAAATATCTATTTTGTTTAAGATAGCTTTTGGTAATAGATAAGTAACTCATTTGTTAGTAACAAAAGTGGAGAGATCGTGAGAACTAAGTATTTCCAATAAATATTAGAATGGATCATTCGAGAACATGCGTTATCTCGAATGACCCCTCCATATGACTCGATGCGCGGGTCTGATGCCCAAACGTATTGATAAGAGTTACTCTAGTTTTTCTCGATCAAGAGAAGCCAGTCTGAATTATAGAATCATAGAGAGCAGTCAGGCTCAATATTAAAACCTCAACTTCGTTCTCACATTCTCAAAGCTATTATTAAGAATAACTTAACAATATTATAATACCAGAATTGTACATTTCACAAATTCTCCAACTATCACTTTATTCATTGAATAAAACAGATCCAGATAATATATTTAATAACATATAAATATAACCAGTTTATTTCAACCACCAAATGGTGCACTGTTAAAAATTTTTGTAAAATTACAATAAAATTAGAAAACAAGTGATGAGTAAAATTACAAATCAGTGTCTAGCAATGCAAAATAAAATACAATTCATGTAATTTTCCAACACTTGTCAGGAAATCTACTAAGATGTATTGTAATTTTACAATGTTCATGTATAAACCTAAAACGCATTGTAAAATTACAAGACCGTTTGTCAATTTTCAAGAAATAGCTTTTTAATTTTACAAACATTGTTTGTAATTTGATTCGACATAATGGTATGTAAAATCACAAAAAAATATTGTAATTTATATTACAATAACCTCATAAAAAAATTAAAAAGCTTTTTTTTATTTTTACAATTTTCATTGTCAAATTACACAATGCATTGTAATGTTACCAGACAATTTTAATTATATTACACGGAATGTAAGTCTACTACACCGTTTTCTAATTTTAAAAACAATACTTTTCAGTTTTACAAACATGGTCTCGAATTTGATTCACTATAGTTTTATGTTAAATCACAAGAAAGTATTATAATTTATGAAACAACGATTTTTAAAACCTTTTTTAAATAAATATGTATATGTATTACATCCTTTTTCATCATCTATTTTGCGGAACTCGATTTGTCTCACTCTTTTTTGAGTTAGCTTCCGCCGCCAAGTGGTACATATATAGTCCAGTCCACAGAAGGAATACTTAAGTTTTGCTGGCGTGTCTTCGGTCCCGCGGACCGATTTAAAATTTTGTTTTAAATACTCGGAAAAACGTAAATAAAAAAGTTGACTTAAAAAATTTGGCCGCTCTCCATTGTTTTAAAAATTAGTCATTTTATGGAATACTTTGAATTAAAATATCTTAAAAACTATTGACAATTTATCAAGACACGTAGCATTTAATTTTTAAAGAATAGAACAGCGAATAAAATGAGCCAAAGTTCATGTCTCTATGTCAAATATTTACCAAGATATTAATTTATTAATTAAAAATTAATCGCTGGCACACGAACGCTTATTAACAAATGACCTATTTCAGTCAATTATTAACATTTTTTAAAATTTATTTTTTTTTTTATTAAAGATATTTAATCTTTTTACATGTAAAAAAAAAATCAGCGTATTAAAAAAAAATTTTTTACAATTTTTATTCAAATAAATAAAATTTTCAATTTTATAGCTTAAAAAAAAGTTAATTTCGAAAAAATGAATTTTTTTCAACTTATATGTATGTTTTAATGATAATCGAGAAGAAAGTAATAAAATTAAATGTTAAAAAACTTTATTTCATCTGAAATTACATTATTAAAAAATTTCCCGAAATAATTATTCATAAAAGTTTTAACTATTACGATAACAAAGTTATTCTTTAATGCTCATTTGTTTATAACATCAATTTTTAATGTTTGCAGGAACTATCAATATCATTAGAACTATTTTTTTTTATTTTTTTTTTTTTGAAAAATATTAATATTAAAAAAAAATTTTTCTGATGAAAATTCATAATAATTCAAACTATTAAAAAAAAAATTATTTATTATTTCTTAATCTAATTTTTAATAAAAGTATTATTTATAAAAATTAAAAATCTAAAAGTCAATTAGATAATATTTTTACTTAGTTGTAATGAATACAAAAAATCCACTTTTTTAAAGAAAAGTTTATTTTTATTTATCACTAAAATTCTTTATTAATATTTGTTTATAGATAAAATGGCTAAAAATTTTTAATATAATCGATGTGCACACACATAAGTATATATACATGTATACGCATTTATATGTATATACATATATATGTATTTTATGTTGGCTCAGTATTCTTAGTCTCACACTAAGCATACCATTGGTATACCTATATATATATCAGGCATGGGATACATATTTTCCGTGTCACAAGCTTGAACTTGTCTTTGTTTTGGGTGTCGGTGGAGTTACTCAGTAGCCCGCCACATTTACCCTTTGTGTTGTTATTTACCGAGTATCCGTTCTACATTAAACATCTAGCTACTGAACCACTGAATGTGGTCGTCATTTATCGTATAACGTATTATTATTAAAAAATAATTAATCAAAAATTTATTAAGTTGAAATAATTATTAATGCGTATGTTAATTAAAAATACAAACTGTAAATAGGAAGTGTAGTGTCTGTATGTACTTGTATATACACAATATAACTTAAAAAAATAAAAAGTGACCAACGGTGAAAAATCAGGAGAGGAGGTATACTTAATGATAAGGTAATAATTACTACTATTATTTTCTTTCTTTTGCTATGTATCATTTTAAAAATAATTTTTTTTTAAATTTATTGTAATTTCTTGAAAATAAGCCTGTATGTTAAATTGAAATTTTAAACAATTGAAAGTTTGTAGTAAAATGAATGAAACTAAAATTAGTTGATAGCTATCAATTTTCAGAATTTTTTTTATTTAATAAATTGTCATGAAAAAATCATTCTTTTTTTTAATTGCATTCATAGTTGTTATAATTTTTTATGACATTAAAGCTTGCAGTCACTTGATTATTTTTTAGTTTTTTTCAACAAATAAATCTTTACTAGAAAATTATTTTTAAAAAATTGCATCTTTAATTTTTTAAAATTTCTACACATCAATTTTTTTTTATAATTTTTTTTTGCCATAATTGACTTGACAAAAAATTTTTTCAAATTATCAAATATCTTCTAAATTAATTTTCATTAATTTTTTTGATGTAGAATTGAATGACATTCTTATTATCACAATTTATTTCTAGAATTTTTTTCAAAATTTTTATCATAATTTTGTATTAAAATATTATTTTTGATGTTAAAAATTAAAAAGGCAGTTGAAAATTCGTAACTTTTAAGTTATCAAGATAAATAAGATTTCTTATTTGTAAATTAAAGCTGAAACTTTTTTTTTTATAATTTTTATGAAAAAGTAATTTTTTATGAAATTGATATTGTTAAAATAAAAAATAAAATAAAAAAAATTCTGAAGTGAAAATTAAAAAAAAATCAATTTAAGTATAAAATTCTATAGAATTTCATAAATTCATAATTCTTAACAAAATTAAAATAAACTATTTTTTTTTAATTAAAGCTGAGAATTTTTCAAAATGTTTATAAAAATTAATTTGTATTTTTTTTTCAGGCATTATAAAGTTTTATAATACGTTATAAAACCAAATCATAATAATACATAAAGTATTATACAATTTTTTTATATGAGCTCACCCGCTAGAAAATTTTTATAATCAGGTAAAAGTTAAAAATTTTTTTTTTTATTTCATCAAAAAATAATTTTCTAATAAAATAATTTTCTTTTTTTTTATTCAAGAATTTCGGAAAATATTTGAGAACCAGAGTACCAGGACCACTAATTTAATCTTAATTGAACTAAATGCAGATTTAAAATACTTCAAAGTATTTGAACAATTTTGTGGGTGTCTTGGCATTTTTATGAAGCATCTTTTTGACCATAAATGTTATATTCTATAAAAGTTTATATATCTATAAATAATAAATACCTCCATAACCATAGAACAAACCATCGAACTTTTTATTTCTTTGAATTTTGACCATTACTAATTTGTCTATATTTTTTACAGTTATTCAATTGTACTAGCTTGAAATTTTTGGACGCCAATTTTAACTAATTAATAAATTATCAACATAAAAAAAATTCTACTTTTTCTTCCATTAGAGAAATTAAATTAGATATACAGCATTCAGTATGCACTCGTTGATTTATCGTGTACAATACGCAATAAAAAATATAATAGCTTGAACATTTGTTAAATTTTTAAAATGTTTTCTGTATACTATTAGAAATTGAGATGATGATTTTACAAAAAAAATGTATTGGAAGTTAATAGACAGAATATTTAGCCAAACTCAAATCAGGTATAGTAATTAAATGAAACTTTTTTCTTTGTATTTATTTTAAATAATAATTACACAAAACGGTTTTACAAAATAAGAATACTTTACTAGCAAGATACCCTTCAAAAAATGTACGTTTCGTGAAATTCAAGAAAAATATAATTTTACAAACTAAACCGATCTGAAAATATTTGTAAAATCACAAAACCGTTTTACAAAATCACTAAACTAATTGAACCTAATAAGTTTTGTAAAATTGCAATACTAGATTAAAAAATTACTTGACAAAAAAAATATTATTTGTTTCGTAAAATTCAAGCAAAATATTGTAATTTTACAAACTAAACCGATCTGAAAATATTTGTAAAATTCAAGCAAAATATTGTAATTTTACAAACTAAACCGATCTGAAAATATTTGTAAAATTCAAGCAAAATATTGTAATTTTACAAACTAAACCGATCTGAAAATATTTGTAAAATTACAAATCCGTTTTGTGAAATTAATAACCTCGTAGAGCCATATATGTTTTGTAATATTACTATAATTACTTTGAATATTACAAAACAGATAGAAAAATAAAAGTTTTGTAAAATTACTATACCGAATTGTAATTTTAAATAAATGTTTTGCCTATTAGCTTCCAATACATTTCTTGTAAAATTACAATGGAAATTTTTAACAGTGTGGCTGTTCAACCCATAATTAATTATTATTTATAATTATATGTAAGTTTTCATCACGTCCAATTTAAATCGACCGCTCAACTACGCCAGCGCCAAAACATCAACCAGGACGTAACACCAGTATTGAAGAAGATGATTTTATTAAAATTTTTGTAGTTTTTTTAAATTTCATGGAATTTTATAAAATTTGATTTAGTTTTGCAAAATTTTAAGGAGCTTTGTAAAATTTGATAATATTAAAAATCAGTGCTAATGATAATATTTTGTTGACATTTTATACAAGTTTATTCAACTCATGCGCACGTTTTATCATGCCTAAAATCCGAACCCTAAATGGCCGATTACCGACTGGTAACAAATTATTTGTCAAAACGTAATGAAAATGCCTACAATCTCGACCATTGTGACGTAATAAAAACAAATGTAACTATATTCTCTCAACTATAACTCTTCCTCTTTATAGTCTCTTTCAATTATCATACAATGTCATCTAACTTGTTCTTTAGTTTAAATAATATTTTTATTAAAAAATTGAAAAAACCCAGTTTGTAATATTTTTCTCGGATATTTCAAATATTATTGCTCTGACCTAAGTCAAAACTCATAAAAATCTTGATTTTGATCACTGACATTGATTTCTGCCTCAATACATTTATTTCATTGAACATAATCGGGAATAAAAATTTGAAAACCGCTTCTTCATTCATGATTTTCGATTCTCAACTTTTCAGACTCTAGCATAAAATGGAACTTCCTAAAGCCTGAAAAGCTCATAAAAAAATAACTGCTCGAAGAGGTCGAAAACAGCGGGATGTTTTGGGGCTGGGCCGCAGGGCCAACCGACGCCCAGACTTTTTTTTTAAAAGTAATTACTGTCCATAAAATTTTCCCGAGCTCCCTTTTACTGTGATTTGGCTTGAATAATTAGGGTGTGACTTGCTCGGGAAAGTAGAAAATCTATCAGGGGATGAACAAGCAAATAATAGCTTGTTGGGAACCCGAAAGTTAAAAAGTGGAGAAAGCCCTTTAGAGAGGGTATGGGGAAAAGTTGCAAATCCTAGGCAACCATGTTAACCAGCGCTGGGAGTCTGGTACCACGGGGGGCCTTTCCAAGCCCATTGTGACCAGAGTCTCTTTATTTCCTGAGATGGGAACAGTGTTTGGCCCGAGAAAGTTAGGACTCGTGGTGGCTGTGGTTAGATACCACGCGAAATAAGGATTTTTGATTATACCTCCGGTCCACCTTAGTCGTCACTTGATTATATTTTTCGACTAAGAGTGTCGTCTAGGTGGAAGATGTGGATGTCCGCAGCGCGTGTATACTCAAAAGGGTGAGGAAACAACCTCCCGTCAAACAGAGGTGGACTCTTCCGGTCCCGTTACGTTAATTAATTAATTGTCCATAAAATTTTATGAAATTTTTTAAAAATATTTTTTTACGGATATTTAGAAAAATTTAAATAATATTGTAAGGTAAAAGCACCAATTATTGACACTGTAAGAGACAAGATTGTAATTCCATTTTTTTACACATATTAACGATTAATATTATTGAATTTTAATTTTAACATTGTCTTATTTAGTCTTTTAACTAAACAAATCCATAATTTTTTATAATAATAAATTACATTTACTAATTAATTTAAAGCCATAAAACAAGGTACCCGGATACACCAATTATTGACAGGTTAAAAACCTGACTGATCTAACTATTGACATGCTGTTGCTCCAATTATTGACACCCTTAATGCACATGCGTCACTGATCTGTTGTACTTTATATTTACTTTTTGAAAGTGAGGTTAATTTTTAATTTAATTAAATAAATATTTATTTAATAATGTTTTTCACTTACCTTTATTTTAAACAAGAAACTAATAAAAAAGTTTTTTAATTAAATAAAAATCAAGTAATCATTTTTTTAATAACAATTTAAAATTATACACATGACAGCGTTGGTTCTCGAATATTATGGTTTAAGTTTTTAATGGATTTATGTTTGAAAAAAAAGACGTTATGGCGCTGTCTACTGACCTGTCAATATGAGATACAACTTCAATATTATGTACTAATTATTGACATCCACTATTTTAAAATTAAAAAGCATATAATTTTACTGTAAATATATGATATTGTTAATTTTTTATATTTTATTTATTTATGAAAAAAAGGTTGATGTGAATAGATGGAAAAAATAATTAAAAATCATCGTTTCAAAAGACTGCTTTTCTAACCGCAATAGTTAAGAAAATTGACGCTCACAAGCTGTTTCGATAGACTCGAATGAATTTTATTTTTTTTATTAATGAATTTTTAATATTTTTCACTAACAATAATTTTTTTTCAATTTCTTAAATTATATAAATTGTTTAAAAATGTATACGATCATTATTAATATATTAGGTAATTAAATATGTTCTAAAATAGGATAGGGCATCAATAATTGGACCCCCGTCAATAATTGGTGCTTTTATTTTAGTAAATGAAAAAACAAGGAGAGAATTTGAATGACTTACCCATTACTATGACTGTCATCTTGAGTGTCCATGGAAGAGCAAGGAAATACTGTAGGTGGATTGTTTTCCTGACTATCTCTACTATTTTGGCTGAAAGAGCTACACCAACTATTTAAACTCATATTAGAGCTAACTGAACTTAATGTCACAACTGACTCAGTTTCAAACATTACGTTGTCGAGTTGAGGATCACTATCGTGACAGTGTACTGAATGTCGAGCCCTTGCATGCCTATGAGTAATACTAAATTCTTCATCTTGAATATGCTTTAAAAAAAAAAAACAAAAAAAAAATATTTCTTCGCCTTTACTGAGTCGGTCTTGCAAATCATGACCGAATAACAACCAGTCGTACGCGATTGTAAAGTATAAAATTTGGGAGGCGCTTAAAGACGTGTGAATTGCGCCATCTGCCCACAGACTTATCCTCAATAATGACACAAATAGAGGAGTTCGGTCCCATCCTGAAAACATTCACTAATAATTGATAATAATTATAAAATTTTCTAGTTTAATCTTTAAAAACTCACCAGATATACAATGAATTAACATTCCATTGCTACTATCACTGAGATAGTTCAATATGAGTTTGAAATAATTTTGCGTCAATTTAACTAAATCCCATACTTGATATTGATCCCAATTTATTTTCAATTGAGTAGATATTACATCTTCCGGAACACCAATTTGAGCATCAACATGCGTTTGAGACCAATCGAAAACTAAACCTTTTGCTTGATAATCATTTTCTCGAAATTCTTTGAAAAATTCGCATCCAGGATATGGCAGTGAAATTATGGTAAAATCAGCATATCTTTTTTCTTTATCTACTTTTTCTGATGAAGTTACACTGAAAAAAATCGACATTTTAGAACCATATCAAAATTGTGCATCAAATAAGCATTTAAAAATTTATCGAAAATTTATTTTTGATTCAGATATATATTGGTACATACATGTTGCCTTACTTGAACTTTCCCTAAGAATTCGTGTTTTTACTTAGTTAAAACATTAAGTATTATCTTTTACATACGTTACTATTTTGAAGGAAAGTATCATAAAATTAGAGGCGGGGGGCAAATGGGTATCCCCAAAATTTTATAAAAAAAGTTTGTATTTAAAAATGTTTTGTAAGTATCTCAAATGGTAAATATTTACCATTTTTGTAATTTTAAAATTTAATTAACTTTTAATAATTTTTTTGTTTATTACTTTAAAAAATATGTAATTGCTTCATTAAAATTTTAATGGTTAAATTTTATAGATAAGTTATAGATCAAATTGAACGGAATATAGTATAGGGCCGGATAGCTCAACTGGTAGAGCACTCGGCGCGTTACCGAATTGGTCTGGGTTCGATTCCCAGTTCGGACTATCTATATTTTTCTCAATTTATCTATAAATTGTCTTATTGAGAGGTTTGCATGTTTTAGGTTTCCACTATATAAAATGGTGGACCACTTTATATAGTGGAAACCTAAAACATGCAAACCTCTCAATAAGACAATTTATAGATAAATTGAGAAAAATATAGATAGTCCGAACTGGGAATCGAACCCAGACCAATTCGGTAACGCGCCGAGTGCTCTACCAGTTGAGCTATCCGGCCCTATAAAATAAAAAAAAAAATAATAGAATGGTTAAATTTTTTAGCTGTTTCCTGATTCATAACTAAAATATATACCCGAATCAAAATAAAAAAAAGTGGAGAAAATTTTTATATGCATATTTGGTTACATATTTTATTTTTAAAAAATTGAATACTGACTTCATTCCGAATTTGACTTTTTTCTTCTCAACCATAAAGTCGATTATATTACCAACATTAAGAGCTTTTAACAGTTTTATATCTTGATTCCTAACTTTATCAAATAATTGCCAATCACTTAGTGCAGAATCACTACATCCGGCCTCATCGATTCGTTGATGAAAAGCATTTGCAGATTCATTCCCAGCAAATAAATAATTTAATCCTGACCTTCCATAAATTTCAGGACCTCCAGATAATGTTGCTGATCTACAAATAAATCTACCCTTATAAAGTATCACGGGCAGTGGAAATCGTGAACGACATCTAGCAAATCTAGCATTTTTAATTAAATCCTTCAACTTATTTGTATCATATGTATTTTCATAAATAGTTTCCGTTGTACGTGGCAGTTGCGGCGGTGTATCACATTTGTAGGGATTTCTTCGCTTTTCATTTTCAAGAATAATTAAATGGCTTGGATAATGGGCACTAAGATCCCCAGCGACATTGTTGATTACTGAATGGGTGTAATCTAAATCAACTAGTAAAAGACATTGTTGCATAATTGTTTGGCCCTGCAAAAATTATTCATGTTAATGTTATTCAAGGTTTAACTCTGATTAAAAACTCCGATTGAACTCATTGAAACTCAATCAGATTTATATCAAATTAAAAAATTCAATCAGAAGTGCATGGGAGCGTTTCAACTACACTGATAGAAAAACTATCTTGATTCAAGAAAAATTTTTTCTTCAAAATGTGGTTCTTGTTTCAAAATTTTCAATTGTTTTAATTCAAGAAATAAGTCCTTGAACCAAAAAATTGAAATTCTCGGATAGAGAAAAAAAATTCTTTGTTTGAGAATTTGATTTTTCGATGAAGCCTTTTTTGTTTTGAAACAAAATTCTGACATATTTCGTTCAAGAATTTCTTGCTCTTGGATTAAGATAGGCAAAATCTAGGTTTCAGACATTACCGACTCGTTTCGAGAGTGGCGCGATTTTTAAATCAAGATATCAATTTACTCAGCTTGAAAAAAAACTTTTTTTTTTATTTTAAAAATAAAAAGTTTTAAAGTGATTTTTTAGGACTACATTCATTTACTTCAGATATGTTAAAGTAGAAATTTACTTAAAAAAAAATTTTTTTTTTCATTACTTTAAAAACATCTTCTATCAAGGAATTATTACTTGAACCAAAAATTTAAAGTTCTTAAAATAATAATACGACATTTTTAGTTGAAGACAAGTGGTCTTGATTGAAGAATTCGATAGTATCGATTGAAGATAATATAGTTTCGGGTCAAGACACGAGAGTTATCCATCGAAGATACAAAATCTATAGAGCCAAGAAAATCTAAATCAAGACAAGAATTTCTTGAAGCAAGACAACTGGTTTTCTTCAGAAATAAATTCTTGGCTCAAGAAAATATTTCTTGAGTCAATATAAATTTTCTATCAGTGTATCTGTTTGAATTCCAATTGTATTCAATTGGAAAAAGATATTTATTTTTTTCCGATTAACTCTCCGATTTTTTTCGATTAAAACCGATTACAACTGATTAGATTGACAGTCAATCGGAAATTTCCGATGAAACCAGATTAGAATTTTCCAATCAAATTCAATCAGAGTTTTTAATCAGAGAAACTAACTAATTGAATTCCAATTCGATAAAATCGGACAAAAATATTTATTATTTTCCAATTAAATCCGATTGAATTTTTTCAATCAGATTCAATAGAAAAATAATAATTTTCATCGATCATTTTTTCAAATAAACTTTCCGATCGAAAGTCAATCAGAAATTTCCGATTAAATCCGATTAGAAATTTTGAATTAGATTCAATCAGAGTTTTTAATCAGGGAAGTACTTTTTGATAATTACCGTGCAATCTGCATCTTTGGCTTTGTACGTATTTTTTGAAAAATAAACTAGCAAATCGTGCAAATCTTGAATAGAGATATCAGTCATGATTTTTATAAATTTTCTAATACAATTTCGATAATTATTACACAATAATACAATGAAGAGTAAAATCTTTACTGAATTTCAATGACTGTACTTGTAAAAAAATTATGTAAAAATTTTTTATTTTCTCATATTTTTCATTTTTATTTTCAACCTTTTTTCATGTAGGATACTGTTTATAATTCTGCACTTTCTATACATCCTATAGAAAAAAAACAGTAATAATTATTATGGAAAAAGTGAAAATAAACATACAAACATTGAACTCCCTAGCGGATGCGAATTACGGTAAATACAGTGATTTACCGTAATTTACCGTAATTTACGGTGCCTTGCAGAATTACCGTAAATTACGGTAATCTACGGTAAATTACGGTAATCTACGACAAATACGGTAAATTGCCGTAATTTACGGTAATTCTGCTAGGCGCCATAATCTACGGTAAATTTACCGTAATTTGCCGTAGATTACCGTAATTTACGGTAATTCTGCTAGGCACCGTAAATTACGGTAAATCACTGTATTTACCGTAATTTGGATCCGCTATATAAATTTAAATTATATATTTGTGTTTTGATAAATTTTTAGCAAAAATGTTTATTGAAAATTTTCGCAAAGGGCCCTGTACATTCCAATAGCAATTGAGTGTATTCATCTAGGTAAAAAAGTACCTTAACAGGGGTTCGCACTTTTATCTCTATTACACTCAAGTCCACGAACGGTACTATCTTTGTTGCACTTGTGCAGTAAATGGAAACTTTGGCCGAGTTTTTCTCTTAAAAAAACGAATATTATGAATCAATTAAAGCGCACTTCGCTAGATTAGACAGTAATGCATCAAAGTGCGGTCTGCGTTTTGTATTGAGAGATTTTGTTTCTGAAAAAAACCCAGCCGAAAATATCTGATAACCCCTATTAAGATGAGATTACAAGATCAAATTGTTTTATATCATTTCAAATTGTTTTGAATCATTTCAAATAATTTTTCTTAATCGGGGATAACATGGCAGTAACTCCAATGTTAATATAGGAACTATCCCTAAGGTAACATAGGTAACATTATATCTATGTTCCACATGGTAAAATAATATTAGTAATAATCCCTATGTTAACAAGAACAATTCCTATAAAACATAGTAATCCTATAATACATAATGATTATTTCCATGCATAACGAATCAAAAAAAGTACTTGATATGTATATTTGTTGGATTTAAATGATTTTCCTCCTTTCTCATAATCTCTCTTAATTTTTAGAATATTGTTAAGAATAATATTATTCTTCTATATTGCAATGTAAAAAATTGGGAGTAAATTCGGAATGGATTTCCAGTTCCGTCACTCGGAGTACCGGAGTGAAAAAATAAAATACTTTGCCCTGATTAAACAAAATGATTAAAAATGATTTCACACGTTAAATGTTCATAAGAAACAGGATTAGAAATGATTTGAAGGATTAAAAAGTATTTAAAATGATTAAAAAACAAATCATTTTAAATCATTTTTAATCATTTTGTTTAATCAGGGTGCGTACGGAATAAAACCTCAAGTTTTTTTTCCTGCCGAGTGATCGCAGAGTGAATGTAAATTTTAATCCCAAAAACTTCCGAGTAAAAGATTTTACACTATAATTAATTTTTTTTTACCTAAAAAAAGTTCTGTATGCCAAATATTTCTTTTCATAATAAAAGAAATTCAAATTTTGAAAAAAATTTTTTTGTCAGTTTAAAAAAAAGCTCGAATTTTGAAAAAAAAAATTTTTGTTGGTATAAAAAAAATTCATGTCTTCTTACATTCGAAAATTATTAGTTTTTTTTAAGCGGAAAATTAATTATTACGCATTTATTATGACTGCTAAGTACCCTATTTAGAAAATCTCATAGAATCCAATAGGTTCTCATAAATTCCTAGAGAAATTTTATAAGAATAAGTGAGTTTTATGAGAAGTGCTATAGTTAAGTATAGGGTCTTATACATACAGCTATAAGAGTCTATCGGATTTTTTAAACAGGGTCCCTGATAGCCAAGCTGGCGGCAAAAGTTAGCACTTCGATAAGTTGACGGCAACTTTCCGAGAAACGTGTCAACAACTTTCAGCTTGAGTAACTGTTAACCACAAGTTCTCTACAAGTTGCTCAGAAACTTTGCGACAGGTTACGGCAGCAGATTGTCGCCAAGTTTTTGAGCAGCTTGTGGTCAACAGTCACTCAAGCTGAAAGTTGTCGAGAACTTATCGTCAAGTTGGTCGCAACTCATGTACACCAACTTTCTGATCAGAAACTCTGGCTATCAGGGGTAGTGACTCAAATCTAAAATCTGTTTCATGATTCTAAAATAAAATTATCACTGATAAATTGTTAATAATATAATTATTAGTCCTATATCAACATAGCATTTATTTTTATAATAACAAAGGAATTTGACCTATATTTATGTACGGATAATTCCTATGTATCATTGGAAATTTTCCGATGTTAAGATAGAAATTATACTTATGTTGAACATGGGTATAATTGTTACAGTCAGAACAAGTGATTCATACCGTCCATGGTTACAAGCGTACCAACAGAAAACTCTATGCAAGAAATTTCTATCCTTGGATATCTCTCTGTAGTAAATTTCTGAGTCGGCATAATTATAATTAAGAACAATTATATTACAAGATATTTCGATGTCAAAATTATTCGATGCAGAATATTTCTATGCAGGACATATCTATGTAAGATCAGGAGACACGGTAGTGTCTCGCGCCAAGTACACGTTTAAACACACATGTATATGTGTGAAGTGTCATGGCGCGAGCCTGCCGTGTCTCTATACCGTAGACCGAACGGTATTTAGCTCCAATTTTTAAAAACTTTTTTAAAAAACAATATTTTTAGAAAATTCCTTTTTCAGTCGAAAGATGATTGATTGTTCGTCATAAAATTATGAAACTTTACCCATTTTAGTAATGAGAACTAATTTAAATAATGAAATTAGGCCAGCATATACTATAGCACCCCCATTTTTAATAATTTTACAATTTTTTTCATGCGAAAAGGGCACTGCCAGAGAATAAAAACTTATAAGAAATGCCATGATTCAGTAAATGATATATGTTTTTCTATAGCAATAATTAATTTTTTCGCCACCAGTGGAGCTCCAGTCTATATTTTTTACTATAGTTTGATATGAAATTTACCCGGATAGTCACCTCCACTGCAAATTAACTCCTCTAATAGCCACTTTAGCTTGAAATTGACTGTAACTTGACATCATTGAAATTACCTGCCCGAATTTGCCAATAATTTAACAGTAAAAGTTGAAAAGAAAAATTTGCGGTTAATTTTTGCTCGATTTAGAGGTAATTTTTTATAGAAAATAATTGTTGGTAACGTTCGTTCTTTGCATTTCAGATGATAAGCAAATTATACATAAAATGTCTATACAACTTGCTGTACAATATGACGTAAATTTACTACCCGAATTAGAATGCAAATTCACTTCCAAAGCTGACTAGAAAAAATTTTTCGTCAATTTTGAGGCAAAGTTTTACATCAATTTATTGTTAATTTGACTCAAAAATTGTTAAGATTTTTTTTTCCCTCAAATTGTAGACATATTCATGTATAAATTTGCTTTCCTTCTGAAATGATAAGAACGAACATTAGCGACTTTTTTTTTTCTAGTAAAAAATTACCTCTAAATTTAGCAAAAATTAACCGCAAATTTTTCTTTCCAACTTTTTACTGTTAAATTGTCGATGAATTCAGGCAGCAAATTTCAGGCAATTTCAAGCTAAAGTGGCTCGGTGAAAATGTGCCACGGCTTGTCTAGGGAAACGTACATATTTCCCCTAGACAAGCCGTGGCACATTTTTGCCGAACTGCTAAAGTGGCTATTAGGGTTAAGCTTATTGAAAGTTTAACTTGAAATTAACGGTAAGTTTACATCAAGTTTGCATCAACCCTACCCTGATAGCCACACATTACTCAGTAAGGTCTACAGAGCAACACTTTCGGCTAACTCAACGAGAAAGTTTCTGGCAAACCTTAGCTGGATATAATACTTTCCATTGAGTTGGCTTCAAAATACGGCAGTGGCTTCGATGTAATTTGACAGAAAAACTTGTCGTCAACTTGAAATGAAACTTTCAATTAACTTAGCGTCAATGTCTGACAGTAATACTTGTAGTCAAAGTGAATTCAACTTAACAGACTATTTACTGTCAATTTGAAGATAACCTACTTGCCCTCCAACACTTTCCTTTAAGTTACCTATAGAATACGGCAATAGCTTGTAGTTAACTTACGGTTAGGGTGGCTATCAGGGTAATAGCACAATTTGCCTTAGCAAAAGTTTACTTACAAAAGTTTCCTTAAATTTTTCTCCAAATCCTAATCGCTACTTTAGCTTGAAATTGACTGTAACTTGACATCATTAAAATTACCTGCCCGAATTTGCCAATAATTTAACAGTAAAAGTTGAAAAGAAAAATTTGCGGTTAATTTTTGCTCGATTTAGAGGTAATTTTTTATAGAAAATAATTGTTGGTAACGTTCGTTCTTTGCATTTCAGATGATAAGCAAATTATACATAAAATGTCTATACAACTTGCAGTACAATTTGACGTAAATTTACTACCCGAATTAGAATGCAAATTCACTTCAAAAGCTGACTAAACAAAATTTTTCAGGCAGTTTTACATCAATTTATTGTTAATTTGACTTATAAAGTATTTTTTCACCCCCAAATTGTAGACATTTTTATGTATAAATTTGCTTACCTTCTGAAATAGTAAGAATGAACATTACCGACTTTTTTTTTCTAGTAAAAATTTACCTCTAAATTGAGCAAAAATTAACCGCAAATTTGTTTTTCCAACTTTTGCTGTCAAATTGTCTGCAAATTTGGGCAGCAAATTTCAGGCAATTTCAATGTCGAGGTACTTCAATTTCAAGCTAAAGTGGCTATTAGGGTGTGCTATTAGGGTCAGTAAGATTTAGTATAGAAATATACCCTATAAAAAGTGTGCTATTGCACAGTTTGCTTTAGCAACAGTTTACTTTACAAAAGTTTCCTTGAATTTTTCGTCAAATTTTCGTCAACTTTAGACTTTTCCATTTTTTACGTCAATTTGTGAGCAACTTGCTATTGAATTTGATGTAAATTTACTACCCGAACTAAAATGCAAATTCACTTCAAAAGTTAACTAGAAAAAAGTTGTCAATTTTCAGGCAAATTTTGTCAATTTATTGTTAATTTGACTGGAAAAATTGATAAGTATTTTTTTACCATGAAATTGTAGACAATTTCATGAATAAATTCGCTCACCTTCTCAAATGGTAAGAATGAACATTAACGACTTTTTTTTTCGTAAAAAGTTA
The DNA here is from genome assembly GCF_029852145.1 of Microplitis mediator. Classification (NCBI taxonomy): domain Eukaryota; kingdom Metazoa; phylum Arthropoda; class Insecta; order Hymenoptera; family Braconidae; genus Microplitis; species Microplitis mediator. Next base: position 565,792 of record NC_079972.1, on the reverse strand, counting down.
TCCCTGATAGCCAGAGTTTCTAATCAGAAAGTTGGTGTACCTGAGTTGCAACCAACTTGACGACAAGTTGTTGACAACTTTCAGCTCGTGTAACTGTTGACTACATGTTGGCTACAAGTTACTCAAAAACTTGGCGACAATCTACTGCCGCAACCTGTCACCAAGTTTCTGAGCAACTTGTAGACAAGTTGTCGGCAACAGTTACACAAGCTGAGAGTTGTCGACAAGTTCCTCGGAAAGTTGCCGACAACTTATGGAAATGCTAACTTTTGCGGCCAATCTGGCGACAGGTTGCGGCAGTAGGTCGTCGACAAGTTGCGGCCAACTTGGCTATCAGGGTACCTTTAAATTGAAGAAAAATTAACCGCAAATTTATATTTTCAACTTTTGCTGTCAAATTGTCGACAAATTTGGGCAGCGAATTTCAGGAAATTTGACAATTAAAATTACTAAAGTTTGCTGTCCGAATTTGCCGACAATTTGACAGCAAAACTAGAACAAAAGTTTTCTTGAATTTTTCGTCAAATATCTGTCAATTTCAGGCATTTTCGTTACTGACGACAGCTTGTATACAAGCTATTTATGTTTTTCAAGTTAACTAATTGATTGACAGATGGAGGCACTTGAGGCCACTGAGGACGTAACCACTTCCTTGAATTTTTTGTGAAATATCCGTCAACTTGAGGCTTTTCCATTTTTGACAACAATTACCCTGATAGCCACACCTTACTCAGTAAGTTCTGCAGTGAAACATTTTCGGCTACCTTAACGAAAAAGTTTCTGGCAAGCTTGGCTGGATAATGCTTTCTTTTTTAAGTTGGCTTCAGAATACGGCAGTAGCTTGAAATTAACTTGCGGTTCAGGTGGCTTTCAGGGTTAAAATGAAACTTTTAATCAACTTAACGTCATTGCCTGACAGTAACCCTAATAGCCACTTTAGCTTGAAATTGACTGTAATTTGACATTGAAATTGCCTGAAATTTTTTGTCCGAATTTGCCGACGATTTGACAGCAAAAGTTGGAAAGAAAAATTTGCGGTTAATTTTTCCTCAATTTAGAGGTAAATTTTGACTACACAAAAAAGTCGGTAATGTTCATTCATACCACTTCAGACGGTAAGCAAATTTATACATAAAATTGTCTACAATTTTACGGTAAAAAATTACTTTACAATTTTTTAAGTCAAATTAACAATAAATTGATGCAAAAATTTGCCTGAAAATTGACGAAAAATTTTTTTCTAGTCACCTTTTGAAGTGAATTTGCATTCTAATTCGGGTAGTAAATTTACCTCAAATTGTATAGCAAGTTGTGTATAAATTGTCGTCAAAAACGGAAAAGTCCGAAAGTGACGGAAATTTGACGAAAAATTCAACGAAACTTTTGTACAGTAAGCTTTTGCTCAAGCAAACTGTGCTATTAGGGAAAAAGTCCGACGTTGACGTATATATTTGACGTTAACTTTAAAGGGAACTGTCGTTAAACAACTGCAGCTCCTTGTTTTATAAAAATTGATTAATCAGATTATGATATTTAGCAGTACAAAATTACTATAGTTGTTAACAAACAATTTTATTGTTTCTACAAAATAATACTATAAACAATATAGGCTCACGTGTCTTAAATTATAACTCGATTTCTAATAGTGTAGATTAAAATCATTCTCAATCAATACGACAAAAAAAAGACAAATCCTACCAAAAACAGATTCTCTGTATAAAATCGCGCCAAGTACACGTTTAAAATTTTTTACAATTAAGACAAGATTCTTTTTACAAAAAAATGAATCAAATCGAAAAAATACCAAGTACCTAATATAATTCGAAATCATGGAAAACATTTTCATAGAATTGAACAAAAAATTGAAAAAAAAAAATTTCAATGTACTTGGTGTGCCTATAAACTGGAAAAAAAGAATATCATTCAATTTTATTGGAAAATAATTTATATGCGAAATCAATTCTAAAAATTTTGCTTGAATAAATTCAGTAACGCACACCAAGTACATTGAAATTTTTTTTTTTCAATTTTTTGTTCAATTCTATGAAAATGTTTTCCATGATTTCGAATTATATTAGGTACTTGGTATTTTTTCGATTTGATTCATTTTTTTGTAAAAAGAATCTTGTCTTAATTGTAAAAAATTTTAAACGTGTACTTGGCGCGATTTTATACAGAGAATCTGTTTTTGGTAGGATATCTGTGTTCAGGAGATCTCTATGCAAGACATCTCTATGCAGGACATTTGTATGTAGGACAAATATATGTAAAACTATGGCTTCAAGAGTAAATATACAAAAATACAATTATTCATTAACGCTGGAAAAGAATTTTCTAAACTCACATACTTCAAAAATTTTAGTTTCAATCGTATAGTTATATTTTCATAAATTTAGTAAATAAACAATGTGTTTATAAATTATAATATATATTATAAGGTAATATTATGAGGTAATAAAACGAATTCTAGGGATGTGCGAATCGCGTTCGAATCGAATCGAATATAACTATTCAATTCGAAATTCGAATTCCCGAATTATTTGAATATTTAAGAATTATCCGAAAATTTTTTTACGAGTTGTAACTTTTTAAATTACTCGATTGACAACGAGACAATTTTGATCAACTTTCAAAATTTTTTTTAATTTTTTTCAAAAAAATACACGCTTCTTGACTTAAATTTTCATCATTAATATCATCGATTTCATAAATTTAAGCCTCAATAAAAAAAAAAAAATATTCCACTATTTATTATTTTTTTAAACTAAGATCTATGTGTTAAAGTTATTTTACTATGGAGAAATGTAATTAGACATTTATTTGTCTAGCATAGAAATCTGCCACATAGAAATGTCCTGCATAGAGATATCCTACATAGAGATATCCTGCATAGAAATATCCTGCATAGAGATATCTTGCATAAAGATGTCCTGCAACAGAAATGTTCTATATAGATTTATCTTGCATAGATATGTCTTACATAGAGATGTCCTGCAATAGAAATATTCTGCATAGAAAAGTTTTAACATGGATTTATCTTATAAGATAAATGTCCTTCATATAACTATGCTAGCAAGAAATCTACTGCAAGGAGTTATCGCATCATAGATTTATCAGTTGGTACGCTTGTAACCATGGACGGTATGAATCACTTGTTCTGACTGTATGTTCACATAGGAGAAATGCCAACAAAAACATATATACTTTTCCTACATTACATAGGTTTTTTTACTGTATCACGATGGAAAAATTCCTATGCGGAACATAATATAAATAATTACTATGTTCATCTGGAATTTTTACTGTTTTACAGGAATTGCTCCTATGTTAGCTTAGTAAATTTTCCTATGTTATCATTGGAAAAATACCTATGCACATAACAGAGAAACACGTATTTTTTTCTCTCCGTGTATGTAGAACATCTAATGAATTTTTTTTTGTATTATAATTATAGATATGTATTTGAATGCTTATGAAATTTTGGATAAATTTAGTAGATGGACTGTTTTTATTATTGTCAATGGCGATTTATTTGAATAAATAAATGATAATTTATTTAACAGAACTAACATGCTTATAATTTGATGTTACTAAGTGATTGCAAGTATATTGAACAATCAAATGCACCTAACCCATTTTTCCAGCTTTCTTTTAATTATAATTATTTTTTAATTTTATTTTTTACGAAAATTATACTAAATATCATAATTTAGCATAATCAATTACACGGAAAGAAAATTATGGGAAGTTTTCCTATGCATTATGGGAATGGTTCCCATAATGGTATAGGAATAGTACCTATACTACTATAGGAATGGTTCCCATATATTATGGGAACCATCCCCATAATGGTATGGGAATCATTCCCATACTATTATGGGAATCATTCCCATACTAGTATGGGAATGGTTCCTATATTGGTATAGAAACTATTCCTATAATATTATGGGAACTATTCCCATAATGTTATGGGAACGATCCCTATAATATCATAAAATTTTTTTTTGCACAATAGTGTAGAAATTTCCCAAAATTTGAATTTTCTTGAATGTTTTGTGCTGACAAAAAATTTCTGTTAAAAATTTTAATGTTTTTTTGCCAAATACGATTTTTTTTTTCAATGTTTGAATTTTTGTTTTTATGTTTAATAATATTTCTGTGTATTGTAGAAGTGATTACCACACTTCTTTAAATTAATTTTTTCATGATAATATGGGAACCATTCCCATAATATTATAGGAATGGTTCCTATAATAGTATGGGAACTATTCCCATAATATTATGGGAATGATTCCCATCATGGTATACGAACCATTCCAATTGCATTATGGGAATCATTCCTATAATATTATGGGAATAGTTCCCATACTGTCCTCATGCTACTATCATTATAGTAATTTTCCTATAAATTTTTTGTGTTTAAAATACTGTAAAATTCTCTGAGTCACTATAAGTTTGATTACTGCTTTACTATAAATGTCAAAAAAAAAGTATTTTGTGGAAATGTTACTGTAAAACTGTGACACTAAAAACTTACCCTTGTTGTTCAGAATAAACAGCACACTAAATATATTTGAATATACACATATTGATACTTTTATATGTACAAGCGTGGTCATAAAATACTTGAGTTTCACACTCAACTATTGTAACATTTGTAACTGTATCCAACGTGATGTAAATACTGCATTATAACAAAAAAAAAATAAATAGAAATTTATATAATAGATCTGCATCAACTTTTCTCAATAAAATATTAAATAAATTCAGTAAAGCTTTCGTGTAACATCAATAAAATTCCTATCACTATTTGCAAAGTCAAAAAATAAATACACAGAAAAAAAATGATCCTGAAATTAGCAGACATTTAAAAATTTTTGAATTTTCGTTTTGCAATAAATCAACTGCAAAAAAATAATATAAAAATATGCACATGTAGAAAATTAAAAAAACTACAGGTGCAATTTTTTCAAATATTTTTTTTTTATGTTTCATCGTCAAAAAAAAAATCCAAAAATTATTAGACGTCTGCTAACTTCAGTATCATGAAAAAAAAAGATTTTTGGCGCAAAAAATTTTTTGCATTATAAATTAAAAACAAAAAAATTCTTGCGCCAAGAAATTCTTTCTTTTCGTGTATACGCCGTCGAGCTGGAGATGTCATGAGAATATTTTTTGTTAAATATAAAAAATTGACATGAAACTGAAAGTAACAGACATTAAACAAATTTTTTTTTTAAATAAACAAATAAAATACTTGTAAAAAAAACTTTTTGTTTATACTCGAAAAATTATATTTTACTTACAAGTAACTTGTTTATGAAAATCAAATAATCGTCTGATGTCTGCTACTTTCAGTATCATAAAATTAACTACATATTAATAGTGTGGTTACATACATATAAATATATACATACATTGCATTGCATGTTCGTCAAAATACATATGCACATACATTACACAGCTAAAGGGCGATCAGATTATAATAGAAAAAAATCAAAACATATTTCATTACTAAACAAAAGAAAAAAAAAACGGCTAGTGATAAACTAAAAATTTATACTGATAATTGTTACATCGTAGTAATGAAAACTAAATGATTTTTGAAATTTTATTCATATTTGATCACGACAAAATAAATAAAATTTTCCACTAGTTTACTCGAACCATAAAAAAAGAGGCCAAGCTGATAGAAGTTGGAGAAAATTAATAATATTTAAATTTAATAAATAAAAATTACTTTAGATGAGCGCAATACAGATGTTCGGTAGAGTTTTAATTGGATAATAAATTGAAAAACCTCAAGTGATAATAATAGCTACAAAAGCGATGCAAAATTTAATATACACTCGAAAAATAACATATTTTGAAAATTCGTAAATTTCTTACACATGTTTAACCCATTTTCACAAACTATAATTAAGTATCAACAAGGCCAATTTTCATAGGGACGGTTCTAAACACCTCTACTCAAATGGTAAAAATACATCTTCATTTGCCGACATGTAAATTCAACGACAACTTTTATTCATTGGTATATACTTATAGCGACATCTATGTTGGTAAAAATATCAATTCACCTCATGCTTATTCAAAATGACCTGAATTCGCAATCATCTTTATTCCATTATTTTGTATGGACGAAATGTGAAATAAAATGAAATCTATAGAGGCAAACTTTAAAACTAAAAAATTGAATATATTTATTAAATCAAATATTATTGTAAATTGCATTAAGTCAATTTAAATAAATAAAATATGATTGATTCAACCGAAAAAATTTTTAAAATTAATTAATTACGATAAATATTATTTTAATAATATTGAATTATAAATAATTATAAGCAATGATTATAAATTTGGTGTTACAGCTATCATTATATTATGTATATTTATCGGTTCAATTTAAAAATTATAATAAAAAACAAATTTATAATCATTGCTTATAATTATTTATAATTCAATACTATTAAAATAATATTTATCGTAATTGATTAATTTTTTAAATTTTTTCGGTTGAATCAATCATATTTTATTTATTTAAATTGACTTAATGCAATTTACAATAATATTTGATTTAATAAATATATTTATTAAATCAGCACTAATTAATTAAAGGGTGATTATTTAATATTGTTTGAGCGTTTAGTGCACATGTTAGAAAATATAATTAACACGACTTTTTCGTTAGTCAATAGGAAACTATTTGGGAAGAAAGTTATGAATTATTTTGGTTTTAAGATTCCAAATGCTAATTATTCATTAATTAATTAGTCCTAAATAATAAAGTCATATTCCTAAATCTTCCCAAATAATTCCCAACTAATTAAAAATAAATTTAATGTCCGTAAAATATAAATTCTAAAGTTGATGGTAGGGATTTCAAACGGTAGAGTTTATTCATAAATGCAACTTGATAGTATTTTTTTCTGGAAGTGATTATATCATGGTAGATATTTTATTGGAGCGGGAATCTTCTAGGTAGGTATGATGCGACTGACTTCAATTGGGTAGAGTTTTATTTTTGGTAGGGTCACTTATGGCTAAGTCGTATACCTGCCCTACAGTTCTTGTTGTTGACTAACTAAATATCTAGCTTCCGGCACGTGGCCCTATCGGGACGATAGCCAAAAAGGAAAAAATAAAATATCTAGCTTTTCTACCTTGAGTTTGTTTGAAAAAAATAATTAAGAAAAAATTGTATTAATTTAAAAAGTGTCAAGTTTCAAAATGCCTCTAAAAAAAATTGAACGAAACGTTCATAAAGCATATAATACATGGGTACTTGAAAATATTAGTGAATCATTATCCAAAGTAGTTCCGTTGCGTGAGAGGAGTAGACTTCCAAAAACGCGACGGTTCGATGATACTGTTCGGGAGACTCACTATTTTTCTCTAGAATTTAACGATCATGTCATTGAGTGGTACGTCACGTTAAAATTTAATAACAATGAATTTAGTTGTGGATTCAGTATAGTATTTGACGCTGTTGAAAAATTGAAACCTAAGAATCATGTCACCTGTAACTTTTACTTGGTCGACGCCGACAAAAATAATTTTTTCCTTGGACGAAGGAATCGGAAATTTGATTCAACACATTTTTATCGTCCTGAAATTGATCACGCGTTTAGTCGTGGCCAGGAATTACCAAACACAATAGATAAACTACTTCCGAATGATACCTTGACACTGCGCATTGAACTCATAACTTACTTGGATGATAATCCTATTTTTCCTTGCGAACGCATACAATATTCCATTGAACCAGTTGTCAATTTAGATGATTTCTTAAAGTTATATAAACTTCAAGATGACGGTGATGTTATGATTTATGTGCAGGATGTTAAATTCCCAGTCTATAAAAAAGTATTAGAAGCACGATGTTATAAATTATATGAAATGGTTGATCATAATCAGCAATTAACTCTTATGGATATCGATCCAGAGATATTTAAAAGAGTTTTAGAATTTATCTACACTGGGAAAGTCGAGGATTTGGACGATCATTCAGAATATTTGCTAGAAGCTGCTTCGAAATATCAATTACAAGGACTGAGATGTATGTGTGAAATCTCCCTCGTCAACAACTATCTTACTTACGAAAATTCTAAGGAGGTAAGAAGATTGGCTAGTCGTTCTAAGAGCTTTTTCTTAGAGGCGAACGTATCTAATTTACGAAATAGCATCGCTGATTACGCTTCTACACCTAGTGGTACTTTAATAACTACAATAGTCAGTGGTGAAAAATGGACGACTGAAAATCATTTTCCAAATGGTAACTTTTTTTTTTTTTTCTTTGATTATACTGAAATTTATGTTTTTTTTTTTAATTGAAATATTTAATTTCAATAATTAAATCACTTTGTTTTTTTATTTTTTAGGTATACCGGAGGGAATTAAGATTATACCAGAGTAGATTAGCTTTACATCACCAGATAGCAATCCATTTATTCATCGCAGCAAGATTTTTCTTCATTAAATTTAATATTTGATAAATAAATTTGTTTTTTGTGCACAACTTGAGTTTGCATTTTTACTTTTGTTAAAACTTGCAATAATAAGTTTAAGGATTTACTTTAATCTAATTTACAATTCAAATTTCTATTTAATAAATTGAAAAAGTTTTCATTTCAGTCTTTAATCGATGTAAAGTATAAACTTTGCAATTTTTATAAAAAAAAAAAAAAAAAAAGTATTTAAAGTCTTCAAGGTAAATAACCTAGACCAGCTTCTAAGCTTACAGAGCTCCGCATGCTGGAGGTGCTGCTGGTTCTTTTGCAACTTCTTATAGACTCGGGTCCACAGACCGCCGCGATTTCAGCGTTTTTTTTAATAGACATCGCCTCCTGATTAGCTTCAGGTCAATTCCCGCAGTTGGAGAAGAATGTTTTGTTCCTATTAGCACCACCGACGTAAATCGAACGTCCGTGTGAGTCCCGGGCATTCACTACCAGGACTTGATCATTGTTAGACTTGGATAGCTGTGATTTTTTACTTGGACTGAATAAATCATAGTCCAGTGCTAAATTGTCTGAGATGCTTCTCACTGGAGATGAACGCATCTAAAATAATCATCAGTAGTAGTATAAATAACTCTTACTCATTAAAAGTTGCAAACAAAAAAATCAAAAAAATATTATTACTTTATGATGCTCTAGACTGTGTGAAGATGAATGACTTGGGCTAGTTTTTATAATTCTCGCTTTCTAATTGGGCTGAAACTCCGGTTATCTAGGTTTTTATTAAAGAAAAAAAAATCTGTCTATCAGTTGACCCTGTGGGACCAGCCCTAAAATTTCCCGCTGTTTTCGAGCTCTTTAAGCTCGAAAATCCTTTTGTATGCCATTGTTTTTGAAAAAAACTGCTTTTTACCATTTCTCTTTCCCGCGATAACTCTCGAACGAATTATCCGATTGACCCGGCTCTTGCAGCATTCGACGCGTTTCATCAAGTTTTAGAGTTGATTAGATTTTGAAGTTGATCGATCGAGTCATTTTTTAAAAATTAAAAAAAAAATTATTTTTTTTTTTGTTTATTTTATATATCTTCAAGTCTATTCAACCGATTGATCTAAAATTTACAGGAAAGTTGATGGCCAACAAGTTCTTTCGATTGCCGCCTTAACCATTCAAATCGGGATATAGCTTCCTAGGAACTCAAAACGTCGACATCTGATGAAAACTCGATTTTCGAAAATCGGGGTGAAAACAATCCCTGATTGGGTTTCTCGTCCAAAAGTTGATTTTCATTAGTTTGCGGCCAACTTGACGACAAGCTGTCGACAACTTTTGGCTACAAGTTACCGCCACTTTCTGAGAAAATTGAAGGCAACTTTCCGTCAACTTGTGGATTGCCAACTTCTGGCCACCAACTTTCTCAGAAAGTGTCTATCAACTTTTGCGGCCAACTTGGTGTCTTGCGGCTGTAATAGGGATGGGCGATATCTATCGATATTTCAACTATCGATGTTTTTTTTCTAAAGTATCGATGTTTTCTATCGATATTTTTTGGAGACGATATATCGATACTCGATAATAGAAAACTAAAACTATCGATGTTACGATATCGATATTTTTTTTAAATTAGGAATGGGCGATTTCTGTCGATATTTCAACTATCGATGTTTATTTCTAAAGTATCGATATTTTCTATCGATATTTTTTGGACAAGATAAATCGATACTCAATAATAAAAAACTAAAACTATCGATGTTACGATATCGATGTTTTTTTTCAATATCGCCCATCCCTAGGCTGTAAGTTTCACGCCAGTTTCTTGCCAACTTGGCTATCAGGGAATAACTTGCCGAATTTTTTAAAATTTTCAATTTTCTTAGCGGGAAGTTAAAAAGTCGGTAATGTTAATTTTTACCATTTCAGAAGGTAAATTACCTGTTTAAAAATTTTTTGTTTTTCAGTTCTTATTTTTTCCAAGAGATGGTGCAGTAACCGAAAAAAAAAACTATTGACATTCTGTTGTGTATTCTTGAAACTCTATCTCCATGTTTATCATTGGACCACAAACTTTAATTTTTTTTTTATTTCAATAATTAGTGTTGTTTTTTATTATTAAATTAATCCAATCTTTGTACCAATTCGTATTGTACGTAGAAGTTGTCAGTAACAGATATATTATTATTATTATTATGTGGTGTGTGAATATAAAAGTTGAAAAGTTGTTCCATATTTTTGGCATATCAACAAACAACTGATATGCAACAAAATTTTAAAATTAATATATACTAATTAATAAAAGAAAATTACGTTGCTGTTGTAAAATTGCTGTATATAATTCTCCTGGAAATAGAATAAAATTTTAATTCTGGAAGGAGTAAAGGAATCGTGTGTTTAAATAGGCTACAAAAAAACTCATTCTTTCTCCAAGGTAACTGTGATACAATAATTTATCTTTTCATAAAATTTTTTTATGATACTGAAGTTAGCAGACGTTTAATAATTTTTTGATTTTTTTTTTAGACGATAAACCAGAAGAAAAAAAATGTTTGAAAAAATCGCACCTGTAGTTTTTTAAATTTTCTACATGTGCATATTTTTAGTTTTTTTTTTCTTCAAATTTAATTTTTAAAAAAAAAAATTTAAAAATTTTGAATTGTCTGCTAACTTCAGGATCATATTTTTTTCTACGAAAATTTTGCCTGAAAATTTTCAGTGAATGAAAGAAAAAAGAATCAACATTGGTTTTATTTATTTTTTTTTTTTTACAGTTTATTTTTATAAAATGACACAATAATATTTTGAAAAATATCACAATGACCAAATGCGGATGGGAAAACTTTGACAACTGGATTCATTGCATATGTGTTGTGACTTTTGATTTAGAATTGGGACAAGCGTTGGAGGTAATATTAATAACGGATCAACAAGTAAACCATACAAAAATCTCATAGCAATCTTGCCCAAGCCTGCTCACCAGCACACTAATTCCCTGGTGAAAATTTTTCGGATTTTTGTCCGAAAAAGTCTTTAGAACTCTGAAAAAGTCTTTAGAACTCTAGAACTGAGTTTTTCAGACAGAAGTCCGAAAAATTTTCACCAGGGTTGCCTGTCCCTGATCAAGAAAAGTCATTTGGAAAAATGAAAAAAATATTTTTAATACTTTTTGAGGTTCCATGACAACTGATCCCAGACAAGTGATCCCAAAGACAACTGATCCCACGGACAACTGATCCCACAAACAACTGGTACAACTGACAACTGATCCCACCAATCTCATATAATATGATGTTACACATATTTTTATATCTTACATTAATAATAATACTTAATTATTTTCACAATAATAATGAATATAATTTTATTTGAAAATCAATAATTACTCTCTAAACATGAATTAGTGAAAATTTAATTAATTACGTTAGTGAAGCAGTATTCACTTCATAATCAGTGTATTTAAATAACAAATTAGTGAATTCTCACTAATAAATTTATCACTATAATTTTCACTAGCAAATTAGTGATTTTCACTACTGAAATAGCGATATTTTCATAATTTCTACAAGTGAAACTGTTATTCACTTCTTAATTTATGAATTTCATAATTTCACTAGTAAAGTTAACTAGCAAATAATTAAATATTTTACTAGATATAAATATAATTAATAATTATAGTACTATTTTTTAAAATTTTAATAAAAAACTTTCAAAATAAAAAAAAAATAGAAGTTCCCATATTCACTTTTTAATTTAGTGGATTCTCATATTCACTTGAAATTAGTGAAAAATCACTAATTCAGATTTAGAGAGTAGTTTCACAATAATATTAAATATTAATTCATTTTAAAATCAATAAATATTTACACAATAATAATATATATTGATTTATTTTAAAATCTATAGTTAATATTATATATTCAATATTTTATAATTAAAAAGGCATAATATTTTTTATTTTCGAATATCGCTGCATCTTGTGAATACGTATTACATGCGATCGGTGGGATCTATTGTCAGTTGGACCAGGTGTCAGTGGGATCGGTTGTCATTGGGATCAGATGTCGGTGGGATCAATTTTTAGGGATCACTTGTCGTTGTATCAAATTACTGGGATCAGGTGACTGCACACCACTTTTTGAATCTTTCCGAAAAGTTCCAAACCAACCGTTATTTGATAATTTAAGAATATTGGAAATTATTAAATTTTCTAAATACTTGACAATAATTTTTAATCACTAAACAATAGTCGAATTTTCCGATTATTGAAAGACTAAGGATGATTCGAAAATATAAAATTTCACGACTCACGATGCGAAGCATCAGAGTGTGTTTTACGATCGATTTTTTAAATACTTGTCAATCCTTTAATAATAATTGAATTTCATTTTATACGGAGATTCAGAAGAATTCATAAACATTAAAATTTTCAATGACTTTCAAATTTTTTTTAATAGAAAATAATACTAAAATTTCGATTCATGGAGAGTTCTGGTGGAAATTTTTCGGAATTTTCTCTGAAAAATTCAGTTCTAAAAACTTTTTCAGAGTTTTTAAGAGAAAAGTCTGAAAAATTTCATGATCTTGAAGTTAGCAGACAATTAACAATTTTCGAATTTTCTTTTTAACAGTTAAATTTAAAAAATAAATATAAATAAAAATATGCGCATGTAGAAAATTTTAAAAACTATAGGTGCAATTTTTTCAAATATTTTTTTTTTATAATTTATCGTTTCTAAAAAAATTCAAAAATTATCAGATGTCGGCTAACTTCAGTATCATAAAATTTCCACCAGAGAGACCTAGAAAAATTCAAAAATACTTAATTGTTTCGAATACTTGAAAAGATTTTTAAGTCATCAAGTAACAGCTCAATCCCATTTTATATTTCAAGATTTAATTATTCAAAATTACTCAATTTTTTTTTTAATACTTCCAAGTAGTTTTTAATCGCATTGAATACTTTTCGTTTCTATTGAAAATTCAGAATGATTTAAAAATATTCATTTTTTTTAAACCTTTTCTAATCACTTTTCTTAATCAAGGTGTGTCTTTGTATAACTATGGATCTTGCAGCAGACACTGGTACAAAGTTTTAAATTGCAATTTTGGTACAAGATTTAAAAAATACTGTGCTATGTTGTACTTGAAAAAATGGGCAAGAATATTTGAACAGTGACTTGAGATAATCTCCCACCAGAAATTACTCGCATATACTGACGCATATCTTGTGCCAGATCTGCTAAAGAAGTCTCATATTACACCATTCGTCTCACTTCCATATGATACAGGATCCTGAGGTAAAGTGACAGATAGAAAAGTGAGACGAATGGTGTAAAATGAGACTTTGAGCAGATCTGCCGCAAGTTATGCGTTAGTGTCTGCAAGTAATTTCTGGTGCAAGACTCACTCAAGATACGCGTAAGTTTACTACCACATTTTGAGCAAGACATCTTTAATGTTTTTTTGTACAACATCATGTGTAAGTTCTGCAACAATATCGTCTTAGAATCTTGCAGTAATGACAGATTAATAGGTATATAAAGACGCAAACATCTAGGGGTCTTCCGCAAGATACTTTGATAAAAATAGTATTATAAGATTGTCTTGTGTACGTCGTCTTGGGCAAGTCTATGTAGTACAGTCAGAACAAATGATTCATACAGTCCATGATTACAAGCGTACCAACTGATAAATCTATGATGCGATAACTCCTTGCAGTAGATTTCTTGCTAGCATAGTTATATGAAGGACATTTATCTTATAAGATAAATCCATGTTAAAACTTTTCTATGCAGAATATTTCTAGTGCAGGACATCTCTATGTAAGACATATCTATGCAAGATAAATCTATACAGGACATTTCTATTGCAGGACATCTCTATGTAGGATATCTCTATGCAGGACATTTCTATGTGGCAGATTTCTATGCTAGACAAATAAATGTCTAATTACATTTCTCCATAGTAAAATAACTTTAACACATAGATCTTAGTTTAAAAAAATAATAAATAGTGGAATATTTTTTTTTTTATTGAGGCTTAAATTTATGAAATCGATGATATTAATGATGAAAATTTAAGTCAAGAAGCGTGTATTTTTTTGAAAAGAATTTAAAAAAAATTTTGAAAGTTGATCAAAATTGTCTCGTTGTCAATCGAGTAATTTAAAAAGTTACAACTCGTAAAAAAATTTTCGGATAATTCTTAAATATTCAAATAATTCGGAAATTCGAATTTCGAATTGAATAGTTATATTCGATTCGATTCGAACGCGATTCGCACATCCCTAGAATTCGTTTTATTACCTCATAATATTACCTAATAATATATATTATAATTTATAAACACATTGTTTATTTACTAAATTTATGAAAATATAACTATACGACTGAAACTAAAATTTTTGAAGTATGTGAGTTTAGAAAATTCTTTTACAGCGTTAATGAATAATTGTATTTTTGTATATTTACTCATGAAGCCATAGTTTTACATATATTTGTCCTACATACAAATGTCCTGCATAGAGATGTCTTGCATAGAGATCTCCTGCACACCGATATCTTACATAGAGATATCTTGTATAGAGATCTCTTGCACAGATGTCCTGCATAGAATAATTTTGACATCGAAATATCTTGTAATATAATTGTTCTTAATTATAATTATGCCGACTCAGAAATTTACTACAGAGAGATACCCGAGCATAGAAATTTCTTGCATAGAGTTTTCTGTTGATACGCTTGTAACCATGGACGGTATGAATCACTTGTTCTGACTGTATCTATCAAAAGATTATTATGATCAATACCTTGACCAGCAACTTGTGATGGAAACTTGTTTTATGGAAAGCTAAAGTAATTTCAAAATTTATTAATATTTCTCAGGCAGTATACCCTAGTCATGTCGAACTATCAGAAACAGAACGATCTAATGTATGTTACTTGGCATTTCCTGATTCAAATTCTGGATGTATGGGTGATACTCGATATCACGTGAGAATTAGACGAAATTGCCTAGAATCACAAGATAAAGATGCCAGAAGAGAATATAACCGTAAATCGCCTGCTTTCCTACAATGCAATGAAAATTATTATTGGGGGTATATTTATTTTCGTCAAGTAAAAAATCACGATTTACCCAGAGGATATTTTCAAAAGGTTCGTTAAAAATAGATTAACTTAATTATATTTAAAATGATAAATAATCATTAGAAGCTTTATTGTAGAGTGTTGTAATAATTTCAATGTTGCCGTTCGTTAATCTCTTTGGTGAATTGTGTGCTTTATTAGCACAAGAATTTTTTCAATCCGGAAATACTATTATGGAAGTAGCAATCCGGGAAATAGATCAATGGCCTCCACCAACACCAGGTGAACTGATTAATTTACCTTTGCTTGGAGTTCTCTTTCAGGTACAGCAATTTTCACATTTCTGATGTAACACCTGTTTATAAATAAACAGCTATGTAGAAATATACAGCTACATACAAGCTATTAACAATATTTTAAATCCCTGTAACTATAATGAACGATTTTTTAAAAATTTTACTTAGCCTACTAGTTTTGAAACAGAGATCGAAGCTTTTTTCGAATTGGATTCTAAAAGAGTTTTAAGTCTATTATTATAAATCAATATCAATTGATTTGTATTATTTATCACTTTAAGGGGGGGGGGGGGGTAGGGTTTTTAAATTATTTAAAAAAAATTTTTTTTTAAATTTTTTTTCTGAATGAACAATATGTCGAGAATATTGTGTACAAATTTTAAATCAATCCGAGTAAAACTAACGGAGTTACAGCGTTTCAAATGACCGGCCGCGATACCTGATTTTTATACCTGCCCGACCTGCCCCTACATACCCCTAGTAGAAATCAGCTGCAATTTTCTTTGTTCTTCCGAATCCCTTTCTCCGGCTGTGTGTTTTTCAAAGGAAGTAAACTGATGACTCAATATAAGTATAAAAATTCATATTCTTTGATTGATAGTTTATTTCAAATTTTCACGAATAAAAAACTTTAAATGGATTTTCCCGAAAACGTTATTTTTAAAGTCCGTGAACATCATAACTCAAAATGTACTGAACCGATCCCTTTGAATATTTGAACATTACTTCTTCACATAAATCAACACGTAACTACGAAGAGTTTTTTTTTGTTTTTCATTTTTTTCTATTTTTTAATAACAAATTAACCGCGATTTTTTTAGCTAAAATCGCGTTTTTCACTTCCAAGTGCTGCAAAAAATCGAAAAAAAAAAAAAAAAAAAAAAAACTCTTCGTGGTTACTTCGAGAAATACATCAACTTTAAAATGCATATCAATTTTTTTTTTCCGATGATCCGGTAACGAGTTATGATGTTCACCGCAAAACGACTTTTTTTCGAGGCGCCTCCGGAGATTCAACGTCACCAGCTTATTAATCAATATTTTTCGTTGAAAATTTTTTCTGATATTCTTTAAAAGTTGTACAATAATATGTGATTAAGTTTAATGAAATTATATTACTCATCTCGCCGGGAAAAAATCACAAAAATATGCTTTTTTTTCGCCTTTAAAACCCTACCCCCCCCCCCCTTAATGAAGTCAGAATATCACTCAAATCTGTATTTTAATTATCATTTAGTAGGTATTTTTTATTT
Source organism: Microplitis mediator (assembly GCF_029852145.1). Classification (NCBI taxonomy): domain Eukaryota; kingdom Metazoa; phylum Arthropoda; class Insecta; order Hymenoptera; family Braconidae; genus Microplitis; species Microplitis mediator. The sequence continues at coordinate 548,702 of NC_079972.1, read as the reverse complement.
TTATCAGTCTCTTTATTGTAACATTTTTCCTTATTTGTTACTGAAAATTTGAAAAACGGTTGATCCTGCGAGCCAGCCCCGAAATTTTTCGCTGTTTTCGGACTCAAGAAGCTCAACAATACTTATTAATACATTGGTATTTTCAAGCATTTCGAGCTCAAAAAAGTGACATTTGGTATTAACCGAGAATTCGAGAAATTGAAAATAATCAATAGGGATCGTTTTTTAAAGATCTACTCACGATTATGCTTGATAAATTAAATGTTTTTGGACATAAATGTATAGAACTGATCAGAATAGAGAGTGACATGAACTTTAAATTTAACCAGCGATTTAGAATACAAAACATACGGGAAAAAATGTCGGAATCAGTGATTTTTCAAAATTTTTGATGATAATATTATTTAAACTAACAAACTGATATTCCAATAATTTATGTAGTAATCATCAAATACTATAAAAGCAAAAAGTCGGTATAAGTTTTGGAACATATGATGAATTACATTATGTGTTATCCGGGAAAAATGAAAACTTGATTTTCGCAAATCAGGGTGAAAACAATAACTTCAGGAATTTTTCGAAAACCTTCGATTTTCTTAGCGGGAAGTTGAAAAAATATTTTTAAAAAATTTGTATTTTTCGAATAAGTCGAAACATACTGTACAAATCAGGCTCAATTTGTCACTGCATATAGAAATTAATAAACCGTTTCGAATGCTATCTTAGAGATCCAAATTAGTTTATTCGTTCAAAAGTTATATACACACAAAAAAAAAAGTTCTCGACTGAAGGTAAATATTCTTGATTCAAGAAAATTTTTTTGGAGACTTAAATTTTCTTAGATAAAGTAGAAATCTTCTCCAACCAAGACGAATTCTCTTGGCTCAAGAAAATCTTGACTTGGTTCCCGAAAACGTTTGTCTTCAAAAATATTTTCTTGACTCAAGATATCTGTTTTTTCTGTGTAATATTTACACACGTTTTTACATTCGATATCCTCTTGAAAATAGTCAGGATATTTTCCTAGAACCTCAAAACGTCGAGATCTGTTCAAAACAAAACAATAACTTCCCTTTTTTTTTTTTTTTTTGAAAATTTTCAATTTTCTTAGCGGGAAATTGAAAATCTATTGGATTTGAAAAAGCACGCTTTATTAGTAGTGTTATTGAGCTTGAAAAAGTGAATAAATGTTCGTGAATATCTTCGAGCTCGAAGAGTTCTTAGAAAACGGAAAGTTCGAGTGTTAGTTAGCTAATGAATTTACTTAATATAAAAATTTTAAAAATAAAATAAATATTTACTGTTGTCTAGACGTATATCCCGAATGAAAATTATAAAGCTAACATATCAACAATCACTGGGATAGATAATCTATCGCAATCATCTAGTATACAACCTGTACGTAGACTTATTATTGCATCAGCACTAGAAGAAGATATGTTTCAGAGCTTATTGAACATAATAAGTCATGTTCATTTACTGTGGGAGCTTGTTTTACTTAACGAACCTATCGTAGTTATGGCAGGGTCTCCTAAAACTTGTTCAGACATGGTTCAAGCTCTTGTAGCGTAAGTTTCAATGACTATTTTAACTTTTTAAATTATTTTATCTACTCAAGTGGTTTATAATTATATTTTTTTTTCAGAATGATTGTGCCTTTTAAATATTGCTCTGATTACCGTCCATATTTCACAATTCATGACTCTGAATTCAAAGAATATACTTCAGATGCGACAGTTCCTCCGGCTGTTATTCTTGGGGTTACCAATCCATTTTTTGCAAAAACACTTCAACGATGGCCACATATAATAAGAATTTGTGATATTACGAATACTGGTACAGTTTTTTAAAAGTTAAAATTTATATATCGTATTTACAATATTTTTTTTTCATTTTTATTTTTAAGATAATAAAAAATATAAAATCAAAAAAGTTGATAGTCTAAAAATACTCGATTCAAAACCCGGAGTTTATACAGAGTATAAAACATTTTTACAAAAAGATAAAACTCTACTGAAAAAGCTCATCCGAGGTGTCCAAACAAAGCGTCCAAGAGAAGTTCAAGCTGCATTACTCAAACGTCATTTAATGGATTTAACTGAAAGTTTCATGATTCCACTTGAGCGCTATATTGCAAGTCTTATGCCTTTACAGAAAAACATATCGCCGTTTAAAGTTTGTATTTTATTTCCTGTCAATAGTCAACATATATTTAAACAAAACTTTATGTGATTATTAATTCTGTAAATATAAATTAGGCTACACCAATACCACAATTATTTAATCCGGATGATTTTTTGGCTACGGTTAGTACTGCTGGACCGCAGTTGACTATAGGAATTAAAGGAGACTGGGCTGGACTCTATAAAAGATTTTTTCGAGCACCAAATTTTTCCGGATGGTTCCATTCTCGATACTCAGAACTCACTCATAAACTACAAGCACTACAACTTGAAGCTTTGTCTCATGCGGTAAAATTTAACTTATAGCGAGGGGGCAAAAGGGGGTACTTAAGAAAATCCTAAGTTTTCGAGGACTCGAATACATTTAAACTTTTTTTTTTTTTTTTTAATGATATTCAAAGTGAATAGAAAAAATTTTCAGCTGCCGTTAAAAAAAAATTTTCATTTTTTGCGAACAAAATAGGGTGCCTCCAAAAAAAAGTGAAAAAAAAAAAAAGACGAGTGTGTCATGGGACACCCGAGAAAAACTAAGCTCCTTTTCGGTTCTACACTGATAGAAAATTTATATTGACTCAAGAAATATTTTCTTGAGCCAAGAATTTATTTCTGAAGAAAACCAATTGTCTTGCTTCAAGAAATTCTTGTCTTGATTTAGATTTTCTTGGCTCTATAGATTTTGTATCTTCGATGGATAACTCTCGTGTCTTGACCCGAAACTATATTATCTTCAATCGATACTATCGAATTCTTCAAGCAAGACCACTTGTCTTCAACTAAAAATGTCGTATTATTATTTTAAGAACTTTAAATTTTTGGTTCAAGTAATAATTACTTGATAGAAGATGTTTTTAAAGTAATGAAAAAAAAAATTTTTTTTAAAATAAATTTCTACTTTAACATATCTGAAGTAAATGAATGTAGTCCTAAAAAATCACTTTAAAACTTTTTATTTTTAAAATAAAAAAAAAAGTTTTTTTTCAAGCTGAGTAAATTGATATCTTGATTTAAAAACCGCGCCATTCTCGAAACGAGTCGGTAATGTCTTAAACCTACATTTGGCCTATCTTAATCCAAGAGCAAGAAATTCTTGAGCGAAATATGTCAGAATTTTGTTTCAAAACAAAAAAGTCTTCATCGAAAAATCAAATTCTCAAACAAAGAATTTTTTTTCTCTATCCGAGAATTTCAATTTTTTGGTTCAAGGACTTATTTCTTGAATTAAAACAATTAAAAATTTTGATACAAGAACCAAATTTTGAAGAAAAAATTTTTCTTGAATCAAGATAGTTTTTCTATCAGTGTACCGAAGTCATTTTGGAAAGCTTAACAAAAATTTTGAAAAACAAATTTTTTCACTAAATTTTGGCGGCACCCTATACCCCCCCCCCCTTCGCTTAAATCATTAATTTTTTTTATTGTTTTTAATTAATTAACAAAAATTTTGTAACATTTTAGGATTTAAAAACATGGGTTCAAGATAAGCAAGAAGTTGAAGTTATCGATATGATTTTGAAAATTCGACAAAAATTGGAAATAAGTCATAGTGAAGATGTACCAACTACTCAAGCAGTGCGAGTAAGACTTGGTGAACGTTTGAACGATATTACACATACACTGCCTGATGATTTGAAAACTATATTGAAACAAGAATCTTGACATTGCCATTTTCATCAAATAAAATATAAATTTTTTTCGTGATTTTTGTTTATACTCCATCGATAAGTTTTTCGGGACAAAGTATTCAATTAAGAGAAAAATCAATTGTTATAAAAATCAGCAACAGCATTTTCTATGTTTTATAAAAGTATTGCTCGAAAATAATATCTAATTATGTTAAAGTATAATTGTAATTATATTTAGTAAAATTTTATTAACAGTTGAGCAGAATAGATAATATTATATTTTAAATTTGTTCAAAACTATTAAGTCTGGATAGACTCTAGACCTTAACAAATTTAAATGAATTCAATGAGATTAAAAATAATACTTGAATAAAAATTTTTGTAGAAATTATCGAGGTTATTTCATTTTTATATGAACAAATTTTTATCAAGACTTTTTGGGATCTTTTCTATTTGACGATATCGTAATGAACAAAAAACGTTTTATATTGTGTGGAGTTACTACCAACAGATAATAAGTAACGGCTACTTTTTGTAAAAGTACACGGTCAATTATCCTCCCTTATCCTCTCTCAGCTTCCAACCGAGATGAAGAATTGGTCCTTCTTACCACTATAACCAATAACAACACGATTAATCTCCAAAGGGTCCTTCACACCAACACTAGCTGCACGGGATTCGTTATATCTGGTTTTCCTACCAGTTGTATCAGTCATGATCAAGCACAATTATTGTGCCTTATTAACTCTGCACTGATAGAAAAACTATCTTGATTCAAGAAAAATTTTTTCTTCAAAATGTGGTTCTTGTTTCAAAATTTTTAATTGTTTTAATTCAAGAAATAAGTCCTTGAACCAAAAAATTGAAATTCTCGGATAGAGAAAAAAAATTCTTCATTTGAGAATGTGATTTTTCGATGAAGCCTTTTCTGTTTTGAAACAAAATTCTGACATATTTCGTTCAAGAATTTCTTGCTCTTGGATTAAGATAGGCAAAATCTAGGTTTAAGACATTACCGACTCGTTTCGAGAATGGCGCGATTTTTAAATCAAGATATCAGTTTACTCAGGTTGAAAAAAAACTTTTTTTTTTATTTTAAAAATAAAAAGTTTTAAAGTGATTTTTTAGGACTACATTCATTTACTTCAGATATGTTAAAGTAGAAATTTATTTAAAAAAAAATTTTTTTTTTCATTACTTTAAAAACATCTTCCATCAAGAATTTATTACTTGAACAAAAAATTTAAAGTTCTTAAAATAATAATACGACATTTTTAGTTGAAGACAAGTGGTCTTGCTTGAAGAATTCGATAGTATCGATTGAAGATAATATAGTTTCGGATCAAGACACGAGAGTTATCCATCGAAGATACAAAATCTATAGAGCCAAGAAAATCTAAATCAAGACAAGAATTTCTTGAAGCAAGACAATTGCTTTTCTTCAGAGATAAATTCTTGGCTCAAGAAAATATTTCTTGAGTCAATATAAATTTTCTATCAGTGTGTGCTCACTGTGCTGAATGTCGGATTGGATTCTGGTGAAATTGTAAGTGTGAGACACTTGTCCAAGCATACTACTGCTGAGTCTTCAACTAGTGCTTCTGGCTGTACAGTGCCTAATAACCAGAGTCGTTTCACCATTGCTGTGAAATGCTCCAAGCAAGCAACTGTGTTGAAGGTCATCTCGGCTAAGAACAAGTATGGACCTCTTTAAAAGCTCAGCCTAACATTGCTTCTTCTCTCATCTCAGAGCCCTCAATTAACTTTAACATATATGTTAATGAGCTTCTCAGCAGAACTTTCAAGTTGCTTGGTGAAGCGAAAAAAGTGCTTAAACCAGCTGGTTTTAGATACATGTGGTCCAGAAATGACTCTGTAGGGGAGAGGTGCTGCACATGTAACAAAAAATTTTATTTTTTCTATTCCATTTGTTTTTTTTTAAATAGTAAACTTAAAAACTGTCAGAAAGTTAGCTGATAGTATTTTTTATATGACTGACTTAGTTAATTAGTAAAAAGTCAATGTTAACTTATTAAAAAATCAATTTATTTAACTAAACTCAGGGTCCAAGATGGCGGCGCGCGTGGGCTGCAATTGTAACACAGTGCAGGGGCAATTGTAACACGGAACGAAATAGATATTTTTCACCAAATTGTTTTTATTATTCAGTCTTAATACATACTATTATACTTTATTAACTCTTAAAGTCACGTATTTAATAGTTATTGGCGTAACTAGTAGGGTAAGTGATTCATAATGTGTCAGCGCGATGCGTTTAGCACGAGTCGCAGGTATACTGCGCACCGGAGACGAGTGATAAACACATCGCGGGTGACAGATTATGACTTACCCTACATGTTGCGTCCATAATTTTATTCAACTCATATGCGCTATTCACGTTTTATTAATCGCCTAAAAAGCGAAGTCTCAATAGCTGTTTAGTGACATGGTGAAAAAAAAACATTCGGCATCACAATCTTGGCTACTCAATCGGTAACAACAGGGAATTGTAATTACCCCATATTCAGTAAGACCTCGAAAGATAGTTACGGTTATTTTCATTACGTCACAATGGCCGGGATAGTAGACATCTTCGTTGCGTTTTGACAAATAATTTTTCACCAGTCGGTAAGCGGCCATTTAGGATTTGCATTTTAGGCATGATAAAACGTGAATAGCGCGCATGAGTTGAATAAACTTTATAGTATCACATATATTGGGATATTTAACATAAATTATTAAATATTTATGAATATTGAAACAATTAAAAAATTACACTATCCCAGAGTAGATTTGTGGCGCATCCAGTTTGCGCAGATCCCATACACGACTTTGAGCGTTACAATAGCTACTTGTTCAATTGACGCTCACGCTGAATTGTTAATGAAAATCTAATTACAATAACAAAAATCAGTAAATTGATATAAAATTAGATTATACAATACTCTTGATATGCCTCTTAAAGTATTAATGCAAGTCTTACATCATAACATTAGAAAACAAATTTGTTATTGAAAAAATTGTGAAGCGTACAAAAAAAAGTTTTCACGCGTATTTGTTTCAACAATTCTCAATATTTTGATATTGGAACAAAATTAATAACTGAAACTTAGATCTAATCAATAACTTACTATGTTGAATAAGTTAAAAAAAGAATAATAATAATAATAATTTTTAGTTTTTTTAATAGTTTTTCATTGAGTTTTACAATTGCCCCTTAAATTATAGTATGGTTCAAAATTTTTGAACCATACCATAATTCTTACAATTGCTTACGGTTTTTTCACTATAATCGTTCTAAATAAATTTATAATTTAAACATACGGACTTCTTTACAATATGGTTTCACAGTATCTTTATATTATAATTAAAAAAATCATACAGCTTACATCGTTCTATATCAGTTGGCATCATTGTTGTGTCATCGCACCTAATCATATGACTTCATAATACTGCATCCAACTCTGAAATTCTTATCATAACTTCTTGTCAATCTATTATTAAAACATGATTACTTCTTTCAAACTATAATTATCGTATACAAGTCTGATATCCAACAATTTTTTACTTTTCATACGATTTGTACAAACTAGCTTTTAGGATGAAGTTTGTAGAACCATCGGTTAAAGCTGACTGTGTGGCTCAAGTACGCTCTTCATCCGACGTGGCGCTACTTACAAAAATTTTTTTCTAGCAACCCTGCTCTGGCCAAGGTTACTAGAATAGGGAGGTTGGGACAAGTTTGTGTCGCTGGTCCCTTTTTTTATTGCATGTCATTTTTTTCTATGAAAACACTACCATAATATCGTGTGTGTCTGTAACATTTCAGAGCGATGGTTCCCTATTCTAGTAACCTTGGCTCTGGCCACACGGGTTACATCAGTTCAAGGTTACTAGAATCTATTCTAAATACCTATTCTAGTAACCTTGAATCAGTTCATGGAAGATAGTCTCTCTTCTCCATGCATCAGTTAAAGCATTGAGTCATTGAGTGTCCCACCCCCTGACCTCAGAGTTCTGAGCCATACATTACAAAGCGACAATAAAAGTTTCAAAAACACAGTGATTTATCTAACACAATTAAAGGAAAAAGAAAAAGAAAAACATATTCAACAACAAATTTCAAATTAAAAATATTATCAATCTATAACAGATACTGGCACATGGCACTCGAGGGCCGTTAGCCAACCACAGAATAAAAAAAAACAGAAGCGAAAAAGAGGCAAACTGAATTATTCGATCGTAAAGCACACTCTAATGCTGCGCTTTAACAGTCGTGCAAAATTTTTAGTCACAGCCGAAAATCACGTGTAGTTTTTTTTATATTTAATAAAATTTAATTGAAAATACTGTGTCTACTAAATTTAACGCCGGGTAGTGAAAAGAGAAATAAAATCATCTTGTTATTACAAAAATTAAGGTAAGCACTATAATAAAAAATCTAGATCCTTTATTGAAAGAAACGATTAGACAAAAAAGATTTTAAATACTTTTCAATGCTTTTAAATACTTGGAATACTTTTGAATCGCCTTTCTTATAAGCATTTAACATTGCAAATCGTTTCGAATCGTTTCGTTTAATCAGGGATATGAGAATCGATCAGAATCCACTCTTTAAAAATTAATTTCTATAATTTTCTCTGATTTATAAGCAGTGGCTTATTTTCCCACTGCTAATCTAGTTATTTTCAAAATAAGTTATTAGTTCAATTTAAATTTGCATTGATTAAAAAGTACGACTATCAGTGGTGAATGTATGGAGGGTAGAGCTCCCTGATTAAGGAAAATAATTTGCTCCATGTTAAGTGTATATCTATATATTAGTCGATTCAAATTATTTTAAATCATTTCAAATTGTTTTGAATCATTCCAAATCATTTTTCTTAATTAGGGCTTTTAGCAAAACAGCGGCAGGTATACGACTCAGCCATAAGTTACCCTACCAAAAATAAAACTCTACCCAATTGAAGTCAGTATCGCATCATATCTACCTAGAAAACTTCCGCTCCAATAAAATATCTACCATCTCAAAATCTCTACCAATGAAAAAATCTACCATGATATAATATATAATCACTACCAGAAAAAAATAGGGCAAAGTGGGGCTAGTTGATCAAATAATTACCCATATTAATTAATTAGTGCTGAATAATAAAATTATATTCCTAAATCTTCCCAAATGATTCCCAATTAATTCAAAATAAATTTATTGTCTGTAAAATATAAATTCTAAAGTTGATGGTAGGGATTTCAAACGGTAGAGTTTATTCATAAATGCAACTTGGTAGTATTTTTTTCTGGAAGTGATTATATCTTGGTAGATATTTTATTGGAGCGGGAATTTTCTAGGTAGGTATGATGCGACTGACTTCAATTGGGTAGAGTTTTATTTTTGGTAAGGTCATTTATGGCTAAGTCGTATACCTGCCGAAAGCAGCGGAGAGTTTCTGGGCTGGCCTGCAGGGTCAGCCGGTTTCCTGATTTTTTTGTAAGCCAATAAAAAATATGCTAAAATTATATACAAATTTTTTTACCACAGATTGACACAATGGCTGAAGTCGATAATAAAAATAAACGTTTAGGATATGATCAAGTACGAGATAGAATACTTGCGGGTGAGATGGACGTAAATACCCAATATTCAGGAATCTCCGATTTTGACCCTCCAATTCTTGAAATCGCAATTAATAAACATGACACCGAATTAATCGACTATCTTCTTCAGCATAACGTCGATGTGAATAGAAACGTAAAATTCCGTAAGCAAGCAATTTATTTAGCAGTCGACTCTGACGACATTGAGTTGTCTCAGAAATTACTAAATGCAGGCGCTGTTTGTCCTCCCGTAGGAGAGGACTACGGAGAAAGATTCGATGCTAATAGACTGTTACAACTAGCTTCTAGTAAAGAAATGGTCAACTTATTATTAGAAAGACTCGATGAATATCTCGATGAAAGAAGCAAAGATTTTGGGACTGAATTTGATTATAATGATCCTGAATATAATGATCCATATGATCCGTGGTGTTCAATATTTACTGCTGCTAGGCAAAAGAAGATAGAAACATTTAAAGAATTGATATCACGAAATTGTAATGATTATTCTGAATTTTTTTTCGAATGGACTACTGGTAATATGAGTTATGAAATTGTTGAGTTTTTTATTGATAATGGCCCTTATTCTATTGAAGATTTAATGAAAGCTTTATATCTCGCTATTAATTGTGAATTTATACCGAAAGTTGAATTATTGATAAGAAAAGGAGCTGATGCAAATGCAAGTCCGTTGAGAGTAAAAGAAGCTCTTGAAATTGCTTGTGATACGAAGAATATTGAAATCATTGAGATATTGATTGCTGCTGGCTTTGATGCAACCAAAACATTCGATATTAATAACTCACTTCATATTGCAATTATTCAGAATAATTACGGAAAAATAAAAAATTTAATTGAGAATGGAGTTGATATTTATGACACTTCATACTTTAAAAAAACGCCATTAGTTTTAGCCGTTGAAAAAAATAATAAACCAGTGGTTGAATTATTACTTAAATACGGCACTAAACCTGAACAAGCAGCGATTTTTGAGGCAATTAAGAATAGTAATTCAGAGTTAGTTAAAATATTAATCGATGCAGGTGTTTATATTTCTCAGAGCGCTTTGCTAAGAGTAATGGAGAAAGTTATTTATACAAATTGGTCATTAAAATTGCGCGCTTGTCGAAAACACGAAGAATTCATCAAGTTATTGATCAAGAATGGCGCGGATGTGAATTATAAGTACCAATTTAGGGGCTCAGCTTTAGACATTGCTTGTAAACATAATGATCTTGAAGTAGTAAAAATATTAGCAGAAGCTGGTGCCAATGTTCATATATCATTAAATGAATATTACTTAATAGAATTAGCTATTAATCACAACAATTACCAATTGGCTGAGTACTTAGTCAATCATTGTACTGGTGCTAACATTACTTGCGACTATTCAGCGGCATTAATATACGCTGTTCAAAAAAACAGGAAAGAAATAGTGGAATTATTGATTAAAAATGGTGCCAATATTAATTACATGCCATTATATAAATTTTCGGCTCTTCGCTACAGTATTAAAAACTGTGCGTCTGAAATAACGGAAATTTTAGTAAAAGCTGGTGCTAATGTAAATATTAATTTGAGAAATAATACACCGTTGATTGAAGCTATCAAAATGCCGGACTACAAAATGACTCAATATTTGATAGAACATGGCGCAGATGTAGATGCCAGTATTAATAAGGTTGGGTCATTATTAAATTGGGATTTTCGTCGATCTGGATCAGCAGTTATTAATCTCGCGCTGGATGTTGGTGCTGATGTTAATGTCGTTAACGAAAATGGCGAGACGGCAATTGATATTTTCTCAAATACTGAAAACTCCCAGACATTAATCGAACATACTATTAAATTAAAAGCTGCTAATTTATATCTGATAGATGAAAATCTAGATGCTGTGAAAGGTAATCAGTTTAACGATTTTTATTCCAAGTGCTTGGATGAAGTTGAATTTATGAAGACACAATGGTATGTTGGAAAAATTAGTTTTTATGATATTTTACACTCGAGTGTGAATGAAATCTCTCGAAATATTAAATACATCAGTAAAGATGACATTATTTTTGATAAAAATGCATTATGTAGTAAATTTAAACTGTATGGTGGAATTATTTACTATCGTGTATTAAATGCTGAGCAACGTAAGGAGTAGTTGGTTCGTGCTGACAAAATAGTATCTGATTTGTTTGGTGATTTACTACCAGATATTTTTAGACAAGATGTTTTGGGCTGTTTGAATTATGAGGATCTTAAAATTTTAATAAATCAAAATTAATAATTAAGGTTAAAAATAAAATTTTTTAGTACCAATTATGTGTCATATTTTTTATTATTATTATTGTACTAAATATTATATTTTAAGTATTTTTTTCAAGATGAATAAAATAATTATATTTACCAAATAATAAAAAAACAAAATAAACATTATTTTCAAAACCGTGACCACAAACCACAAAAAAAATCTGAAAAATGGCTAATCCAGCCGTCTTTTGCATATATGGGAATACAGATATCCAAATTTATCTATGTATTTTTTATATTGAAATCCAGTTATCCAAATTTTGATGTGTATTTTTAGTATGGGAATCCAAGTATCCAAATTTCGATATGTATTTTTTTTATGGAAATCCTGGTCCAAAAACGAAAAAATGAAATCGTTGTTCAATCCATTATTTTGGAGATTTATCTCAATACTTGGCAATTAAAAAGAGATTAAAGTATGAAAAGGCACAAATTCAAGTCAAGACCTTTCTAACGGTACCAAATTTAATAACATTAACGAATTCTATCATATAGATATGCCGGGAACGAAATTTTCCTTATTCTTTTTTAATAATGTAGATAATTAATTGAAAATAAGAAATTAAAAAAATCAAATTGATAATTTGTAAGTTAAATAAGAATTCATAATAGAAAAAAATTGATTAATATTATAAAATAAAAGTAACGATTAAATACACTAATGCAAAAAATTAAAGGAGCAGAAAAATTTTATAAATTTTTTAGTGATTTTTGGAAGGCTGTAACTTGGTGAAAAAAAATCGTATCGAAAATTTAAAAAAAGCATTTTATAGCTTGAAATCTCTAGTTTAGGTGTATTTTTTTCAAAATTTTTTAAAAGCTCCGATTATTGCGCAAACATGAGAAATACCGCGAGCCAAAAAATTTCTAAATTTTTTTTTTTTTTCCGAAGAGCCCACGGACCGCGGAAAAATTCTTTCAACTAAACGAATGCATACATCGTTTAGCAAATTTATTCAGCTTCAATTTGGTTTTTTTTTTAACCTCGTAGGACGATTTATCGCAGAGATATCAGCCTTCAAACAGAAAATGATCCTTTTGGCTTTGATCTTCGATATTTCAGGTACCAATGATCGTACAGAAAGTTAAAGGGCGGCGTTGAAAACTCGAATAAATTCCCTACAAGACCCTGTCATCGTTTTTTGAAAAAAAAAATTTTTTTTATTTTTAACATCCATTAGAAGAAAGTACAAAAAAATGACTTTTTTTGGTTTTTTAGTAAATCAACCGCTACTCTGCAAATATCGATAAAAAAAATAATGTTGCCAGAGACTTTTTTAGCTTAATGTACCCCCAAGACCCCTGTAAATTTTTAATTTGATCTATCGAACCGTTTCTTGGGAATCATCGATCAAAGTTTAGCTAAACAATTGAAGGAGCAAGTTTTGTTCCTTTAATTGTGTAATCATAATCAAAATGAAAAAAATTTTTTTTTTCGACTTTTCTCAAATTTTTGCGTTGGTGACTCAGCAAATGCAAGGAAATGACAAAAAAAAATAAAAAATTTCCAAAAAATGTCAAAAAAAATCGAAGAAAAAAAAAAATTGAAACTTGTTTTTTGTGTTCTAAATTTTTTTTCGACATTTTTTGGAAATTTTTTATTTTTTTTTGTCATTTCCTTGCATTTGCTGAGTCACCAACGCAAAAATTTGAGAAAAGTCGAAAAAAAAAATTTTTTTCATTTTGATTATGATCACACAATTAAAGGAACAAAACTTGCTCCTTTAATTGTTTAGCTAAACTTTGATCGATGATTCCCAAGAAACGGTTCGATAGATCAATTTAAAAATTTACAGGGGTCTTGGGGGTACATTAAGCTAAAAAAGTCTCTGGCAACATTATTTTTTTTATCGATATTTGCAGAGTAGCGGTTGATTTACTAAAAAACCAAAAAAAGTCATTTTTTTGTACTTTCTTCTAATGGATGTTAAAAATAAAAAAAATTTTTTTTTTCAAAAAACGATGACAGGGTCTTGTAGGGAATTTATTCAAGTTTTCAACGCCGCCCTTTAACTTTCTGTACGATCATTGGTACCTGAAATATCGAAGATCAAAGCCAAAAGGATCATTTTCTGTTTGAAGGCTGATATCTCTGCGACAAATCGTCCTACGAGGTTAAAAAAAAAAACCATGTATAAAATGAGCGATTGAGGTGTACAGTTTTGAATTTTCCAACATTTTTCAAAATTATAAATTATTTAATCTCAATAATTTGTTTTTCTCAACTTTTCTATGACGTGTCACTGTTGTGCAACATATTTTTACTTGAACTAGATAAACTCTATAATGCTCAATGTCACTCGTTATTTAAGATAACTATTTTTCAACAAATCCCGTTTTACCCATCCCAGCTTTATGTATTTCTTTACATTCGACTTTTGATCTCAAACTCGATATTTCCTGATTACTTTTCATCTTGTAAAATTAAAAATCTAGTAATGCGTAATTTGATTTTACAAAGTATTATATTTTACTAGTTTATAAGATAAATTTTACGTCTACAAAAATTTATCAAAAAACAACATTTATTGTTAGAAATGTCAAAGATCACTATCGTCAATAACTAAAAGTCATGCAGTAATCCGCGGATCAGTCATATAAAAGCTGGCAGAACATCAGAAAAGAACAATTGGTAATAAATAATAATTGCATATATATTTTTAATCATACCTCTGTACTATTGTAATAACTGTAATATTTAAATTGAATAATTGTTTTATTTTTCCGCTTCAGGATATAAAATAAAAAAATGTCAAAAATAATTTTATTATTATCAATTTTCGTATTGATTAGTCTCTATGTTGGTGCAGCTACAGCTGCAGGCTGTGATGGCGTGTGGGTATCCCTGATTAAAAAAGTGAATTGAAAAGTATTGAAAATGATGAGAACTGAATCCTTTCGAATACTTTCTATACCCCAAGGTATTCATTTTGACATAAAATGAATACTTTCCAATCCCAAAATAATAAAAGAATTTCTGAACTTCCGAGGAATTGAAAAAGATTCAAATGAATTGATATTTTTAATCTTTCTGAATCCTTCTCAGTACCTAAATAGTCCGACATTTCGGATCAAGTGTGGGATTGAAAAAGATTGAAATGAATTGAAATTTTTGAATCTTTCTGAATCCTTCTCAATACCTAAATAATATCACATTTCGGGTCATGTGTGGAATTGAAAAAGATTGAAATGAATTGAAATTTTTGAATCTTTCCGAATCCTTCTCAATACCTAAATAATCCGATATTTCGATCAAGTGTGGGATTGAAAAAGATTGAAATGAATTGAAATTTTTGAATCTTTCTGAATCCTTCTCAATACCTAAATAATTTCACATTTCGGGTCATGAGTGGGATTGAAAAAGATTGAAATGAATTGAAATTTTTGAATCTTTTTGAATCCTTCTCAATACCTAAATAATTTCACATTTCGGGTCATGAGTGGGATTGAAAAAGATTGAAATGAATTGAAATTTTTGAATCTTTCCGAATCCTTCTCAATACCTAAATTGAAATGATGAAAGATTGAATTCTTTTCAATACTTTCGAATTCCACTTTGGAATTGGAAAGTATTCAAACGATCGAAATTTCAATTCCATTCAATACTTTCCAAAACCGCCGAGGGATTGAAAAGAATTGAGATAATTTTCAATACTTTTCAATTCACTTTTTTAATCAGGGTAAGTAATTATCATAACACAGTGAAAGAAAAAAAAAATTACACGCAAAGAATTTTGAGTAAAAATTGCCCATAAAGTTTGGTACTGTAAGGACATCTAGTCAGTAACTAAACTTTTATTATGTTGTTAGTAGAAATTGCACTTTATTAACATGCTATCGAATAGTATATTTTGTAATGTGCATGGGGAAAATTTCGATATTTTCCACATGTCCTCACAGACTTATATTTGTTAGGTAATTTTTACTGAAAATTTCTCTGCGTGTAAAAGTAGACATAAACAATTTTGAAAAACTTTAAACTTTAATCAATATATTGATTAAAAAAGTGAATTGAAAAGTATTGAAAATTATCTCAATTCTTTTCAATCCCTCGGCGGTTTTGGAAAGTATTGAATGGAATTGAAATTTCGATCGTTTGAATACTTTCCAATTCCAAAGTGGAATTCGAAAGTATTGAAAAGAATTCAATCTTTCATCATTTCAATTTAGGTATTGAGAAGGATTCGGAAAGATTCAAAAATTTCAATTCATTTCAATCTTTTTCAATGCCACACATGACCCGAAATGTGATATTATTTAGGTATTGAGAAGGATTCAGAAAGATTCAAAAATTTCAATTCATTTCAATCTTTTTCAATCCCACACTTGATCCGAAATTTTGGATTATTTAGGTATTGAGAAGGATTCAGAAAGATTAAAAATATCAATTCATTTGAATCTTTTTCAATTCCTCGGAAGTTGAGAAATTCTTTTATTATTTTGGGATTGAAAAGTATTCATTTTATGTCAAAATGAATACCTTGGGGTATAGAAAGTATTCGAAAGGATTCATTTCTCATCATTTTCAATACTTTTCAATTCACTTTTTTAATCAGGGATAAGTTTAAACTGATGAAATTCTGGGCTTTGACAATTTATCCCTTAAATTCAACATTTAATAAATTACAATCGATATTAAATCGCGCACACAATGATAGAAGGATTTCTGAGCATTTGAAAAGATTTCTTAGTACAATTTAAAAAATCATTTCTTAAAGATGATTTCTTTGTATTTAACAAATATTTCTTACTATTTGAGAAATGATTTCTACTGAAAAATGAAAATTCGATAAAATATAAATTTTTTTAGTGCAGTACATCACAAGGATACGGCTGTTGTGAAGGATATAAATGCAGTTCGTATTTTTGGCAAGGTACATGCCAACGTACGGATTAACGTGAAATAGATAGTATGAAAATGGCACCGGGAAAATAATCATAACATACAGTGAAGATTAATAAATGCATTGTATCAATTAATAAAAATCTTTTGTTGACAAACAAAATTTTACTGTACGTGTTTTCATTCTCAAGAGATATTTCTGATATTCTTTAGATAACCTGTACGAAGTCGCAGTTAATGATTTATTAATTTTTTTATTATGAATAGTTATTTATATTTTTTTTAACTTCGCGAAAAATTTTATAAAAACCAAAATATCCAAATGAGTTTTGAAGAAATTTTGACGCAATTAAAAATGACCGAAAATGAATACATTTTAGCAATTCGTAGTTCATTGAAAAGACCACAAGTATTTTTAAAGCGATCGAGCTTAGAAGTAGGTATTAATGCCTATAACAAAGATATTTTGCATTTATGGGAAGCAAATATCGACATACAATTTATACTCGATCAATATGCTTTAATGTCTTATGTAACTAATTATATATCTAAACCATTTAGTGGTTTAGCAAAAATATTAAGAGAAACTGCAGAGGATTGTTCTAATGGTTATCTTAATACACGTGAAAAATTTAGAAAAATTACTAACGTATTTATTAATTGTGTTATCGCTCCCTCTATGTAAAAAGAGTCGACGGTGTATATTTATAAATACTAATCCTATCTCTGAACGTGTTGTAATATTGAAATCAAATACCGCATTGAAAAAATTAAATGAATTACAATCTGACTCTACAGAAATATTCGCAGAAAATGCGTTCCAAAAATATAGTAAAAGAGAAAAAAAATACGAGAATCTTTGTCTTGCAGATTTTATTGCTAATCATACAAAGAAACCAAGGAATGATGATGATGAAAACAGTAATGAAGACGATGAAGAAAGTGCGAAAAAGATAATTATAAAATTAGACAACAATCTGCTATTATCCGATATAGAAGGTATAAATTACATCAAGATGCAATAAACTACTATAGAGAACACATATTACTATTTATGCCATGGAGAAATGAAATCAACGAAGTAGAAAATGTTGATCATATGATAACATACGAAAAAAATAGAAACATAATTGAAACAAATCGCAAATTATTTTCAATTATCAGTGATGAAGAATTAGAAACTACTATGGACAAAGTTTTGAATGATATTGAAGAAAATAATATGAAAAATGACGAATATGAAACAAATGATATATTTGCTGAAGAACATGTTGACATTTTTCAACAAGGTGGAGAAAAAGCCAACAATAAAAAAAAAAAAAATAAAGAATCTGTTATTAAATTTACAACTCCACCAAGAATATTACCTGACCAAATAAACGAAATGTTTGAAAAATTAAATCCTGAACAAAAAGAATTTGCAATGCACGTTTTAAATTGTTTTAAACTTGAAAAATTACCATTAAAAATATTCTTAAACGGCTCTGCTGGTGTTGCAAAAAGTTTTCTAATTAATTTATTGTATCAATTGATTACCAATTTATACGACAATAAAGAAGGTATTGAATTAGACAAAATGATTGTGCTTTTGTGCGCCCCACCTGGAAAAGCTGCATATATAATAAATGGTATGACCCTGCATTCAGCATTTTCATTACCAATTAATCAATATAGCGGCCAAATGTCTGAATTATCACATGATGTAGCTAATCAGATAAGATCAAAATTAATTTCAGTCAAATTAATTATTATGGATGAAGTATCTATGATTGGATCAAAAATCTTCAGTCAAATAGATACTCGCTTACGACAGATAACCGGCATTAATAAACCTTTTGGAAACATATCAATTATTGTAGTAGGTGACTTCATGCAATTGCCACCCGTTAGAGACCACCCAATCTATCAAATATCAAATAATCATGAATTTAAAGATTTTTTTCCACGGAACCCATTATGGGATGAATTTAAAATTTATGAATTAAAACAAATAATGCGACAAAAAGGTGAAATCGAATTTATTAAAGCTTTAAATAACTTAGCTATCCAACAAATGACTGAAAATGATATTGTGTTAATTAGATCTTGTGAAGTTATTGATCCTAACAGTATACCAAAAACAGCAATCCGACTATATTAATTATTTTTTAATACTTTATTGTTCAATAAAAAAAAATTATTTAACTGAATAAAAATTTAATGAAAAATACTCTTTACGTGATTAACATTTTGTTATTTAAAAAATTTTTTATTTAAAATAGTTGTTTTAAATACATAAGTTTAATTATGAGCGTGAATGTAGAAGACATCAGACAAATTTAAAATGATAAATAAATAGAGTGAATAATTTTTAAAATATGCATTTAAAAAATTTTGAAACTAAAAAGTTCATTTTTTATAAATATTATTTTTTTAATTATTTACTCCATTCATTTTTTTTTATATCTTTTTTATATGGTTATTTAAAATTTAAATTAATTTAAATATCATGGCTCCACCTACAGAAACGGAAAGAAAATACATTTTTATAAATTACGGTTAATGATCCAAATTAATAAATTTTCTATGAACAATAAATTATATTTGTATCATCGGGATCTGAATCATTGAACATATGTAACATCAAATATATTTGTTATAGAAATTTGAATAAGTGGAATATGTGTCATCGGGATTTGGGTAATTGATACATATGAGTAAACGTGATATGCGTTAAAGACACCTACCCCATTTTATTAAATTGCGTGCGCACAAAAAACGCGCAGAACGGAGTTGGTCGTTTGTAAGGAAAGAACACAAGACTCCATCTGTCTGACGATTTTGAAACGGCATCCACGCACAGGGACAGACCATGCTTAGATAAAGTGGAGAAAAAATATAACAACAATAAAACGTGAGTGATCGTATCGTAGCATTATTTAATGTCCAGCTTTAATGATAATATTGCATCTTAATAATTATAAAAGAGATAAAAATCATTATAAATATGATTGATCCAAATAGCGTGGATAGTGACAATGATCCAGTTGAAGCCGAGGTAAAGATAAAATAGTTATTTGTAGTATTAACTTTGATACAATTTAATAATTAAAATTTATATTATTTTATCTTTTTATTTTAAAAATAATAATAGTTTATGATTTAAAAAAAAAAAATATGCATAGATATATACGTAAATTATTATTTTAGTTTCCAGTATTATTGTCAACAACACTTGCCGATAAATTATTTATATTTCAATATCCCATAAGGCCTGCGAGTAAAGGTTATGATAAGACCACATTTTTAAAAACATCAGTTAAACCAGAAAATCAAGAATTTCGGATCGAGGTTGCGATAGATTACAATAGCGCTAATTATGATGCAAAGAAAGGTGAAGATATTGCCAGAAATGCCAATGGACCAGCCGATAAATTTGAAAGTGACCAGGAGCGAGTATTTAATAGGTATAGTAAAAATAAAAATTGTTTTATCAATATTTATTATACATTTAATTAAATATTATTTCAGTAATTTAATGGATAAAACTGTACTTCAATCATCAAGAGCAGTTCCAGATTGTTCTAATTATTCAATCGGTAGCTTTCATGGAAATGAGTTACATATTACACCTTTAAAAAGTATTGTCCAGTTAAGACCACAGTTTAATTATCTTGAAGAAAATGATAAAAATAAGAAAGATGAAGAAACAAAAAAACAAGGAAATGGTAAATTAGTCATTAAGATTTTTTTTTTTTTATTTTAATAATTTTTAGTCAAGTGAGTTATGTTCGGAGTTGATATTAAATTACTCTAAACTTGAAATTTGACACAGTGACAAACTTGTTTTAAACGATATTCAAACTCTAGAAAATACAAAGAAAAAAGCCATTGGGATTAATACTATAAATTAATGTTTTTAGACTCTGATGTTAATTTTATTTAATTCTCTATTACAAGAGTAAGATTTAATCATTTTTTTCAGTGCAAAATACCTTCAGAAAAAGCTGATTTTCAACTATTCTTTAACGTGTTTTTTTGACATAGCTTAAGGGGGGGGTAAGGTTTTAAAGGCGAAAAAAAAAGCATATTGTTGTGATTTTTTCCCGGCGAGATGAGTAATATAATTTCATTAAACTTAATCACATATTATTGAACAACTTTTAAAGAATATCAGAAAAAATTTTCAACGAAAAATATTGATTAATAAGCTGGTGACGTTGAATCTCCGGAGGCGCCTCGAAAAAAAGTCGTTTTGCGATGAACATCATAACTCGTTACCGGATCATCGGAAAAAAAAAAATTGATATGCATTTTAAAGTTGATGTATTTTTGAGGTAACCACGAAGAGTGTTTTTTTGTTTTTCATTTTTTTCTATTTGTTAATAACAAATTAACCGCGATTTTTTTAGCTAAAATCGCGTTTTTCACTTCCAAGTGCTGCAAAAAATCGAAAAAAAAAAAAAAAAAAAAAAAAAAAAAAACTCTTCGTGGTTACCTCGAGAAATACATCAACTTTAAAATGCATATCAATTTTTTTTTTTCCGATGATCCGGTAACGAGTTATGATGTTCATCGCAAAACGACTTTTTTTCGAGGCGCCTCCGGAGATTCAACGTCACCAGCTTATTAATCAATATTTTTCGTTGAAAATTTTTTCTGATATTCTTTAAAAGTTGTACAATAATATGTGATTAAGTTTAATGAAATTATATTACTCATCTCGCCGGGAAAAAATCACAAAAATATGCTTTTTTTTCGCCTTTAAAACCCTACCCCCCCCCCCTCCCCTTAAAATTTTTAAAGTCTTGATCTTAACATTAGACACTTAAAGCTACTATTTGTTTTTTTTTGTTGTTTCTGTACGACCATTTTCCTCCAAGTTACAGCATGTTAAAAATCACTTAAAAATTTGGAATTACTTCAATATCCTTTAATTTTTATGACCAGTGTAGTAAATCAATTAATTTCTTTTAAAAAAATAAAAACTTAATTTCATTTAGCAAAAAAAAAAATTTACATTACATAAAATGATTTTAAATTATAACTAAATCTCTGTGATTAGTACGATAAACATTCCAGTGTTGTCGCGCTTTAATTTGAGTCGTGCTTGAGGTGAGCAAAAAAATAAAAAAAATAATAATGCCAGTGAACATGAAAAATATAACAATTATTTTCTGATTGTTGTTAATAATTAAATCTTATTAATGATTTTTGTTTAAAATAAATTAGATTCTGATGAAGAGGAAGGCAGGTCAATTAATGTTTCATTTTCAAGAAATAAATCCGAAGCAACTAAAAAATTGCAGGAACAATCATTTCATCATCATACAGTTAAAAGCTCTGAAGAACAATGGATTGATACTCAATATATAAATTCGTCAAGCACTCAGGCCCAGGTATGCAAATAGAAATAATTGATATTATTTATGAATATAATCAGTACATGAGAAGTCTACGTTAGATTTCTGCTTGCTACCACAGAATATGGAAAAAAATCAAGCTCAAAAATACATAAAATATTAATAAAAAATATATCAAATTTTAGTTTGCTAATCTACCAAACGAAACAAATCACTTTTTTTTTATAATCAGTGTAATATATACTTATAATATTCGTAGTCTACACTGATAGAAAATTTATATTGACTCAAGAAATATTTTCTTGAGCCAAGAATTTATTTCTGAAGAAAACGAATTGTCTTGCTTCAAGAAATTCTTGTCTTGATTTAGATTTTCTTGGCTCTATAGATTTTGTATCTTCGATGGATAACTCTCGTGTCTTGATCCGAAACTATATTATCTTCAATCGATACTATCGAATTCTTCAAGCAAGACCACTTGTCTTTAATTAAAAATGTCGTATTATTATTTTAAGAACTTTAAATTTTTGGTTCAAGTAATAATTCCTTGATAGAAGATGTTTTTAAAGTAATGAAAAAAAAATTTTTTTTAAAAATAAATTTCTACTTTAACATATCTGAAGTAAATGAATGTAGTCCTAAAAAATCACTTTAAAACTTTTTATTTTTAAAATAAAAAAAAAAGTTTTTTTTCAAGCTGAGCAAATTGATATCTTGATTTAAAAATCGCGCCATTCTCGAAACGAGTCGGTGATGTCTTAAACCTAGATTTTGCCTATCTTAATCCAAGAGCAAGAAATTCTTGAACGAAATATGTCAGAATTTTGTTTCAAAACAAAAAAGGCTTCATCGAAAAATCAAATTCTCAAACAAAGAATTTTTTTTCTCTATCCGAGAATTTCATTTTTTTGGTTCAAGGACTTATTTCTTGAATTAAAACAATTAAAAATTTTGAAACAAGAACCACATTTTGAAGAAAAAATTTTTCTTGAATCAAGATAGTTTTTCTATCAGTGTAGCATAACAACATAAAAAAAAACATATTGAAGATCACAGACTTCCCAAAAGGTAGAAAAAATTAAAAGAAAAAATTTTACTTCTGATTTTTTTTTATTTCTTGAAAACTATCAGTGATGAAAATATTTAAACTCAGGATCTGAAAACTAGAAACTCGGAGCTTCAATTTTCTTTTTTCTATAAAAAAAAATTTACTATGCTATCTAGCTAGCATTTTATATAGTGGAAACCTAAACATGCAAACCTCTCAATAAGACAATTTATAGATAAATTGAGAAAAATATAGATAGCCCGAACTGGGAATCGAACCCAGACCAATTCGGTAACGCGCCGAGTGCTCTACCAGTTGAGCTATCCGGCCCTATACTATATTCCGTTCAATTTGATCTATAACTTATTGAGCCACACCGTCCTTCTTACGGTAATACACCATTTTAGCTAGCATTACAATTATTACATTCTCTTATTATTTTCTGATATGTCATCGTAAAAATTCGTTCAAGTATTTTATTCCTTGAAATATTCATCGGATCGTTTTTCTTCGTGTAAAATTTAAAAAATGTTTCCATGTAGAGACAGACTTTTGTCTATGAATTTTTGAAAAGTTAAACATTTGGTCGAAATATTTATTGTTTTTCTACTATTAATAAAAATTACCCGCAAAGTGAACCTAAATTTTTTATTTGAATTTTAGCTGACACGATTGGAAATGTTTTGTTCAATGAACGAAATATCAAAAAACAGTTTAAGACTGTCTTGTAAAGAATATCTTAACTTATTGGCCAATCCTGTAAAACCCGATGAACATTCAAACCCTAATGCATTAACCAATGAAAGGTCCTCCAATTGTATTTACACGCGTCCACTTTTAGATCAAGTTCGTATAATTGTAAAAGATGGTAAGTTGATTATTTAACAAGTTTTAAAATTCATAAAACGAACTGTAAATTATTTAAATTTATTATTTTGTAGCAAGAGTTATTTCATTCAAACAGTTAAGATCAATGATAGATGTCAAACACGATACGGTAGATATTTTAAAATATTTACAACAAGTAGCAGTTCTTGTACAAGGAAATTGGGTTGTTCAAAGTGAACTTGTTTATCCAAAAGACAAAACGTCATCTCACAATGGAATTAATGCTGAGCTTATGTGCCGGGCGAGAGATTATATTGTATGTAAAACCAAAGCTTTTTTTAGGGTGGCATTCTTTTTCTGTGACTGAAATTTAATGATTTTTTAAATTTTATTTTGACTAGAAAAAATCATCTGACAACTTAAGTATTTTTACAGTATCTTTTATTATATCCGTGATGATCAGTTAATAACTGGAAAACCTTGCCGTTTATACTGACGGACCCATCATATCAAATTATGGGTTGATTGTACAATTTTTTGTAAATTTTATACTTTTATATTTTTCCAAAAATTTTATCATTTTCTGTCTCAATTAGTCGAGAAAATTGTTTTTTTTTTTCGCTTTAGCTCTAATAATTTTCCCTAAATTTTTGAGATTGTTTTAATTAAGTTTATTGTCGTGTGAAATTTTTGAAATCTTAACAGCTCATTTCAAAAAGTTGTGACTAATTTCATTTCATTTTTTATAACTTTGAAAATTTTTTACCTCGAAAAAACTTGTTTTTAATTCAATCTGAACTTGAAAATGAACAAATAAATATTAAGAAACTTATTTCCATTCCGGATGTCAAATTTTTCTTTTTTTACACATTTGTTAAGGGGTAGGGTTTTAAAATTATTTTTGAAAAATTTTTTTTTAAATTTCTTTTCTGAATGAACAATATGTCGAGAATATTGTGTACAATTTTTAAATCAATCCGAGTAAAACTAACGGAGTTACAGCGTTTCAAATGACCGGCTGGTATATCTGATTCTTATACCTGCCCAACCTGCCCCTACATACCCCTAGTAGAAATCAGCTGCAATTTTCTTTGTTCTTCCGAATCCCTTTCTCCGGCTGTGTGTCTTTCAAATGATGAAAACTGATGACTCAATATAAGTATAAAAATTCATATTCTTTGATTGATAGTTTATTTCAAATTTTCACGAATAAAAAACTTTAAATGGATTTTCCTGAAAACGTTATTTTTAAAGTCCGTGAACATCATAACTCAAAATGTACTGAACCGATCCCTTTGAAAATTTAAACATTACTTCTCCACATAAATCAACAGGTAACTACGAAGAGTTTTTTTTTTTTTTCATTTTTTTCTATTTTTTAATAACAAATTAACCGCGATTTTTTTAGCTAAAATCGCGTTTTTCACTTCCAAGTGCTGCAAAAAATCGAAGAAAAAAAAAATGCTTTTCGTGGTTATCTCGAGAAATACATCAACTTTAAAATTCATATCAATTTTTTTTTTTCCGATGATCCGGTAACGAGTTATGATGTTCACCGCAAAACGAATTTTTTCGGAGGTGCCTCCGGAGATTCTACGTCACCGGCTTATTAATCAATATTTTTCGTTGAAAATTATTTCTGATATTCTTTAAAAGTTCTACAATAATATGTGATTAAGTTTAATGAAATTATATTACTCATCTCGCCGGGAAAAAATCACAAAAATATGCTTTTTTTTCGCCTTTAAAACCCTACCCCCCCCCCCCCCCCCTTAAATTACATTATGAGTTATTCAGGAAAAATAACATAAATTGTTATCTTTTGAAATTTTTTTGACAAACGATTTCTTTAAATTAGTTAGAATAGTTTCTTAGGACCCCACAACCTTGACATCTGATGAAAACTCGATTTTCAAATTTCGGAGTGAAAACAATTACTTGCAAAATTTAAAAAAAATGATTGATTTTCATAGCGAAAAATTACAATTCAAATCTTAATTGGTCACAAAAAGAATGCCCTTCTAATTACTACACATTTATTTTTCTCACGTAATAATAATTTCTTAACTAACGATATTTTTTTTAGTTATTAACATTCACTGAAAATGAATATGTTACTAGAAAGGCAATAGCTTCCGTAATGAAATTACCTCCCGAAGAAATAGAAGAGATATTAAAAAATTTAGGAAAAGTTGAACTAAAGAAAGGATGGAAATTAATCTTGCCGCCTAATACCGAGTTTGCAAATAGATTTTCGGATATTGCTCATCGACAAGCTTTGCATTGGGAAGCAAAACGTAAACATCTAAAAGATTTAATAGAAGCACAAAGTATCCCACCTCAACGTCAAAGAAGAAAATCAAATCGTGAATCAATAGGTTCTGAGAATGAAGAAAGAAATGTCGGACGTGGAAAAAAAACTATGAGAGATTCCTCAATGTCCGATGATGGTCCAACGGAACCCGTAAAAAGTAAAAAAACTAATAAATCTCGAAAAGCGTCGGAAACAACATGACCAAAACTTTAAAACAACTTATTTAATACTATGATTTACATTTTATAAATGAGATGGTAAAAAATAGTAATCAGTTTTCGTTCCACTGCCATTCAGCGTTATAAATTTATAAATTAATATTAATACGCTTACACAATTGAATAATTTGAACGAATAATGAAAATAAAAACTCTGTTCATCAGATTCCTTGCAATAATTTATTTAACATACAAAATAACAATAATTGTAGAGTAACTATTTATTTATTAGACTGTGCCAACTGAAATCGATATTTTTTTTATTCGGTCCCATACGAAAATTAAGTTGTCACACTAAAGAAAAAAATCCTGAAAAAATTTCAGCTCGATATGTCTATTTTTCAGTTAGCGCTCGCGTAAATAAGAATTTTCTAATAAAATTGTTTTTTATCCCAACTTAATATTTTACAACTCATTAAATATAACTGATTAAAAAATGGCCAAGGTGCCATTTTGTAGGGAATTTAATTCTCTACAAAAGGAACTTTTGATCGAATGAAAAACATCAGCCAATTTTTTTCTGCAGCCATTTTAACCTCATTTTTTTTCAAAATTTACATTTATATTTACTATTAAACGCTTAGAAAACTATGTTGCTATGTATGAAACTTATTGAATTCAATTTCTCTAGGAACCTTTATGATCCCAAGGAATAGTTTTCATACTTGAAGTAATAAAACTAACATTAAACTATTGATATTATCGATATTTCTAACAATACTTTTTTTTTGTTTTGACATTTTTCGCATTTAATCTTTCTAGTTATTTTTTTCTGCATTAAAATATCGTTCGTAATTGTGATTTTGAGATTCTCATACTGCTGATCAATAATTATTACTTTATTGATAAAAATATACATTGTTTATCATAATAAAATACTTATAAAAATTTAAATAAAGGAAAAAGTGATGTTCTAATTGTGCAGAAAAGTTTTTATCGATTCTGTTACTAGTTATTAAGAGCTTATGATATGTCAGGAGACCCTATTGCGAATATAAACTGTACTTGCTCCAAACTAATTAATTAATTAGTTAATTAATCAATAAATAGATAAATTAAATAATTTCTACTACAAGTTGTTGCTGCCCATTGTAGGCAACTTTCAGATTGTTTGCAATAGGTTCTCCTGACAAATCATAAGCTCTTAAAAACTAGTAACAGAATCGATAAAAACTTTTCTGCACAATTAGAACATCACTTTTTCCTTTATTTAAATTTTTATAAGTATTTTATTATGATAAACAATGTATATTTTTATCAATAAAGTAATAATTATTGATCAGCAGTATGAGAATCTCAAAATCACAATTACGAACGATATTTTAATGCAGAAAAAAATAACTAGAAAGATTAAATGCGAAAAATGTCAAAACAAAAAAAAAGTATTGTTAGAAATATCGATAATATCAATAGTTTAATGTTAGTTTTATTACTTCAAGTATGAAAACTATTCCTTGGGATCATAAAGGTTCCTGGAGAAATTGAATTCAATAAGTTTCATACATAGCAACATAGTTTTCTAAGCGTTTAATAGTAAATAAAAATGTAAATATTGAAAAAAAATGAGGTTCAAATGGCTGCAGAAAAAAATTGGCTGATGTTTTTCATTCGATCAAAAGTTCCTTTTGTAGAGAATTGAATTCCCTACAAAATGTCACCCTGGCCATTTTTTAATCAGGTATATTTAATGAGTTGTAAAATATTAAGTTGGGATAAAAAACAATTTTATTAGAAAATTCTTATTTACGCGAGCGCTAACTGAAAAATAGACATATCGAGCTGAAATTTTTTCAGGATTTTTTTTTTTAGTGAGACAACCTAATTTTCGTATGGGACCGAAAAAAAAAAATATCGATTTCAGTTGGCACAGTCTATTATTTATACTACAATTCAGAAGACTGCGAGTAACAATTATTTAAAAAAGCATTTAAATTTCAACACATAAATCTTAAAAAATAAATAAGCAATAGATTTATTCTCTAATCTAGATTTCATATGATTTGCTGTAAATTATTTGGTCTATTAAGTTTTACTTATTTACTGTTTATTATTTTTTGAATAATTTATATCAACCAGTTGAATACTAATACAGTTGCTAGTAATGAGTAAACTATTGATCGGTTAAAAAAGGACGTGGTACTAGATCCACATATTTCTGGATTACATTGACTAGCGATGCCACCAAGTTTATTTTTCAGATATTCCCAATCACAAAGACCCACTTTACATCCCTCATACTGCAGGGGTTTTTCTTGTAAATAGAACATTACCTGATTTGGTGCGGTTTTGTCATTGCATCTGAAATAAATAATTTAAAAACAAAATGTAAAATCTTAAATATGTAATGATAATTAATAGATTATAATTGTATTTAATAAAATGTATCAAGAACTCATAATATTAATCTCATATTATTTGCGAAGATGTTCAATAGTATTTTATACTCGAGTGTGGGTTTCAAGGCATGAGTGGGCATGAGTTAGATAAAATAAATTTATGTACCCGGGAAAAAGTCATCAGACCTTATCATGCATGATAATGCTTGCTCATGCATGATCACGCATGCTCATAGCTGGTCAATATTCAAACATGATCAGGCCTGAGCAAGCACAATCCCTAAAATTATTAAAAAATAAAATAAAAATAATGATTATTCAGTTTTAAATTAACTTATTTTGTTAGTATTATTGTATAGTTAATGTTTATTGGCTAAAAAGTACTTTTTAAATTTTACCCGCGAGGGGTAATTTTAGGTAATTAAAGACTCTATAAAAAAAGTTTAATCGAAGATTTTCGTAAGACAAGCCGTTTGAAAGATATCAAGCCTCAAAGTTGGACCTATTCAAAATTTTTGTATTATTTATTTTTAAACGTGAGAAAATTTTTTTCCGAAAAGCGAAAAAAAAAAATAACCGCCCGAATAAAACGTAAAAAAAAAAAATGTAAAAAAATTCTTGTTTGGTCTCGTTTTTTGGAAAATTTTTTTTTTTTCCTCTTTACTTTACATTTACTGAATAACTAACGCAAAAATGAAAGAAAATCCAAAAAAAATTAATTTTTTCATTTTGGTAATGAATACACAAATTAAGGAACAAAACTTGTTCCTTTAATTGTTTTGTAAAACTTTGAGCAATCGGTCCGGACAAACGGTTCAATGGATCAATCTGAAAATTTCCAGGGTTTTTTGGGGTACATTAAGCTGTAAAATCACCTGGAAACATTATTTTTTTTATCAATATTTGCAGAGTAGCGATGAGTTGACTAAAAAACCAGAAAATGGCCATTTTTTGTAGTTTTTTCAAATGGATATCAAGGATGAAAAAAAAAAATTTTTTTTGAAAAAATCGAAAATGGAGCTTGTAGGGAATTTATTCAAGTTTATTAAACTGCCCTTTAAATTACTGTGTGACCATTTCTTGCTGAGATATCAATAATCAAAGACAAAAGGATCCTTTTTCATTTGAAGGCTGATATCTCAGCAGCAAATTGTCGTACAGAGAAACAAAAAAAAGCAAATTGTAGCTGAATAAATTTCCTAAACAACTCGTTTTTTTTGAAAAAATTTTTCCCGGTCCCGTAGACCTAAAAAACAAAATAAAAAAATTTGGAAAAATTTTGTCTCGACCTTTTTCTTATGATTCCGCAAAAATCGTGGCTCAAAAAAATATTTTGCTGGAAGATTTTCAAACTAGAAATTTCAAGCTTCAATTTGCTTTTTTAATTTTTTCGATCATTTTTCACAAAAATACAGCCTTCCAAAAATTACTATAAAATTTATAAAATTTTCTTGTTCCTTTAATTTTTTGGATAAGTGTATTTTATTTTTTTTCTCAGTGCGACAGCAAGACGCCGACTTTAGACACTTAACGGCGTTTTTTTTCGTGCATTATCATTACATACTTTGGTGTGTTATAATCTCGCTCTATAAGATCTATAAAATAATATTTTTTTATTATGATTTTTTAAAAGTTTTTTACCTTCAATAAAATGTAAGAAATCCAATACAATTCATCAAATAAATGAAATAAAAATTGATACGAAAATTGTTTTATAATTTATAACTTAAGTAAAATTATTTTCGACTATTTTGCAATTGTAAAATTTATAGCTTTTAATTTTCCAATTATTCAGTATTTTATTGTATATTATTTCTCCAATGAAAGCTATACCGGAAGCTATGTAACCAAATAATAAAATAGCTGCCAGCTGTTCAAGCAAAGTTTTCGTAGGAATAAGTAATTCTTCAACAGTATTTTCAATTATATCTTCAGACAGTTCCATTTCTGCATGTTTTTTATACCATTTTGAATGTAATCCAACAGCAGAAAATATCAAAAATATGTTTTTGAATGCCCTTCGAAGTGGTGAACCTTTTCTTAATAAAAAAGTATAACTATCAGACCAAAAACATACTTTTGAAAGCTTTAGTGTCTGTTTTTTTGATTTTTTTAGTGATAAATAAATTTCACTCTCAAGTTTACCCATCAAACAGGTGATATTTTTGTTTCTTTCAGCTTTAAATGGGCATCTCCATATATTTGTTGTATTTTTAACTTTATTTTTTAATTCCAATATCGCTCCTTCACTCTCACTAAATGTTTTTTCATAAAGATATTTTGAAATAATTGGTGTTAGCGATGATTTAGCCAAATCATCAAAATTCCTGTATTCAATTTCACGGTCTGTATCAATACTGACACTCGTCAAAGAAGCATAAATATTTGAAGAATATGAAAACGATATAACCATAAGAAATGTATATAAAATTCGTTGAGAAGTTATTAACGGACGTTTATTTACAGAAATACCAAATAACACTCGAAAAATAACAAAAATACTCCAACAGCTTCTGTCGAAATTTAACAAAAAAGCCGGTATCCAAAATGAAATCACTATTGTAGTAGATATTATGATTGCTTCCAGTGCACTCAGTGACAAGGGAACTTTAATTTCTTTTTCTATTGGCACTAGAGCGCACAATTCATCAACAAATAACACCCCAGTACGATATGCATTTTCGGTTATATCTTCAGTGTAATGAGGATTAACATGAGCTATTAAATCTATTTTATCGGATTCTAATAATTTGAATAGTCCATCTATTGAACCGTTTCGTATTTCTTCGTAACCAATTAAATGAGGTAGAATTTTGGCAGTGAAATTCATTTTTGATTCCAAAGCTTTCATTACCAAAATATCCGGGCCAGACATACTTTTTACTTGTAATTTTTCATTATATCTTACTAAAGAAAAGGGTGGATCGTTAACAAGTGCAACTTTAATAGGATAACCGTATAAATTTTTCATAATTATTGGGAACCACTGAGTTTCAGATGAATATAGTTCGTGCTTAAATAAATTTAAGAACGGATTGAATTGATGAATTGTAGGTATTTTTTCAGAACAATCTTTCAGGATTGTATTTATCTTTATATCACAATTTGGTATTTCTAAAATTGTAATATCTACTATTTGTTTTTTCCAAGTATACTGAAAAATAATCTCAAAAGTTTCATTTGATTCCATGGATAAGGAAATAAGTAAAAATTTTGTTATTTCTTTTGTTAAGGAAAGTTCTTTTAACACGTCGATCATATTCATCAAAGATTTAATGTCAGTAAATTTATGATCTCGGATTAAAATGAAAAAAGTTCCTGCTGTATCACTTATTTCATCGTACAATTTATTCTGACTTGTTTTTGATGATCTATTAAGACTTAGTCGTAAAGTAGGACGACTTTCAATTGTACTGATTAATAAATTACGTATCGATGGATTATCTACAGATTCTGTCTGGTTTGCAGAATTAATTATCATTACCTGATACTCGTCTGCAATAGTTTTTATGTAATTACGCAAGTCAGAAAGCCATTCAAGCTGTTCTGAATTTGAACCTTTTAAACACTCAAAAAAACCACTTATATATACGATGATAATAATTAAAAATACTCTGGCCATAATGAAAATTAATATTAAACTTCTGTAACAGTTGAGTTATAAATTCCGAATATGAAACGTGTTGAAAAAGTTGTCCATTACTTTGCTAAATTGATTTTTTTTACTTCTGGAAACTAATATATCGTAGAATCTCGATCTCGAGATAGTGTTTTCGTCGATCGATAAGCTTATGTCAAGAGTAAAATATATTTGCAATAATACTACGGCTATCAACGGGAGTGTTTTACGATGTGATATCATCATACTGATCTACATTTCATTTCTATGATCATCAGAAGATAAAATATTATTATTTTATCGCTTAAATGGAATTCAATCTATCCTTTTTTTTTACGTTTTCAAAGTCTTAATGGTTTCATTACAATAATGAATAAACAAAAAAAAAAAAAACTGATAACTTTATTGTTTAGAAATAATAATATTGTCCCGTTCTGACGATATGAGATTAGGTAAAAAATAGCAAACTTAAACAAATAAATAGTATACTTGTTTGCTTGTAAAATTATTTATGATGTTAGATGAGTTTAATGGACAGGAATATTGTTATGATGAAAAAAAAAAAATATATTTTTTATAAACATTAATTACCGTTATGAAAATAATCAAGTGCTTAGTGCATCGAGTCTACGTACCTAGTGCTTTTAACGCTTTGATAAATTTCTCTATTATTTTGCTACTTGCAATTAAGTTGAATTTGCTAATAAAATTATATAGATATTCTCAATAATTAGTTGGTACACTGTAAAAAATTCGCGGAGTGAAAAAATTATTTAAGTATTAAAACTCCGGACCGGAGTGAGTTGGGAGTGAAATGAAATCCGTGCCACTCCGCAATCACTCCGCTAAAAAAAACTCCCAATTCACTCGGCATGCGGAGTGATTTTTTTCAAAACTCCGGAATTCCGAGTGGCAGAGTGAATGCGGAGTGAATTCGGATTTAATTTCACTCCGGATTTTTTACAGTGTATACTAAGACGACTATTGATGATTGAGTATATTGAACTGTTCGCGTTAAATTAAACCTAATTAATTCACCGCGTGCTTTCATCTTAACTACTACCGACCAGGTGTTAATTTTTATATGTGAGTTTTACAACAGTCGCATTCGCTATTAAATAATTATTTCTCACAGTTTTAAGTGTAAATATTGTAAATAAACCATCTAAACTATTTGTTAATAATTTTGATGTAATTTTTAGTTATTAAATTTCACTACACCTACACTAGAATCCTTTTGTGCATTCGCTCACTTTACACTCGGGTGAAACAGATGAATACGAATATTAAAATTAAATGTGGGATTAGATGTGGGATTTTGTCTGTGTGGGATTTTGGCTATGTGGGATTTTGGCTGTGTGGGATTTTGACATCCACCCAAATTTAATGATGACAAATTACCTGTAAAATATAGCAACAAGATTAGAATTAAACGGTCCTAAAAACGATGTTCTCCAATGACGTCTTGTCATTTCCCTATAATTTGTTGATAAAAGTGGCTGTTCATCTTTACCTATACCAATTGAATTTAAAAAACTGAGCATTGGCATTGAATGAGTAAAATGAAAAACTCCTTTTGGTTTGTCAGTAACATCACCATTTTCAATTTCTCTGAAACAATTTTATATTTACTTTAACATAATTTTCTATAGCATTTTAGTATTAACAAGAAAAAGAAAAACTAACTGAAAATGTTTAAACATATCTTGTAATGGAATACATCCCAGTTGATCATTAACATCACGCCCAGAACCAGCTTCATAATGGTAATAAATATCCTCAGAGTATTCAATTATTTTAAGTTCATCTGCACTGAAGATCGCACACCACGAAGATATTCGATTTATGACCCACGATTTTTCATAGCGACACATATCGTACATCAAAAAAATAGCCTCTGTAAGATAAATGATATCAAAGTAGAAAAAAGTTTTGAAAATCGAAAAGTGCACACCAGTTTATTTAATTAATTTACTATAGGAGGCTTATTGATATTATTTTTTCGGTGTGTCTAGTCATCTGCTAATCGGACGACTAATATATAGAATTCATCCACTAGTCGTCCAACAATTGGATGAATAAAAAAAATTTAGTCGTTCGATTAGCAAACGACTAGCATCAGCCTAATTTTAAATTTTTATTTATAACGTAATTAACTTATAAGTTTGTATAGAATTGAACGTTTGGTCTGAAGCCGGCCGAGAAAATTTTCCCAGCAAAGACTTGGTCGAAATTTTTATTTTGACTACAGTCAGGCCTGATCTTTAATTAATTTTATTTAAATCTATAATTATCTGATTGCTTACAAATGAGCGATAGAGCGATTGTGCAGTATTATATTTTATTTTTCAACCAAGTCTTCGTTATTAGTTCATAGTCTTGATTTCATTGAGTAAGATCAAAATTTTATCCGACAGTATTATTGCAATTATTTTCAAACTTTGTTACTGCGAATTTCTCGAAGTCAACGATCTTTTTTTAAAGCATTACTCTTTTTCTCGCCAGACCGCGCTACCGCTCAGTTCTATTTGAAATTGGATATTTAGTTTATTTTTTTGCTTATAGATGTCATCGACAGTGGTGACATCTACCAAACTAAGTGTCCCCGTCGGTATCCATAATCGGTTGGCATTTCCCCTTAAGCCAAGAAAAAAAATCATCAATGGGAGAATTTTATGTCTTCCGTGAAGTAAATATTTGCATGATTCAAGAAAAGTTATTTTATTAAGTTAAGATTATAATTTATTTAAATCAAAATTAAAATTTTCTCATTACAATAGACCGTTGTCTTGAGTCGATAATGTAGTTTTCTCAAACTGAGAGTAAATGTTCTTCTGCCACGCAAAAAAAGTTCTTGGTTTGAGATGTTGATATATATTGTGACAATTTACTATACTCACCAACCAAGACAGAAAAGTATCTTGTTTTGATAGTTTTTTTTACTGGGTTGGAAACAAAATAAATTTGATTTAAAATAATTATTCTTGAATCAAGATTATTTAACTTAAATTAAAATTTATTTATTCTTGACACAATATTTTTATAATATTAGTCGAAGAAAATGTTCTCGGATTAAAAAAACCCAATTACTCAGCCCAAGAATAAAAAAATGAAGGCAAAAATTATCTTGGGCCAAGTCAACCTTTTTTTCTGTGTATAGTTCTGCACATTAACGGTTAAATACCGCACTTTTACCATAAAATACCGCAGGATTGTCGAAAATTTCCGGTGGATGACCGCAATTTTACCGTAAAAATCCGACGTTTTACCATAAACTAGCGCAACTTGCCGTACTTTGCGGTAAATTACCGTATATTACGGTAATTCACCTGAATACCGCAAATTACGGTAATTACTGTAATTTACGGTAATTCGGATCCTCTAGGATGTCTACATAATGGTATATGATTCATCTTTTTACTACATAACTATATGGCAGTGTAACAGAGATTCTAAGTGAGTGAAATGGACGAAAATGTTATATCGGTTAGAGAGCACTTCTAACGTGGCGCGTTATAAGGCGTGTACTATATTAATTTAATAAGCCCTCGCGGAATTGCCATAACGGTATTTCTACGGTATTTTCCGAGTATTTTTTGGGTATAAGTATTATTACGGTATACCCTAGGTATAAATGCGGTATGTTTGTGAAATTTTATTACCGTATTAATACCGTAAATATATTGTGTTGATACCAAATTTATATAGGGACTGTACCGTATTTATACTGTGTTTATACCGTATTTACGCTCTCGCTATACCGTATTTGTACAATGATTATACTCCATTTATATGGTTTTTATGCTGTACTTAAACGTCGGTTATACCGTATTTATACGGTTGCTATACCTCATTTAAACAGTGGTTACACGGTATTCATATAATGTTCGCACCGTATTTAAACGGTATTTATGCGGTATAAATATGGTGGTTATGCCGCATTTATACAGTGATTATGCCGTCTCACTCTTACAGGCTGAAAAATACTTTTCATATCTTTCAGTTTTATTAACAAACAATCTTCAGATTCTATAACAGATACAATATGTTTTACTACTACTTGCATTCTTAAATGGCTCATCTCTTCACTATGTTCTGCTTTCAATTTTTCAATAAAAAAGTACAGCTGTAAAAATGAACTAGTTCATTTTTACTTTCACAAAAAAATTTCTCTCATTAACAAATAAAAACTCTTGAAACTAGTAAAAATTTTTCAATTTAAACATAAAAATATGTTTACTTGAGGAAAAAAAATTTTGATTCAAGATTAAAATTTCAAGATAATTATTTACTTGGTGCAAGAAAATTTTACTTTTCCGAATCGTTAAAACAAAATTTCTTGAATCAGGAATTGTTTTCTTGATTCGAGTTAACTGTTTTTTCTATGTAGTAATGATTCGCAAGAACATCAGATAATTTTGAAATACATTTAGGATCAATATTAATAACTAGGATTATTTTATGATTAAAAATTACATTCTTCAATTGAAACATGTCTAAACACTGCAGTGTTTATGTCGTATGGGTATTTTGACATAAAAGTCTTTTTTTAGCTCATAAAGTTCTTTATTTGTACATTATAAAAACCTTCACGCGTCTTTTAAATTTTAGTTTCTCTACACAGAAAATACAGTTAACTTGAACTAAGAAAAATATTCTTGATACAAGAAAATTTTTTTTAACAATTCGGAAAATAAAAATTTTTTTACATCAAATAAATAATTATTTTGAAATCTTTACTTTGAATCAAAATTTTTTTTCCTCAAGTTAACATATTTTTATGCTTTAGTCGAAAAATTTTTAATTGTTTTAAAAGTTTTTATTTTTTAAAATAAGAGATATTTTATTGAAGAAAGCCGTTCCAGGTTATTGTAGCAATATTGCATTTTTTTGTTTGAAAAGAATAAAATTTCTTGGAATAATTACTATTTGTTTAACAAAAGAATTTTCGTATGCTCCAACCAAAAAAAAAAAAAGTTACTCAAACCGAGAGAAAAATTTCTTGGGAGAAAAAATATATATGGAAGAGAGGGAAGTCACTGGTGCTAGGCAGCAGCAGCGAGAATAGTTCGGTGCGCGCCACTAGGTAGCGCCTACGATTTGTAGTGTCCCTGGTAAGAAACTTATTTGAGAAGTCTTATATTCCGAAATTATGACCATTCTGGCGCGGGTACTCCTCCGTTATTTGATAGAGTGATAAGTACCTTTTTTGATGGTAATATAGTACAACCTATATTACATAATGACAAAAATATTTATTATCAATGTTTCCATAAATAATTTATCTCTGAATTTGAACTTGAGCTTTAACAAAAATATTTGAATAAAAAGTCTATAGAATCTCTACTATATGATTAAAAATATACGAGTGACATAATACATTGTAAAGCAATATAAATAATTATATAGAGCCATTTATCATTAATAATTATATATAGTTTTTTTTTACCATGTACTGGATAAATTCCGTATAAACACCTCATTAAATCAGTAGAATTGTTGTGTGAACTCGGTAGAAATGCCGTATAAATTCAGTAGAAATGCCGTATTATTACGCTAACAATGTCATATTATTACGGTAGAAATTTCGTATTAATATCATATACATGAAGTATTAATCTTATAGAAATGCCGTATTAATACAGTAGAAGTACCGTATTATTACGGTAGAAATAACGTATTAATACGGTAGAAATGCCGTATAAGCTTCGTATAAACGCAGTATAAGCTCTGTAGGAATACCGTAATTAAATTTCACAAACATAACGTATAAATACGGTAAAACTACTTGTTATCGACTACGTGTATGCTCTTTTAATACAGTGTTCAAACCGTATCATGAAAACCGCGAGGGAGTTTTAAAATTAATAATAAAGAATGTATACCTTGTGATAAGTTGTATTTAAAACCTAGCCTGCCGCTAATATTCTGAACAGCGTTCATAAATTCAGGTCTCATTAGAAATTTAGATCGTTCTTCTAATATATCAGAATCTATTTGATCACTATCTTTCCCACGAGAACAATTCTTGTATGTCTATAACAAATAATAACATTTGATTGTATCCGATTACAGATGATTTTTATTAATCCTTGGATTATTTTTACCTTCAACCACGCATCTTCATTTTGTGATAATAATGCAGTACTAACACCAACTTTATTAAAAAATCCTTCTACAAAAGCATCAAGACTTGATTGAGTCCGTTGACTTCCTGAGTTTCTGAACTTAAATTTAAAATATGTAGTAAATAAATATTTCAAATGGATAAAAAAATTAAATAGCTATAGTACCACATAGTTTTTTGATGTAATATCAGCAAAAGTGGGCTGAAGAAGTTCTGGAAAATCAGACTGAAGACGTCGTGCAAAAAGTTTTATATCTTCAATACCTTGCGTTGTTAATTTTTTAGCATTTTCTTCTTTCATATCTGGATCTGGTGACCATATTTTCAAGTTGTCTAAATCTTGATTGCACATACGCCCAGCTAAAAATTATTTTAATAAATAAAGATATATTTTTCTCCAGCACATTTTTACTACCCATATAACAATCTTACAGTAATATTACCCAAGTCTAGTCACCATTACACACACTGATAGAAAAACTATCTTGATTCAAGAAAAATTTTTTCTTCAAAATGTGGTTCTTGTATCAAAATTCTTAATTGTTTTAATTCAAGAAATAAGTCCTTGAACCAAAAAATTGAAATTCTCGGATAGAGAAAAAAAATTCTTTGTTTAAGAATTTGATTTTTCGATGAAGACTTTTTTGTTTTGAAACAAAATTCTGACATATTTCGTTCAAGAATTTCTTGCTCTTGGATTAAGATAGGCAAAATCTAGGTTTAAGACATTACCGATTCGTTTCGAGAATGGCGCGGTTTTCAAATCAAGATATCAATTTACTCAGCTTGAAAAAAAACTTTTTTTTTTATTTTAAAAACAAAAAGTTTTAAAGTGATTTTTTAGGACTACATTCATTTACTTCAGATATGTTAAAGTAGAAATTTATTTTTAAAAAAAATTTTTTTTTCATTACTTTAAAAACATCTTCTATCAAGGAATTATTACTTGAACCAAAAATTTAAAGTTCTTAAAATAATAATACGACATTTTTAGTTGAAGACAAGTGGTTTTGCTTGAAGAATTCGATAGTATCGATTGAAGATAATATAGTTTCGGATCAAGACACGAGAGTTATCCATCGAAGATACAAAATCTATAAAGCCAAGAAAATCTAAATCAAGACAAGAATTTTTTGAAGCAAGACAATTGGTTTTCTTCAGAAATAAATTCTTGGCTCAAGAAAATATTTCTTGAGTCAATATAAATTTTCTATCAGTGCAGTAAACTTAAAAAAAAAAACTTCAGGAGTTTTTTTTCGTGAAATTCTGTAGAAAAAAAGCCTGAAATTTTTTTTTTTGTTCGTTATGAGTAAGTATCTGTTAAAAGATTCTTGTGATCAGTGCCTTGACTAGCAATAATTAACTTATGACGGGAATTGTTAAATGGGTATTGTACTTAAAATTTAAACATACTTTTTTTTTGTTCATGATTCTCAATTATTTGATCACGAAATTTAGATAGTGATCGTAGTTTTGTTATTTTATCCGTTCCCGGGTAATGAGCACCATGCCTGATAATACTCCAGACTTGTAATGGTTGACAATCTATTGAAGCAAAATTTTAATAAATAGTCGAAATTATCATAAAAAATTTATAATTACACTAGAAAATACTAAATATTAATAGATAAATTTAAAACATATAATTACTCGGTATCGGTTGAAGTCGTGTTCTTCCACCAACAAAAGTGTAGGCGGTTTTTGTACCTAAATAGAGGTACGGGTCATCATCATTTACATAACACAAATCCACTTCACGAGAGAGAGAATCACTAATGAAAATTGCTAGCAGCAACAGTGATGACCAATGAAACATGATGATGATATTTGAGTATTTAAGTATATAATGTCAACTACAAATATTGCAAATTTTATGTTGACGATAAAGACTTAAAATTTCTCTTTTAACAACTATATATTCTTACGTCAACTCTTTAGTAAATCTATATTACTCAATATATATATTTATTAGATTCTTGTTTCTTTGTAAAATTGAAAAGATTCTACAAAAAAAAATAAACTCATGCAACTGAATCGATTGGTGAGTGAATTATTAACAATCCTTGATTGTATCCTTTAGTTGATAGAAAGGTTGTCGAAATTGAAGGTCACGGGCCTTCGTAATAGAAGTGATGTTTAATTATTTCCCGGCCACGAACTCACAAACAAACATCAATCAATAAAATTAAAAAAATCAAGTTTTTTTTTTCAAAAAAACTATGCAATGCAGGTGATTTTCAATAAATCTAAATTATTATAAAAAATATATTAATATGATGTTTGGTTTATTGTCAAAATGGGATTATTCGACAATAAAATTATTTTTAAAAAACAGTGATATAATTATCTGAAATAATTGTTTGTCTAACAGTAAATAGAATAGAAATTTTATTTTACACTATTCAACAATAATGTAATTAACTGAACAAAATAAATTGCCATTTATAGCATAGAAAGTTTTGACTTTATATGAATTTTAATATTTTAATCACTCACTGATTTATTTAATGTCTAGTTTATTTCCGTTATCACCAGTCCCGGTTTATTCATATTTTTATAATAAATTAAAAAACACGGATCTATAAAACTGTATTATTTCTAAAATTATGAAAATAAAAACATTTATAATAAAATAAATATTTAAAGTTTTTTATAGTAAATGGAATGAGCCTTTCACTGTCAGTGTCAATAACATCTGAATACTAGAGTATACCTGTCCTCACACCTTTATTTTAAATGCATTTTCTGCTAAATGCAATAAAACTGTTGTAATTTGACATTTACACTGCTGAAAGTAGTGGATAAGATAATTAAGGTGACATCATCAGCTTTATTCTAATTTTATAAAGTTAACTAATTACTGTGCCGATCATGTCACCGATTCCGAAGAAACTGACTATGTTCTTCGATGTTGCTAGTTCTTAACGCACTAGTACATACATACGTTCATTACTCGCTGTGTTTAAGTATGAGTGCTTGCCTAATGCATGTAATGTTGCATAAGTTCACTTATCCTTCGTCTACTTATTAGAAAACTATTTCTTTTTTTTACCACGCGCAACTTAATGAGTTTAATAGGCAACGCGAATGAAATAATTATTGTGATTTTCAGTTGGTTTTTTTAATTTATTCGTTTATTAACATTTTAAAAAAATAACAACTGGGCATAACATTAACCATTATAATAACCAAGTAAATTTACTACTTTGTAATAAAATATAAGTAGATCATACACGACAATAATGCGCTGGATTCTACTGATGACCATACTTGCGATTATGTCTCAAGTTTCGTTCTCGAGATCACTCTGTAGTACCGTTTATCTGTACACTTTACACCACATAGTTTAAATAAAATAGAATAAATAATTACCATAGCAACGGCTTCCCTAGCAGATCCGAATTACGGTAAATTACAGCAATTTACCGTAAATGACCGCAACTTACCGCAATTCCGCCGAAAAATCTACGGTAATTTACCGTAAATTACCGTAAGGTACGGTTTTTTCCCAGTTCGTTTGACATACATAATGCATCAGCACTTTTTTGCAGAGAATTTAATTTCCTACAAAATCATACTAGGCAAAACTGAAAAAAAAAATTTTTTCATAGTCTTTATAACGAAAAACTAAAATGAAAAATTTTCGCGTGTGTTTTAAATGGAAAAGGGGACCCCCCTTTGTGATAGCTCAATTTTAAAGATATCTGGCTGAAATTTTGTGAGGATTTTTTTTATAATATGAAGTAACTTTTGAGCCCATAAGACGTTAAAAAAAAAAATATTTTTTTATTTTGGGACACCCTACTATGTATTGGTGTTGTAGTAACTCCGAAAAAATAGTTGAAGCGCTATTTAACTATCATTTTATAGCTAGATTTACTGGATTTTTCTCAGTGTAACAGTCGTGACAACAATGCCGAAGAAGAACCGAATACTATTTTGGATTTTTATCAAAGTGAAATTGAAGTAGTCCGTCAGGATGGAACATTGAAACGCTTATACCAGGGGAAATGTCCAGGTTAGTATTTACAAAAAAATCTGAAGATAGTAATGATGCAGTGCACGCAAACATAAATTTATTTCTGATTTAATTACAGTAGATTTTTCTTAAATATTTTTTTTGTGGTATTCTTTTTTAGATTTGCAAGTGCAGCAAATACTCGCTGATTTATTTTCTGCCGGAATGGAAACCATCGAGACATCGATAGAATGGGCTGTAATTTATATGTTACATCACCCACAAGCAGCTCAGGAGGTTCAAAACGAACTAGACCTCATTGTTGGCAGAAACCGTTTGCCTACGCTCACATTTTAACTGCGGGAGGAAGTTAATTTTTTGAATTTCCCCGAATAGTTTAAAACCTTCAGTTATTAAATCCATCATTACGGAGAAACTTTCATCATCATAATCGAAATAAACTCCCATTCATTAAAATTCACTTGGTAACAGTGGAGTGCTGACTGACGAAAAACGTCCGCTGCATTCGCTTTTAACACTTCTATTATAAGTGTCCATATCCGAGAAGCCCGAACGCTCTAGCGGTGAGCGCGGAACTATCTTTCGCTCACTTACTCTCTCCCGCCGGATTATCGATCAGCGAGCGTCTCACGTTCACTCTCACATTTTTTTTCCATTTGCTTTTTTCTCTTTTTTTTACGTTTTTTTTTCCATAAATTTCTCCATAAAAGAAAATCAAATTCCACGTATAAAATTATTATTTCTTTTTTTTTCCCAAAATAAAATTTTATTAAATAAATAATCACTAAGGTAAAAGCACCAATTATTGACGGGGGTCCAATTATTGAAACCCTATCCTATTTTAGAACATATTTAATTACCTACTATATAAATTATGATCGTATACATTTTTAAAGAATTTATATAATTTAAGAAATCGAAAAAAAATTATTGTTAGTGAAAAATATTAAAAATTCA
This sequence comes from Microplitis mediator, assembly GCF_029852145.1. Taxonomy (NCBI): domain Eukaryota; kingdom Metazoa; phylum Arthropoda; class Insecta; order Hymenoptera; family Braconidae; genus Microplitis; species Microplitis mediator. The sequence goes on along the minus strand of NC_079972.1, from coordinate 505,393 downwards.
TTAATAAAAAAAATAAAATTCATTCGAGTCTATCGAAACAGCTTGTAAGCGTCAATTTTCTTAACTATTGCGGTTAGAAAAGCAGTCTTTTAAAATTATGATTTTTAATTATTTTTCCCATCTAATCACATCAACTTTTTTTTTCATAAATAAATAAAATATAAAAAATTAAAAATATCATATATTTACAGTAAAATTATATGCTTTTTAATTTTAAAATAGTGGATGTCAATAATTAGTACATAATATTGAAGTTGTATCTCATATTGACAGGTCAGTAGACAGCGCCATAACGTCTTTTTTTTCAAACATAAATCCATTAAAAACTTAAACCATAATATTCGAGAACCAACGCTGTCATATGTATAATTTTAAATTGTTATTAAAAAAATGATTACTTGATTTTTATTTAATTAAAAAACTTTTTTATTCGTTTCTTCTTTAAAATAAAGGTAAGTGAAAAACGTTATTAAATAAATATTTATTTAATTAAATTAAAAATTAACCTCATTTTCAAAAAGTAAATATAAAGTACAACAGATCAGTGACGCATGTGCATTAAGGGTGTCAATAATTGGAGCAACAGCATGTCAATAGTTAGATCAGTCGGGTTTTTAACCTGTCAATAATTGGTGTATCCGGGTACCTTATTTATCGCTTTAAATTAATTAGTAAATGTAATTTATTACTATAAAAAAATATGGATTTGTTTAGTTAAAAGACTAAATAAGACAATGTTAAAATCAAAATTCAATAATATTAATCGTTAATATGTTTAAAAAAATGGAATTACAATCTTGTCTCTTATAGTGTCAATAATTGGTGCTTTTACCTTATTTATTATTTTTTTTTTTTCAAAGTTAAAAAGAAAAACAATTTTTTTTGTTTTCGTGACAATTCTCTCGAATTCTCAGCGATCGCTGAGAACAGGAATTGCAACAATATTTTAGAATTAAGAAAAATAAGTTAGAATTAAACTTTTCCAAATCTTCTTTTATTCTCTCGAATCCTCCGCGAGAACAGAAATTGCAACATTAATTTAGAATTAAAAAGAATAAGTTAGAATTGAACTTTTTTCAAATCCTCTTTTATTCTTCCGAATTCTCTGCGAGAACTGAAATCGCATTTTAGAATCAAAAAGCGTAAGTTAGTATTAAAAATATTGAATCCTTCTTCACTCTTTTTAATCCTAAAATGATAATATTTTTTTTTTTTTTTATTATTGTTAACAGTGTATAGCAAATTTATGCCTTTTACACTTCTTGCCTTTAATCGCAATTGCCACCCTTTTTCTATTCCCTCCTCTTTTTCATGCGGCTGTGGACCGACTTGTGCTTCTGTACTGCATCATTACGTGATGCCCTATACACCACCTTTTTGCTATGGGAGTATAGCGGCAAAGGGAAACCACAGAGAAAACCTTTTGCCAGTACACTCGTTGTCATTAATGCCTGGTCCCCTGCATGGCTAAGATTCTATAGTCTGGGGGACCAGGAATTAATGACAACGAGTGTACAGCTGTCATTTTTCGGAGCAGGTGAAGTTCCAGTGATCGATAAAATTCCCATTTTACCGATCACTGGCTCTTCAGTCCGCACCTAGCGCACAGAGACGTCCGATCAAACTCAATGCATGGCTAAGCGGTCACCCAGCCAAACAGCAACCGCGCTCGGTGCTGCTTAACTTTGGTGAACGCCCGAGCCACACATGAACCGATCGGATGCCTCTGCCCCTTTTTGGTTTTTAACTTCCCGCTAAGAAAATTGCAAATTTTCAAAAATTCGGGAAGTTATTGGTTTCGGTCCGATTTTCGAAAATCGAGTTTTCATCAGATGTCGACGTTTTGAGGTCCTACGAAGCTATTCTGATTATTCCCGGATGGACGTCCGTGTGTATGTGTGTGTGTGTGTGTGTGTGTGTGTGTGTGTGTGTGTGTGTGTGTGTGTGTGTGTGTGTGTGTGTGTGTGTGTGTGTGTGTGTGACTGGTCTATAACTTTTTAACTAATGAACCGATTTGGGTGGTTAAGGCGGCAATCGAAAGAGCTTGTTGGCCATCAACTTTTCTGGAAATTTCAGATCATTTGATCAAGTAGACTCGAAAATATTGACGAATTACGAAAAAAAAAATTTTTTCTTTTTTTAGTTTTTTATTGATTTCTCAGAAACGACTTATCTGATCAACTTCAAAATCTAATCAGCTCTAGAACTCAATAGAATACGTCCATTGCCGCCTCAACCACAAAAATCGGTTAATTCGTTCGTGAGATATCGTGGGAGAAAAAAATGGTAAAAAACGGTTTTTTCGAAAACAATGGCACACAAAAGTATTTTCGAGCTCGAAGAGCTCGGAAATGTATCTACAACAATTTTTTCTAGCTCCTTGAGCTCAAGGAGCTCGAAAACAGCGGGAAGTTTTGGGGCTGGCCCGCAGGGTCAACCGATAGACAGATTTTTTTTCCCGGGTAGACTATTAGTTTTTCATTATTGTTCAGTAGTATTTTACTACAAGGGTAATCGGGGCTGCACGAGGTTATAGGTTGGTTCTAAATAGTTTTTTAAATCAATAAATCAATCAATTTTAATCTATTGTTTCTTTATTCAATTGTTACTGTCATTCTATAAATTCAGTTTATTATTACTTATTTTATGAATTTCATTTTCTTAAAATTATAAAATAACTTTAAGTCAAATGATGGTTACTTTTACGTAGTAGTTTTGTTAATTTTATTTTTTTATTTTTCAAGGCAAGACAAAATAGTTTTTGTAACGTAGACGTATTATCAACATAAACATATTTGTATCTAGAATCGACTATTCTTGAAAAATACATTCACTGAATTTATAAGCACCGGATCTAATTAAAAGTATAAATTAAAACAACTCGACACTAAAGAAGTCTTGACAATAATAGGTTCCACTGTTTAAATATAAAAATTTGAAAGCTAACGGTTTAATCTACTAATGATGGATGTCAGATTTTTTGAAAACCTAATGTCACTACTTTGATTTTTTTTTTTCATAATACATATCAACAATTAATCAACGTACGTACACTAGTTCAATTCAATAAACATCCGAAATCAATTTGTACAATACATGTTTTAAAAAACTTCTAAAATTTAAAGTTTACATTGATATTATTTTACAGGATGCAATAACTGAATTCTACATTACGTTCTATACATTCATACCATTAAGATAGAATCAGATGTTAGTACAGTCGACTCTGTCTAAAGGTTCTCTGCCTAAAGGTTCCCGCTGTCTATAGGTTCCAGGATACATTGCTTAAAGATTCCCGGATATTCCCCCACCCGCTTTCTCGAGTGACGAATCACAATTCAGTTTTCGAGCGCTAACTTTAAATGCACGTTTTTTTGAGGTTATGTTTACTGCGCAATGTGTTCATTTTAGCGTGCGCCTCGGCGCTCGAGGAGAATATATTGTAGGGGAAGTGCTGATGGTGGGGAGGGAACCTTTAGACAATGGTCCTGTCCCGACGTGGAACCTTTAGACAGAGTCGACTGTATAGTAGCGACTTATACATTATACATGAATTTAGGTAAAATCTCTATGGGAATTTATGAGAATCTGTTGGATCCTATGAGATTTTCTAAACAGGGCTCTAAAAATAAACATTTAAAACCATTGTTTTGCATAAAAAATTGTATGCAGAAGTCGAAATAGTGATTAATATCGTATGATGTAGTTACAGAATCCACCTCGAATTATATTGAATTATAGAAGAACCTAACGGCTTATTCTGCAAATATCGCATACTATAATTAATCCCTTCTTCGATATGTACCATAAATAAATATTCTTTAGTCATTTGTGATAAATAGAATAAACTTTTTTTTTTTTTTGGTTTTTTTTTTCGCCGTTCAAAAATAAATGTAATTTATGATAAAAATTTACATTATGAATATTTACGAGATCTAAATTTCAATGAAAATCAAGCGCATACTTTTTTTAATATAAAAATAAGTTTCATAATCAAGAACACCTTGATTTACGTTTGATGATTTTTTTGTTTTCTATTTCAAACAAAACTTTGTTTAAAATTACACTCAACTTTAATTCGTTGTTTGTTGGAATTTCATTTTATAAGTTTATACGTCTCTAATCTGACTGAAAGTTCTGTTATTTCCACGAGAGTATAATCTTATTAATACGCGTGGTAATGAAATCAACAAATAAGCTTTGGTGATATATTAATGATAATATTATGTATTAAAAAATATCATACAATAGTTTTATTAATGTTACAAATATGCCATATGTTTACTGCTGTGCTCAAGAGCAGCTAACACATCTTGTTTTTGTCTAACATAAAGACGACCTTTTTTCCATGGATTTTGAAGTTGAAGTGGCTTAAAGTCATCTCTTAAACATCTTTCTCTTGCGCCAATGACTGCTACTAAACAAAAATTTGGTAATTCATCAGCAGTATAAATCGGTCCGTCTTGACCTTTCAGTACTACTGCCATATTCAGCTGTTTAACAACCAAATCAACAACTTCTCTTGCCGTTGTTCTAGGTGTAACATGCAACTTCAAACTCGTTCCAGAAGCTAGTCCAGTTTCATAAGCAACATACACCTAGTGAAGAAAAAAAAAACAACTTTTAGTTTACAAAAATTTCACATGAAAACTATCAAACTTGTCAAAATTATTTTCTATCAACTTGAGCACTATATTTATCATATGCGAAATTATGGATTTAACTTGTGACTAAAAAACGCGACGCTCAAGAGGAGTCTAAACTTTTTTTTGTATCATACTCAAGTTGATGAACGGTACTATCTTTATTGCACTTGCATATGAAATGTAAATAAAACCGTAAAAGCGGCAGAGGCAGTCAATCGGTTTTCGGGTGCCACAACCTGTGCCTAACGGAGGTTACACGAAACGCACACTTGCATCAATCGTAAAAGTGTGTAGCGACACGAATGAATAAACGAAAGACAGTTAAAAGTTACGTTTGGAGAAACGTAGGAATGAAGAACGTCATAGATGTATAATGTTCGTTCTGTAAACATAATCTCTGAATAAAGTTTCGTTCGATAAACCGAACGTTTGGTTAAAGTGAGATTTGTAGAAAAGGAAGAACGGAAAATGAGAAATTTGTAGAAAGATATCGTTGGTGAAGGAAATAGTAAAAAACGGTTTTTTTCCTATTATCTCCAAAGAAAATTATCTTATCAGTTCGTAAATCATATCATCTTTAGAACTCAATAAAATGCGTCGATTGCCCCATTGAACGTCAAAATCGGTTGATTAGTTTAGAAGATATCGGCGTCGAAACGTTTGAAAGATAACATTTTAAGTTACTTTTCTCGAATACATCGTCTTATAATTTATTAAAATGTGTTCAAAATCATGCCAACTTTTCACTATTTGTCTTTATGGTCTCTTTCAATCACCTTATAAAGTAATGTACCTCATTCATTGGGACCCATTACATATTATTTTCCGATTAAACCCCATCCAAAATTTTTAATCGGAATTAATCGGTTCCAATTGGAAAATAATATTTTTGGTAATGGTCTATAATCGGGGCTCCACCTGTTTATATCAAGCAAAAATCCAAATATAGACAAATCGCTTTGAAACCAATTTCATTCTCAAGCATTTGTCGGCGGATTGAAGATATAATTGCATCTTTAGGTGTTATTTGAGCCTTAATAAGTTATAAGTGTATACCAAAGGTATAAATTATGCTTGATTTAGATGTTAGATCATGAATTTTCAGTTCCGTGCAACACTGCATTATTTGACATATTTTTCATTTCATTCTGTGTATTGACTCTTAAGTCAAACACTAAAATTTAAGGCATATGCCTAATTGCCATAATTTCTGTAGTTTCGTCCTAAGTACGTTAACGGACTCGTCAGTAAGGCTATGTTAACGCACTCTTGCCTTAGACTACATCTCTTACCAGTACGAGCCGGCGTAAAACTGTGTTGTGGGTTTCAGCCAGACACTATACTAGCAAAGGAAGGCGGATACCGTCCAAACTACTTGCAACTAAATGTTAGGTGAGCTGTTGTACACCGTTTAAGTATTGAAATAACAGAAATATGCCAATTTTCACTGTACAAGAGTTCAAAAAATCTTTGTAGCTCTTAGTTAGACCTTTCTATCACCACCGTCCATCTTACGGTATTAATAAAATTAATTATTTATATTTATTAGAAAATTTATTAAAATTTATTTTGGAAAATTTGCATGATTTTATGTTATCAATTTTGTACACTCTGATTGCAAGGTTCAGATAGATATCTAGTGTTGGAGACAAAAACACATACAGAAAATTTAATCCGCCGTGTAGCTGAACACGTGGAAAAAGTTTAATTATAGATATTTAAGGTGTAAGCACTTGGAACTTTGAAAAATAGGTGGAGCCCCACTTCTAGACCATTACCATATTTTTATTTCGTTATTATTTTCCGATTGGAACCGATTTATTCCGATGAAAATTTTGAATGGGAATCAATAGGTGTCAATCGGAAAATAATATATTTTTCGGAAATTTCCGATTCATTCCAATAGGATTTAATCGTAAATTTCCGATCAAATCCTATTGAAGTGAATCGGATTTCTCAACCAGGGGGATACGGTACGTTTGAAGATCCCAGATAGCAAAATGACGTCTTGATGAGTTCTGAATGAGTTCCTATTTATGATTTGGATGTCTTAAAAACATGTTAAAGAAGTCTTTAAGAAGTTCTCAAGATGTCGAATGCGCCACCTAGCGAACTCAGTAAGACGTCTTTAAAAAGAGTTCTTTCTTCTGACTCCGCAAATAAGACTTCAGAATGAACTTATCATGACGTCTTAAGGAGTTCCTAATTTTGACTTCATTTTGACTTCAAAAAAATTAAAAAAGAATACATTTAGACGTCACAAAACTGACGTCTTATTTATGGAGTCTCCAAGAACTCTTAATTAAGAGTTCTTAAAAATGACACCTTTAAGAAGTCATTATAAGACTTCTTGAAGACTCCTTCAAAAATACGTCGTAAAGCAGTCATTCTGACTTTCATGCTGTCTGGGATATTTCAAAAATAAATTTTTTTTAAAAATGTTTTTTTTTTTTTTTTATAAATTTCAATGTACTCGATGGATTAATTCAAAAATCTAATCAGCTCTATAACTTTATTAAAACTCGAGCTTCGCATGAAACCGGGATTTTCTTATCTCCTTTCCATTTAGTCAGAAGAGATTAAGATGATAAACTTAGAATTTGCCTATTGTCATGTGATTTTGAGCTTTTTAACTCGTTTAGTTGTTGTCCGCGAGTAATGCTTAGAATGAAAAAATATTTTCATGTTTTTACCTGAAGAATACCATGTGGAGGGACTGGTAAAACCGTAGATTGATCTTTAAGTTCATCTAAATGCGTGTCCATCGAGATGCTTGCCATAGCTGCTACACTTGCTGTAGATTTGGATATCTCATTTTTAGTATGAACACTAGATATATGACCTCTGCTAAAGCGTGGCATTGTGTAATAATTGTCATTGTTGAGTGAAGTAATACTGTCAGAGTTGGTACTTTTAACGCTTAGTGAACTGGTAGTATTTGTTAAGATAGTTGATTTTTCACCTAGTTGAGGACTCGTACTCGCTGAAGTAGATTTTACGGACGTAAAGTTATTTTCGAGGCCACTACGACTTTGTTTGTATTGACTAAGTAGAAGTATGTCGTCCGACTTTGAAGTTGGTATCGTTATTATCGGTCCATTCAAAAAAGTTGAACTACTGGATTTAACTGATTTTGCTGAAGCAAATAATTTTGAAGAATCTATATTTTTATTTTGACAATCATCAATATCACGAGAATTATTGCTTATATAAGTTCCGCAATTATCATTTAGCATATCTTGTTTCGATAGATGCTGTTCACTCTTACTAAATTCAGTTGCGAAAAGATTATTCGAATCTGATGTATTTAGTCCAGGCCAACTTCCTCTGCTAAGATTCGATTTTACCAATTTTTTATCTTTTACAGGAGTTTGTGGCAAAACCCGCTTCACATATTGACCATTAGAATCGTTGCCTTGATCAATGTTTAATAAATATTTCAGACCGATGATATTATTACTACGGGAAGCCTGCATAGAAAAATAACTGTGATAAACAAAATAATGTCAAATTAAGTTCCAGTTGATTCGAATTTAAATGAATTCTGTAGATTTTTCACAGAATTTCAAATTATAAGAATTATTCATGATTATAATTGTTTGAGATTTTTGAAAATAAAAAATATAGAAATGAAAATGTTTAAAGTAAGTCAGTTACAATGTTTAGATAGTATGATCTGACAATGATTTGATAGTTTGTTGATGGTATTTTCTTAATTAACGGACCGATAACAAAAGTTATGGTCGTTTAAAATTTTATATATGGTTTTTTGAAAAAATCGAATTTCGTTGATTTGTCGTCAAATAACTTTTGAATCTAAAAAGAAATTTTATTTTGGGTGATTGCATCTAAAAGTTTATTTAATTCGCTTTAATTTGTGCAAAATTGCTTATACTTTTGATATTCTTTTCAAATATTTTGATTATTGTCAGAATTAAAAGAAAAAAAACATAGAAAAATTTTTCTTTTGCTTCAGCGTTTAATAATGTTTGAGTGATACATAATAGTTGAATCTAGTTCATTGTATGTTGTAACTCATAAAACGAGCTTTAATTTTCACTACTACACTTTTATAATAGACTTTTCTTAACCAAAAATTACCTAAGGTAAAGAGCCCAGTTATTGGCAATGCCCAAATTTTTGGTACTTTCAACTTTATTATAAATTAAAACAAAAAAATTGACTCGAATTGATACATAAACTTGTTTTTAATTTTTAAAAACTCGTCGAGTGCCCAAATAATAGCAATAATAAAATAGTATATTGTACAACTAGTGCGGTAAGTTGTCGATTGCCCACAAGAGCGAAGTTGAGCGCACGAACGAAGTGAGTGCGCTCATTCGCTCGAGTGGGTAATCGACAACACCGCACGAATTGAACACAGTTTTTTTTATCATTAATGCAATATAAGTGCTATCTTAGCGCACGCTCTTTTGTTCACCAAATAGCTGTTTGCCCATTCAACTGTTTCCACGACATTTGTGTGCGTTAAACGATTACACCGGCACACAAAAAAAAAAAAGTTCTCTGTACTTTTGACGGGACCGATATATTCCCATGTATTTTGACCCGCTGAATCCGAATCCGAGGTCCGTTTAACCCCTACACCCTCAGATTTTGAGAAAACTTTAAAAAACCTAAAAAATACACAAAAATCGACCGTTTCTTAAATTTATAAATTTTTTTAACCCTAACTAAGCATCGTTTTTATGTATTTCGGTCCTCCACATACTAACCTGAAGTTTATTTGAAACATTAGCCATTTAAAGTCTGAGTAAATTCCAAAAAACCCCAAAAAATTGCAAAAAAGTAAAGAAATTCTTAGTATTGTGATGAAAAAAATTTTATAGGGCTACATAAATAATTATTTTCATTTATGTTTATCTGTCACATATAATTCTCGAACATCCATGGCTCAGACATCTCTAAAATTTTAAATAAATGTCAAAAATTCCCAAAAAATCGAAAAAAATAAAATTTGGTATAACAAAAATCAATTTTTAAATCGAAATAAATAAAAGAAATCATATTGTTCGATCTGTGATACATATATAAAAAATATTTTGGCCTAAAACATAAACAATTGCACTATTTACATTCTCACCTTTCACACTTTCCTAAAAATCTTGGTGACTATAGTGAAGAGCAAGGTGAAAGATTCCATCAGGACATCAGTGTAATGAAAAAACGTTATCAAGGTAAGTGGGATGTCAATATGATGGCAGATCACTGTTGGACACTACAGAGAGATCTACCTGAAGAAATGAGGAAACGAAAGAGAAACCCTTTATGTAGGACATTTGAGGACAAAAGGGTTAGATATAAGAGGAGAACGAATTAATATTGAAATAACGTTTAGATAAAGATTTTTTGAAGCATATTAAAATTTTTTTATATTTTAGGCCAAAATATTTTCATATATATATCACAGATCGAACAATATGATTTCTTTTATTTATTTCGATTTAAAAATTGATTTTTGTTATACCAAATTTTATTTTTTTCGATTTTTTGGGAATTTTTGACATTTATTTAAAATTTTAGAGATGTCTGAGCCATGGATGTTCGAGAATTATATGTGACAGATAAACATACATGAAAATAATTATTTATTTAGCCCTATAAAATTTTTTTCATCACAATACTAAGAATTTCTTTGCTTTTTTGCAATTTTTTGGGGTTTTTTGGAATTTACTCAGACTTTAAATGGCTAATGTTTTAAATAAACTTCAGGTTAGTATGTGGAGGACCGAAATACTTAAAAACGATGCTTAGTTAGGGTTAAAAAAATTTATAAATTTAAAAAACGGTCGATTTTTGTGTATTTTTGAGGTTTTTTAAAGTTTTCTAAAAATCTGAGGGTGTAGGGGTTAAACGGACCTCGGATTCGGATTCAGCGGGTCAAAATACATGGGAATATATCGGTCCCGTCAAAAGTACAGAGAACTTTTTTTTTTTTGTGTGCCGGTGTTATCTGTGTGCGACAAGTAAATTTGAGTGCGACAAGTTTACTTAACACAAGTTTACTTGTCGCACACAGATAATCGTTTAACGCACACAAATGTCGTGGAAACAGTTGAATGGGCAAACAGCTATTTGGCGAACAAAAGAGCGTGCGCTAAGATAGCACTTATTTTGCATTAATGATAAAAAAAAATTTCTATGACGGCAGTGGTCGTGGAAGCCATTTTTCAGTTGTAGTCGTCCCGATAAAAGCTTGGGATTTTTTCCCACCAGTTCTTCCCCCCACCACCATAATATTAAAGAGAGCGCATGTACCATTCAAATGTGCGCATGTGCAAAGCCACCAAAGCCAACATTTAAAGGGTGGGGGAAGAAATCGTGGTGGGGAAAAAATCCCAAACTTTCGTCGGGATGACTATAGTATTAATGAGTGTGGTGGCATTGTATCCTTTAACCTAACATATTGCCTTTTGATGAGAAATTTTCTTTTGTTATAAAAACAATTTTTTTCTTAGTGCAAAAAGTTTTGAATAATTTTTAATTTTATCTTTTTTCAATTCTATTTTTTTTTTTTTTAACCAAATAATTGCTTTTTTGAAATTTTTAATTGTAATAAATTTGAGAGCGCATTACCTAAATTGAAGAAATATTTGCTTGACTTAAATGATTAATGCTTTTAGAAATTCATTACTCAAGTGAAGCAATAGTTTTTTTGAAAATAAAAACTATCAATTGAACTTTAGAACAAAAAATTACTTATTTTGAGTATTTATGGAAATAAGAAAAATAATTATTTAAATTTAACTTTTTTTCTCTCTCAATGTATATAAAAAAAAAAAAATAGGCGAAGGTAATATATATTATAATACTTACAGATTGCGAAAATCCTTTATCTCGAGCAAATGTTATCACATCAATTAACCATCGAGCGCCTTTCCAAATGTTATTCATTTGGGATTGTAATTCCTGTAACTTGATTAATTTATCTTTCGTTGCAGTAACTTCAATCGAGCTGAAAGCTTCTCTATGTTTATGTTGAGCTTGAACTATTTCTAATTCAAGAATGCAACTAAGCTTTGAATAACGATTAATGATATCTTTTTGATAAGCATTTAATTGCACCATTTCGAAAATTTGTATAGGAAGAGTTAATAAATCTCCTCGCTGAAATAGGATTTCTCGAGTACCTGGTACTAAACATACGTTTTCGACAGGTGGAACGACAATAAGAAATGATACTTCGTCAGTAAGTTCGATAATTTCAACATCATATAATCTGTGAGTTTGAGAATCTTCAGAGCTAATGCCCATGTAGGAAAAAAGTTGATTAACTGCAACTGCCACTGTTTCTACAAATAGCTTTCCATGATTAACTATTACATTTTCGTCAGATGATTTTTTTTTACCCTCTTTAATACAAACTTTTTCTGTACTGTCTGATGCTGTAGTATGTATTATTTTTTTAAAATGAGACCATTCTTCAGCAGATACATGAGGATTATCACGGATTTTACAGTGAGGTAGAACATTTGGTGTTTTAGCAGGTACCACTATTTGAATGAGATCAACACTACTTTGCATTTTCAGATACCCCAAATAAAGTCCTTTACTTAGTTTAATACTGCTTAATTGATGATAGGCAATTTGATTTTGAATACTCGATATTAAAATATCTGAAACATTGCTTTCATCGTGTATTATTATTTTTTTCATAATTTTATTGACTGGTAGCCATCTGCTATTAAGAAGAGATACTGATTTTGGAGATGTAATATGATTTATTGCTGAAATTACTAACGTTCCTTGATTATCTTTAATCGGTTTGTAATAAATCTCACCTAAATCTTGAATACATAACGCGGCCTAAATTTAATGGGATTCAAATTGTTTTAATATGATATCATTAAAATAACTACAGTAATGTTATATTGTGTGACAAGAGAAAAAACAAAACGATTTCAGGCCAGGGAAAAGTTGGCTGCCCAAGCCGTTCGCGAGGGCTGACATCCCCGGCAGTCTGAAATCGTATTACATCCTGTGTCACACACTATATTTTTCATGATTACCTGAATTGGAACTTGAAATTTCAGTATCAGCAACCAATAAGAAACAAGTTAATTTAAGACCAATGGTGTGATCAACTCTTAGCATAAACGTAACTTGTCATTTGCAATTTTTAATTAAGCAGAACTATGTATATACATTATTTATTATTTAGACTAATTTTTATAGAATTTAATCACCAAGTCAGAAATGTCATTTACGTAAATAAAATTAATTGTCTAAAATTACTATTAAACAAGTGACAAGTATCAAAGTTTAAATTGCAAATGCCTTCAATCAGCGGGCAGAAACATTATTTTACATCCTCCACGGAAAGAAAATTCCACTAAAATTTACGATGCTAACATCGTAATCGTGGACTATACTTTCGTTAGCGTCAATTTTCAAATGTCTTATTATAAAATTTACTTTGTAGGTTACATTTTTTACTGTTTAACATCGTAATTTTAACAAAGACTTTTGGGATTAAAAATTAATTCAAAAACTATATTTATCTTTCTATTTACTTCTGAATGAAATAAATATTACAGTGCTGCCTCTGTTATAATACGATGGAAGTTATAAAAATTACAATATTATATCGTAATTTTTAAAAAATAGTAAAAATGCGTCCTCCCGGGTGTAATATACTATCCCAAGAGACGAAACACATTGGTTTCTGCCCGCTGACTGAAAGCATTCGTAATTTACGCGTTTGCTAATATTTGCCTGCGCAGCATTGGACTGAAATTAGATTGTTCCGATCAACTGTAGAGACACTGAAACTTTAAGTTTCGATGCTGATATAATTAAAAAATAAATAAATGTGCATACCTGCATTTGAACCGCTGTTTGAAGGTATTTGAGTCTAAAATGATTAATTGAGCTTTCATAATTCTTTTCCATATCTTGCTTAAAAGTTTTTAAATTATGCCAAATATATGAAACCTTCATGAACCAATGAAAATCATTATAAATACAATTAGGATAAACTTCATCAATTTGAATAACCGGTAAAAAGTCTTCATTGGTTACTAATACTTTATCTTCATGGTATAAAATACAAGTAAAGTAAACACCTCGTTTTAGGTTTTTCTGAAATTTACTTGTAGCAGTGAATAGCTGTTTTATTGTTTTTTTCTTGTGATTACGCCGTTGAAGAGCAGATATATCTTTTGTATATTCTGGACGATGCATATCTATCAATAGTGAATTCAATTGTCCTAATTGATCTGCATATCTTGGTAATCGTTCGTCGACGTCACGCCAACCTTGATGTTGAGATACAAGTTTCATTGATTATTTTTTACGATTGATTATTCCATAAATCTACTGATACTTACTACTTGTTATCGCATGAGTCGGAAATGAAGGCACGAATTTACTATATCCCTTTAAATTTCCCAAACATATTCTAAAAAAATACTTTTGCCCTTGAGCAAGTTCATTGATTCGACATTCTCGTTGTTTAATGTCAAATACTTCTACTTCACCCGTGATCACTGAAAAATTTTCTTTTGTACTCCATTGCACTTTGAACTTTGTACATACAAAAGAAGGTTCTTTTGCAGATTCCTCAAACCTTATATTCACTGAATTGACTCCAGTAACCTCGAGATTAACTGAACGTGGAATATCTGGAGGACCTTTAAAATATAATAATAAGATAATGAACAATAATAATATAGTTAATGGGCCAATGGAATACTTAATTGGCAGAAAATACACTTATCCAAAAAATTAAAGGAACAAGAAAATTTTATAAATTTTTTAGTGATTTTTGGAAGGCTGTATTTTTGTGAAAAATGATCGCATCGAAAAAATAAAAAAAGCAAATTGAAGCTTGAAATCTCTAGTTTGAAGATCTTCCAGCAAAATATTTTTTTGAGCCACGGTTTTTGCGGAATCATAAGAAAAAAGTCGAGACAAAATTTTTCTAAATTTTTTGGTTTTGTTTTTTAGGTCTACGGGGCCGGGAAAAATTTTTTCAAAAAAACGAATTCATGGCTCGTTTAGGAAATTTATTCAGCTATAATTTGCTTTTTTTTGTTTCTCTGTACGACAATTGGCTGCTGAGATATCAGCCTTTAAATGAAAAAGGAGCCTTTTGTCTTTGATTATTGATATCTCATCAAGTAATGGTCACACAGTAATTTAAAGGGCAGTTTAATAAACTTGAATAAATTTCCTACAAGCTCCATTTTCGATTTTTTCAAAAAAAAATTTTTTTTCATCCTTGATATCCATTTGAAAAACCCACAAAAAATGGCCATTTTCTGGTTTTTTAGTCAACTCATCGCTACTCTGCAAATATTGATAAAAAAAATAATGTTGCCAGGTAATTTTACAGCTTAATGTACCCCCAAAAACCGTGGAAATTTTCAGATTGATCCATTGAACCGTTTGTCCGGTCCGATTGCTCAAAGTTTTGCAAAACAATTAAAGGAACAAGTTTTGTTCCTTAAATTGTGTAATCATTACCAAAATGAAAAAATTAATTTTTTTCGGATTTTCTTTCATTTTTGCGTTAGTTATTCAGTAAATGTAAAGTAAAGAGGAAAAAAAAAATTTTTCCAAAAAACGAGACCAAACAAGAATTTTTTTACATTTTTTTTTTTTTACGTTTCATTCGGGGGTTTATTTTTTTTTTCGTTTTTCGGAAAAAATTTTTTTTTTCCTCTTTACTTTACATTTACTGAATAACTAACGCAAAAATGGAAGAAAATCCGAAAAAAATTAATTTTTTCATTTTGGTAATGATTACACAATTTAAGGAACAAAACTTGTTCCTTTAATTGTTTTGCAAAACTTTGAGCAATCGGACCGGACAAACGGTTCAATGGATCAATCTGAAAATTTCCACGGTTTTTGGGGGTACATTAAGCTGTAAAATTACCTGGCAACATTATTTTTTTTATCAATATTTGCAGAGTAGCGATGAGTTGACTAAAAAACCAGAAAATGGCCATTTTTTGTGGGTTTTTCAAATGGATATCAAGGATGAAAAAAAATTTTTTTTTGAAAAAATCGAAAATGGAGCTTGTAGAG
Source organism: Microplitis mediator (assembly GCF_029852145.1). NCBI lineage: Eukaryota > Metazoa > Arthropoda > Insecta > Hymenoptera > Braconidae > Microplitis > Microplitis mediator. Next base: position 489,692 of record NC_079972.1, on the reverse strand, counting down.
AATTTATTCAAGTTTATTTAACTGCCCTTTAAATTACTGTGTGACCATTACTTGCTGAGATATCAATAATCAAAGACAAAAGGCTCCTTTTTCATTTAAAGGCTGATATCTCAGCAGCGAATTGTCGTACAGAGAAACAAAAAAAAGCAAATTGTAGCTGAATAAATTTCCTAAACGAGCCATGAATTCGTTTTTTTGAAAAAATTTTTCCCGGCCCCGTAGACCTAAAAAACAAAACCAAAAAATTTAGAAAAATTTTGTCTCGACTTTTTTCTTATGATTCCGCAAAAACCGTGGCTCAAAAAAATATTTTTCTGGAAGATCTTCAAACTAGAGATTTCAAGCTTCAATTTACTTTTTTTATTTTTTCGATGCGATCATTTTTCACGAAAATACAGCCTTCCAAAAATCACTAAAAAATTTATAAAATTTTCTTGTTCCTTTAATTTTTTGGATAAGTGTATATTAATATATTGGGATCTCTGGCAGAGGCATGACTTAAAAAATTGCACCTAATGACGATAATATGCACTAGAGTGAGTAGGTCATTCTACATGCTCTGTATTTATACATAACCATAACTAAACGATGACTTTAATAGCTATCGTAATCAAGATCTTGGAATCACAGTATATATAGATATAATATTTCGCTGTATTCTCCTTGACGTGCCCAAAATTTGCTCCAGAATTTATCAATATTGCCACCAGAGGATAAGTTAATGACAAGTCTTTTATGAAAATACATGTATTTTTTCATTTTTGCGTGATTTTGAAAAATAAAATGAAACTTTCATTCTAAGAGATTTGCAAATTTGCTTGCACAAAGCCAAGCAATGAAAATTGTACACCTCAAGCGCGAAAGCACTGAGTGTGCTCTATAGACGTTCGATTTTTTTTCGGGTACCTAACTCATTTTTAAAGTTTCAATCATCTTACCATTTGGTCGAGTATATTAAAATAGGCTGAAATGTATATCATCACACACAGAATTTTCTGAAGAATAATTATAATACAACATCAAATTGATTCATTAACCCCCATGAAAATAATATATATTTATGAATATACTTAAAATATATAAAACATATATTTCGATTATATCACTTTTGGCCATTTTTCATACACTTAAAATACAAAAAAAAATATATTTTTGATATCATGTGATAAAATGTGGGCAAGTATATCAAACAGTGATTGCAATATTACAAGTGTTTTGTCATTTTGTTTACAAACATATCATATTAAAGATACCCCTCATGAAATAACTGGTTAAATAATAAACGACGGTCAAATAAATGGCATTAATTTTTTCTGTAAAGCTGGTCTAAGTGATATTTGTAAAGATGTTGTTGCAGTATTACTCCATTATAATTGGTAACATATTTTATTATATTTATAACATATACTATACTGATTATTTTATTATTGCGATAATTCATTTATTACAACCTATTTTGATTTTCACTGCAATGATTTAGAGAGTTTACCAATAATCATCATTTGTACAGGTAAAAAGTGCGTATGGAATGAGCCTCATAAATCTTCGATAGAAAAATTGAAAGGCTAGCCTGTGGACCAACACGAGTCTTTTTTATTAACGAAAGAAAGGAAAAAACATGTAGATGTTATAATTGGATTAACTGTTTCATTTTGAAATAGTAATTATTAATTGAAATAATAAATAAATCATAATTGTGTGAATTTAAATTGAGTTATATTAATTATTCAATATAAATACCCTAACGGACCCGAATTACGGCGAGTTTACCGTAGATTACGGTAAATCCGCCCGAATTTTACGGTAAATTCACCGTATTCTATGGTATGTTTACGGTAAAAATACCGTAAATTTACGGTAAATCAGGTCTGCTAGAGTAAGCATGTATTTCAAGTCAGCTGTTAAAAATTTGACCTACTCCTTTAGATGTTGAATGTTGCCATCAAATCGCGTATCCGAACGCCAGAGTTCCTAATATTTATAAAAAAAACACTCTAATGCATTAATACTTAAACATACTTACGTGTTTGATCGAAACCAACTAACATTTTCTTCAAGTTTCGTACCCTACGCTCCCACAGAGCTACTTCTTTGCTATTCGTTTCATCATTCCACGCTGCATGATTATTGTGCGTTGCAGAAATACTAGCTTTAATATCTGGGGCCTCTAATAGTGCAGTCTTGTTAGTTACAAAAGATTCAGATCCACTCGCTTCAGATAACTTATGTTCAGCCGTCCGCATTAAAGACGTCAAGTGAACACTCAAATTTTCTGGAGATGAGACTACAATATTAAAAAAATATAAGTATTTTTGAGTATAGAAAATTTGTTTATAGATTTAAAAAATGTATTTAACTGACATTGGTTTCCTTCTCGAGCACCATATGTGATTAACATTTTAATTAATAATTTATTATTCCCAAGCACAGCTAAGTCGAGAGGTGACAGACCATCGCTGTTCACACTAAAACAAAAATACAAACATTAAAAAAAAAAAAACTAACTACTTTTTTTTTTCATGAATGATCTTAATATTTTTGTGAAGGATACCAGAATAGAAGTCCTGTTAAAATTTGAACCCTCAAAATGAATATCATAAGGTTGCTAATCATAATTTTTTATTTTCCACTTGAATAAGATGGGCTAATTTTTATTTTTTATTTGGATTTTTATAACTCGTCAGCGGATCAGTATATAGAAAAGAGTTAGATGCACTTTTATTGGAAATTAAACGCTTTGCAAAAAGGTGAATTATTTGTAACCGTGCAACAGCGATTTTAAGACGTGAGAGTGAGGCTCTCTCGCTTCTATTTGTCCTCTCTCTCTCTCTCGTATAATTTTCTCGTTTGCGAGTTCGGCTGACTCTCAGCGCTAGTCTTAGCGCAGCAGGTGAGCGATTTTCGGTCACTGCGCATAATTAGGTGGGGTCAACACGAGGTGTTGACCCGAGACAATTAATCAAGAGACGACACTTGAACTCTAGACTGCAAACCGATCAGTCGTTTCTTTTACTTTTATTTTGCAAAAGTATTTACTTGTGCTCGAGTGAGCTGATTGACCAGTCGCTTTTCGCTTCTTTACTTTATTTCTCCAGTGGTATATATTTTGTGTGGTTGTGGCTGATTAGCACAAACCAAGTGTTTGTGCTGGGGTTTTTTTGGATTATTCACCAGAGGCTAACGACTGTGTTCACCCGGACCCTCCATCTACCCGTGGACCATCCAGGAAGCTGCAACGAGGATGCAACGTCGTCCAATCCCAGCAGTAAGTCCAGATTTTGGCTCACACATATATATATATATATTAAACTATAACATTGTATAATCTCTCTCTCCTCAACGCGGAAAATTCCCGCCAGTCTTTACCCATTATTCTCACTCGTTACCAATTAATTCCCGTGCGTTTCGAGTCCGCGAATTCTTTTGAATTACTTGTATATATGTATATAAAATTAAATGAACTTTAAGAAAAAGGGGAAAACTGTATATAATTTGGGGATCTTGGTTAAATAAATTTCATAGATTAAATTTATTCGAGTAGTAATTATTAACTATCACCAGAGTCCTTTAGCTTTAAGTTTATTTTCAGCCGCGTGTCCGGCCCAGGACGAGCCGACTCACCCCCGAGAGTATGAAGTTCCCGATTACAGAACCAGCAATAATTGACATAATTCGCTAATTAAATTTATTAATAATTAAGTTCGGGAAATATTAATTAACAGTGGTTCTTGGCTGCTAGACACGGAGTAGCCAGGGCCCACCGTTATATTTGGCGCCCAACTCGTGTTCCTCGTCCTGAAATTTTTTTTTTTTTTTTTTTTTTTTAGACCTGGTGATAGGAGATAATTTATAATTATACCAATTCATAATTATAAAAATTACAAATAAATTTTGAATTTTTTTTTACCACCCTATTACCGTTGAAGAGAGAAATTCTATACAACCAGAAATTGTGTTTTAACTGCATTGGTTGTCCAAAATTTTGAGTTAATTATAAATTAATTTCAATTAAAAATTATAATAATAACTGGGAGAAATAAAATTTTAAGTATAAAGCGCGCGAGAAAAAAATCGATAAATTCCTGTAGCGCCGGTTAGACAAAGCGATACTCACCGGCTTACGCATCGGTTGCACGCGTCATCAGTAAACAATAACAAACACCGGTAGAGAAAATAAAATAAAATAAAGTAAAATAAAATGAAATAAAATAAAATAAAGTAAAATAAAATAAAATAAAGTAAATTCTTTAGTAAAATAACAAAGAAAATAAAATTTCTTTGGTGACAGTGTCATCCAAAATAAAATCAGAAGAATAAATAAAAATTTTGTTGAAAATAATTTTCAAAATAAAATTTCAAATAAATAAAGTAGTACTTATCTGGTTTATTCTGGTTTAGAGTAAACCATTCTTTCGAATAACCGGTAATTTGAATTTATTTGACGTATGAGTCACCATAAATAAATTATTCTAGTATAATAAATTAAAATTAGTAATTACCGGTCGAGAACAGTCGTTAAGATATTTGTTTGAGGAAGTTTATTCTAAAAGAATAATTAGATTTAGTATAAAATTAATAATTAAAATAAAGACAATACTGTCATCCTAGTATTTACAATAATTATCCAAGTAATCGGATAAACGTTCTCCGGAAGTTAAATCCGGTAAAATAATAAATTTTCTTGAGAACAAATAAAACTAAAGCTGTCATTTGGGGATTAAATATTAGTCATCGGTTTAGATAAAATAAAATTTTAATCCGGAAATAAAGATTATCCGTGTATATATTAATAATTGTGCTTCGTCATTATTTGTTTAAATTTAAGTCTATTTGGGCTCGTAAGCTGATAATAGCCATCGAGTAAAACCAGTAATTGAAAATTAAGTTGTTAGAAAATGAGTAATACGCGACCATTGACGCGCCAAAATTCTAAACAACAGAATAGGCAGGATAGCGGGGAGGTAATATTTGACGGGGTTGGTTCATCGAACCAGAGTAATCAATCCAGGGTAGTACATTCACCACCTTCGAGTACTACCGTTTCGTCCGCGAACTCGACAATGTCGGTTCCCCCTCCCACGGTACCCAGTATACCAAGCTTGGTTGTCACTGCAGGCACGCCGCTGCAAAACAGACCACCAGTCAGGCGTAGTTTAGGAAATAATTTAGCGACGGTACCAAGTACCACGTCAATGGTCACCACGTTGACCACAACTATCGTTACAACCACACCGAGTACAGTAACAACTACACCGGTTACAACAATACATCCACCGATAACAACTACTACCGTATCGGGGTTAGTCAGAACGAATAATTCACCGGCAATAAATTCGAATGCGCAAATAAACCAAAGAATAAATAATAATAATTCACAAGCGTCTGTGGACGGGGTATTTGTTGAAAACCCCCCACCGGTACATTTACCACCGATTCAGCCTAATGCGGGATTCGTTTCTTATCCTGGCACCGCTTCAGTTTCCGCACAAGCTGAACAAGGGGTTTCTCAAACAGCGATAACTCAACTTATGAGTTGCATCCAAAATTTGACCCTTGCTTTAAACTCGCAGCGGGAAAATACGTTACAAGTGCCTGTACAACTTAACACACAAACTGTTCGCACCGTAACTCACAGTTTTGGCGACGGGGAGTGTGGTACAGGACACTTGACACAAGATACTAGGGCTATGACGTCTTCAGCCCTCCCGGCGTACGAACAACCTGGTACCAGTGGAACCATTAATGTTCACAGAAACTTAGCAGAAATAAATAATAATACAAATAATAATTCAAACATTGATCCGAACGCGAATTTAAATAATTACCCGATCGGAAACAATAATTTAAACAATAATATAAATGTTGATAATAATATTAACAACAATAATTACCCGATCGAATCTCAAATTAATAATGCCAACAATAATAATTATCTAGGCGTAAGAAATAATAGTAATTTAAATAATTATCACCCGATGAATAATTACGGGAATAACGGTGTTGATAATTTCGATATATTGGGGGAAAATCTAGGAACCGGTGGCTATCATGACAGATATTTGAATCATAATGGCAGTGAGAGATACCAAGGGTTTGTCGAGCAACCCAGAGCGAATAATTTAGCGTTACCAGATGTCGCGGCGGTCTCGTTACGTAAATGGCGGGATATAAGAGAAATCGTGAGATCTTGGCCTGTACGATACCCGCAAGGCGATTTATCCGCCAATAGTTTTCTGGCTTCATTTGAAGCCATGGCGTTTCGCGAGGGTTGGTTAATTACGGATTTAATAAAAATCCTCGGCTATATTTTTGTCGGTAAAGTTAATAAATGGTACGATACTTACAGTAGGCATTGGATAGATTATGACCATTTTAAGCGGGAATTTTTACGAGCATTTGGCTCACATAAAACAGATACGCAACTCTTAATGGAAATTGGTCAGTTAAGACCAGAAGCCGGTGAATCTTCAACCGACTTTGTTTTCCGAGTACAACAGAAATACGGTGAAATGCGCAACCCTCCTCCCGAATCTGAACAGGTGACGTGTATACGTAACCATCTACCTAGAAACTTATCAACGTTGGTATTTTCTAGGCTAGTAAATAATTATGATGACCTGTTATCGGTATTACATGAAGCTGCCGTATTATTAGAGGAGAACAAACGCACGTTAGAGTCATCCGAGAAGTCGAGTTCCAAAACGAAAGAAAAATCGCGTTTCTCAGCAGTACATACGTCACCGCGTAACTCTATTTTGGTTGATATGATGAACGGGAAACAACCACTGATTATTGAAGAAATTCGTGAGGGTGAGGACGGTCAATTTATTGTTTGCGCGTCGGCAGCAACGGTACAACCTCCTCAACAAAGTTTTTCATCCTATCGTCCTCAAAATAATAGAGCGCGAAATTCAAATAACGCGAGTAACAACGGTAGTTTTAACGTCGCACCGCGCTCGTATAGTGAAGTTACTGCTGGTCGAAATTTAGACCAAGATTTCTGTCACAATTGTGGACAAAATGGTCACACATTTGACCAGTGTAACAACATTAGAGTTGATGTCTGTAATTTTTGTTTTAGAGCAGGGCATATTAAACAAAACTGCTTTCAAGCAAACGGTGGTTCACCCAACAAAGGGTTTAACCAAAATTTTAATTCCCGTCGGTCGAATGGTCCTGCCCAAGTAAACTATAATAATAGAAATAATTATAATAATAATAATAGAAATAATTATAATAATAATAATAGAAATAATTATAATAATTCAAATGTAAATAGAAATAATTATAATAATAATTCGTATGTAAATAGAAATAATTTTAATCAAAATCGTGGGCAATCTGATTTTAATAACGCGAACAGATCAAACCCGAATTTTATCCCGGGTAATTTTAGAGTAAATGAAAACTGTAATGATATCGGTAATCAGTTTCATGAGAATAATCGGGCAATTTCTCATTCTCAAGGCGATAATAATTTAAATAATAATCGTAATAATAACCCCTCTAATTGCGTCGAAGTTCAGTCGACCAGTGCTGGCGATGCCAGTTACCCTCAGTCGTCAAAAAACTAATCTCGCCCTCCTATTCCCCGAGGAGAAAGGGCGCGAAATCCAGAAGATCTAGGGAACAAATAATATGGGGAAATCGGAGTCCTAGTAGTCATAATTCACACACGAACTGGTTAAACAAACCAAATAAATTTAAGAATACTGTAAATAATAAAAATAAATTAAATACGGAATCAGACGGCGGCTTTGCGCGTACTGTCGATTCGAATGTTCAATTTAATTCAGAAAATTTTATAAATTTTAATCAGGAGTCAGACGGCGGCTTGGTGCGTACTGTCGACCCGATTGAAAATCTTAATTATGAAAATTTAATAAACTCAAATCCGGAGTCAGACGGCGGCTTGGTGCGTACTGTCGACCCGATTGAAGAAAATGAATTACCAGATTTATTAAATTTAAATTTAGAACCAGACGGCGGCTCGGTGCGTACTGTCGGTTCGTTTGAGGAAATTATTAAGGAAAATTTAATTGAGAAAAATTTAATTGTAAGACCTGACAGCATAGAGAGTACTGTCGGTCAAGTTGTTCTAACCAGTGGTGAACAAATTGGTGATATAATTTTAGAAAATCAAAATTTAAATTTCATTGGCTCCGATATATTTAATAGTAATAATTTTGAGACTGAGGTCGATCTAATTGACCTACGCGACCCAGTTACGGTCGAAAATAATTCTAATTTAGAGGTAGAAGATTTAATTAGCTTCGAGAATGAGGATGAAGATGATAGAATTGAGAACGAGTGTGTCGAGGAAGACACTTTCTCGAAATTTTGTAAAATATACGATAACGTAAACGGTTTATCGGTTTTTAATAATTTATCTGTCTTAAATAAAGATTGCCCTATTTTAGATAATTTATTTGTTTTAAATACTGACGAAATTAATCGTTGGGAAGGCTTAAGGGAAGAAGCACAGCCCATGGTTAATTTACCAGATTCTAATAATTTAATTGAAGATATTTATGAAAATTTGAATCGAGATAATTCTTACGAAATCCCCTTAAATCTTTTGGAAAATTTTGAAGTTAGTGATTTTATTGAGTCAATTGGTTCTGATGAATCTGAGGAACCAGGTTCCGTTAATGTTCCTGGGATGCCATATTTATGTGGATTGGAGCCACTCGAAAATGATGAGGAGACCGAAGAGACGTGGGAGGAAGAATTGGATCCAGGTTTTGAACCTGAAGATCCCGCGTTAACTGACTCTCCACCGTCTTGTCCTTCATCCCCACGCGCGTCGTATTTACCACATATATTTAAAAATAAAATATTACCCTCACGTATCGCGAATCGTATTGCATCTCGGACCAAATTTTATTCCGGTACTGGTCCAGAGCCACCTAAAATTACAGCACGAATACCTGTGTCTATTTGGATATTCGGGGTGCAAGTAAACGGTATAATTGATACGGGAAGTGAAAGGTCCTATATCAATCGGCGAGTTTATGACCAAATACGTGAGCTAAGCTCTGGTCAATTACAATCAGACGATACGAACCGTCGGGGAGTTCTTCTCGCGAATCACACCGAATGTAAAACTATCGGCGGGGCTCCATTCATTATTCAAATCAGTACGATAGCCGGAGAGCAGTATCTGAGTGTCCTCGAGGACCTGAGCTATTCAGTAGTCCTGGGTATGGACTTTGCTCTTCAATTTGGCTTAGTAATAGATTGTGCTAATAAAACTTGGAAATTTAAAGGCACTGAGGAAAGTCATCCTTTTCAATTAATAAATTGTAGTGATAATAAAACCCGTTGTCAATCACTAACTTCCAATGAACAAAAAGATTTCGATGAATTTTTAAAATCGGAAATGTCAAAATTCGCGGAGTTACCGAACCAAGGTCTAACTGACCTCGTGCAGCATACGATTACTTTACAGCCGGGAATAAAACCCATACAAATCCGTCCATATCGGCGTAGTCCTGTTATATCGGCGGAATTAAATAAACAAATCGACGAGCTGCTCGAGAAGGGTTATATAAGGCCCAGTAACAGTTTCTGGTCGTGTTCTCCGGTCATGGTGACCAAAGCCTCAGGTGATTGGCGTTTTTGCGTCGATTATCGACCAATCAACAAATATACTATTTTACCCGCTCATCCCCTTCCAAATATGCTACGTATTTTAAGTGCTTTGCATGATGCAAAATATATAACTACGATGGACCTCAAGGAGGCGTTCCATCAAGTTTTAATGGCGCCGGAGTCCATTCCTTACACTGCCTTCTCCGTAGAGGGTAGGGGGCAATTTGAATGGGTTCGTATGCCTTATGGGCTCGCGGGTGCACCATCAACTTTTCAAAAAGCGATGGATAAGCTCCGTGAACGTTTTGTAGCTAGAGTACATGAAAGAAATCTACCGAGGTCTTGGATAGACAAAGTTTTCGCGTACCTGGACGATTGGGTAATAATAAGCGAGACCTATAGCGAACATAAAGCTATTTTAACTCTAGTTTTTGAAATATTTCGCGAGGCTGGATTATTAATAAATCCAAGTAAATGTAAATTCGCGAGGTCGGAGGTGAAATTTCTTGGTTTTATAGTAGATAGGGAGGGTCTACGACCTGACCCTGAGAAAATAGCACCTATCGCGAATTTCCCGCGTCCGACGACTAGAAAACAGGTACGCAGTTTTTGTGGATTAGTTAACTGGTACCACAGGCATTTACAAAACGTCGCGAAGGTCCAAGGACCTCTAAATAAATTATGTAGCGTGAATACTGAGTGGAAGTGGGGAGATGAGGAAGAAAAAGCTTTCCAAGATCTTAAACAAGCTCTTGTTAACGCGAAACCGTTGGCTGTACCTCAGCCAAATCTTCCGTATTATTTATACACCGATGCGAGTGATACGGGTCTAGGCGCGTTCTTGGTTCAAAAAGAACCAGATACCGGGAAAGAGTTTCTTATTATATGTTTAAGTAGACCGTTGCGAGGCGCCGAAACACGCTATACTACAACTGAGAAAGAGTGTTTGGCGGTTGTATGGGCCGTAAGAAAATTAAGATGTTATCTGGAAGGGTTTCCGTTTGTTGTGGTTACTGACCACGCATCGTTAAAATGGCTCCATACCTTAAAAAACCCGAACGGTAGGCTTGCCCGTTGGGCAATGGAACTTTTGGCCCACCAGATCACGATTGAACACCGCCGTGGAACCGAGAACGAAGGCCCGGATGCCTTATCGCGCTTATACGAGGACCAGGAGCCCGTGGAGTGGTCCGAAGTCCTCGATGAAATTAAAAATAAAGGTGTAGATTTTGTACATATTCAAGTTCGCTCGTGGTACGACGTAAAGAAAGCAAACGTTAGAAAATACCCGGAAAATTTTGTTGATTGGCGGATAAATAATGAGGATAAACTAGAATATTATAAACCCGATTATCTAAAAGAATGTATAGATGATCAAGACGCGTGGAAATTGGTTTTAACTGAAAACGAGATTCCAGATATTTTGAAGGCAAACCATGATGTGCCAGACGCGGGACATTTGGGTCGCGATAAAATGTACCATCGGATACGTACACGTTATTATTGGCCTGGTATGTATCGCGATGTCGGCGAGTATGTAGATAATTGTGAGACGTGTAAAAAGGTCAAATATAAACAGACCTCGTCTCAAGCGCCAATGCGCACGCGACAACCAATTGAACCCTGGGCCATAGTCGCAGCTGATGTGACTGGCCCATTTCCGCGATCTAAAACGGGCTATCAATATGTGTTAATAGTACAAGACCTATATACGCGATTTATTGAGGTCTTTAGGCTTCGTAAGCAGACTGGATTAAATGTCAAGAAAAGTTTTCGTCGCGTTTTCTCACGTTGGGGATATCCACTATTTTTAATCACAGATAATGGAAAAGAATTTATTAATCATGAAATTAAAGATTATTTAAAAGAAACGGGAATAAAATCTGTACCTACAGCGATCGCGCATCCGCAAAGTAACCCGGTTGAGAGAATTAACCGTACTCTGAAACCAATGATACGGGCATTTATTTCGAAAGATCAGACGTCGTGGGATGAGCACTTAGGTGAATTTCAGCTCGCCTATAATAGTAGTTACCATGCTTCATTACATATGTCGCCATATTATTTGGTTCATGGTAAAGAACCACGGCTGTCGGGTAAAATAACCGAACTAGAAATAGATGACTTAGATTCAGATGATAATTCATGGCGCGATCGGGTTAATCGTCTTGATCAGTTACGTCACAAAATAGAAGACACAATGAGAATAGAGAGTGAAAAACAAGCTGTATATCATGATAAGGGACTTAAAGAGCCACCTAAATTACAAGTGGGTGATCCGGTATATTATCCAAACAGAAAATTGAGCAAAAAAGTTGATAAATATTCGTCTAGTTTGGCTAACAAATTCTTGGGACCAGCCATTGTCAATAAAATCATCAGCCCTTTAGTTGTTGAGTTAAAATCAGATACTGGGAAAATTTTGGGCAATCATTATGTACCAGATTTGAAATTGCCCAGGCGCAGTCAGAGGCTGATGAAGACCGTTTAATTTGTTGCCAAGAGAAGAGAGTGACCGCCGAGTCAATGGAAAATTTATTTAATCTTTGTCAGCTTCCGAGCCCCAATCTCAAGTCTGGCGACGGGGAGTGTAACCGTGCAACAGCGATTTTAAGACGTGAGAGTGAGGCTCTCTCGCTTCTATTTGTCCTCTCTCTCTCTCTCGTATAATTTTCTCGTTTGCGAGTTCGGCTGACTCTCAGCGCTAGTCTTAGCGCAGCAGGTGAGCGATTTTCGGTCACTGCGCATAATTAGGTGGGGTCAACACGAGGTGTTGACCCGAGACAATTAATCAAGAGACGACACTTGAACTCTAGACTGCAAACCGATCAGTCGTTTCTTTTACTTTTATTTTGCAAAAGTATTTACTTGTGCTCGAGTGAGCTGATTGACCAGTCGCTTTTCGCTTCTTTACTTTATTTCTCCAGTGGTATATATTTTGTGTGGTTGTGGCTGATTAGCACAAACCAAGTGTTTGTGCTGGGGTTTTTTTGGATTATTCACCAGAGGCTAACGACTGTGTTCACCCGGACCCTCCATCTACCCGTGGACCATCCAGGAAGCTGCAACGAGGATGCAACGTCGTCCAATCCCAGCAGTAAGTCCAGATTTTGGCTCACACATATATATATATATATTAAACTATAACATTGTATAATCTCTCTCTCCTCAACGCGGAAAATTCCCGCCAGTCTTTACCCATTATTCTCACTCGTTACCAATTAATTCCCGTGCGTTTCGAGTCCGCGAATTCTTTTGAATTACTTGTATATATGTATATAAAATTAAATGAACTTTAAGAAAAAGGGGAAAACTGTATATAATTTGGGGATCTTGGTTAAATAAATTTCATAGATTAAATTTATTCGAGTAGTAATTATTAACTATCACCAGAGTCCTTTAGCTTTAAGTTTATTTTCAGCCGCGTGTCCGGCCCAGGACGAGCCGACTCACCCCCGAGAGTATGAAGTTCCCGATTACAGAACCAGCAATAATTGACATAATTCGCTAATTAAATTTATTAATAATTAAGTTCGGGAAATATTAATTAACAGTGGTTCTTGGCTGCTAGACACGGAGTAGCCAGGGCCCACCGTTATATATTTTTAAACTCTACACAGAAAAAACAGTTAACTTGGTTCAAGAAAAAAATTGTCTTCCGAATTTTCTTTCTTGATTCAATAAAAGTAAAACACTTGATTCAAAAACTTTTTTTTGGTTCAAGACAGTAAATTCTCTTGCTCCAAAAAAATTTGTTTTTAAAGAGAAATTGAAAATTTCTTAGTTTAAGAAAAAAAATTCTTGGCTAAAGAAAATAAGTTTTTTCTTGCCAAAAAATTAACGGTTTGAACGAAAAAAAGTTTAACTTCGGCCAAAAAACTTTTTCTTGCCCCAAGAAAAAAAAATTTCTTACTCCAAAAAATCAAAGTTTTGAACGAAAAAAAGTTGACTTGGGCTAAGAAAAAATTTCTTGGCCCAAGGAAAAAATTTTCTTGCTCCAAAAAATAAACGTCTTGATTAAAAGAAAAAAAACTCTTGGGCCAAGAAAAAATCTCTTGGCCCAAGAAAAAAATTCTCTTGCTCCGAAAAATAAATTGCTTAAGTGAAAATAAAAGTTGCTTGGGCCAAGAAAAAAAAATTTCTTGCTCCAAAAGTTTGCTTCTTTAATAAAGACTTAAATTTTTCTTAGTCAAAAATGTATTCTCTCTCCGACGGGTTGACGTATTAATTCTTTTTTTTTTTTAATCTGAAACGTAATTTTTTTTTTTTTTTTTCCGAGCAAAATTATTCAAGACTTGAATTTCAAGTAAACTTTAATATTAAATATTAAAGTCATGATGTATTATAGGATATACTATAGTACAATTCAAAAGGGTACTTGTAGTTCTGTCAAATGACAGAAGATTACTCGAATAAAATCGTCATGAAATTTGGAATATAACACTTCTGATATAAATGTCTTACCAGGGACACTACATGTCGTAGGCGCGATCTCGTGGCGAGCACCGAACTACTCCCGCTGCTGCTGTCTAGCACCGGTGACTTTCCCCTTCTCCATATCGATCTTTTCTCCCAAGAAATTTTTTCTCTTGGCTTAAGCAACTTTTGTTTTGTTGGTCGGAGAATACAAAAATACTTGCGTAAAAAGAATAGTACTTGTTCCGAGAAATTTTATTTTCTTTAACCAAAAAAATGCAATATTGCTACAAAAAAATAATGTGTCTTGCTCCAAAATAAATATCTCTTACTTTAAGAAATATAAATTCTTGGAACAAGTGAAAATTTTTTGATTTAAGCGTAAAAATATGTTGACTTGAGAAATAAAATTTTGATTCAAGATAAAAATTTGAAGATAATTGTTTACTTGAGGCAAGTAAATTTTTATCTTCCGAATCGATTAAAAAAAATTTCTTGAATCAAGAATATTTTCCTTGATTCAAGTTAACTGTTTTTTCTGTGTACTAATTTTACAGAAAACTTTAATGATCAAAGTTATTTATCTAAATAAATCGTAAATTGATGATGAGTAAATGAAAAGATAGCTTTGTTTATTTTTATATATTCTAAACTATGTATTTTGAAAAGTTTAAGCAATCTTTTTAGAGTTTTATTTCGATTTTTAATTTATAATATATTTTTTACGGGAGACTGCAATTCCCAAACTTTCTGGCTGAATAATTAACTAATTTGTAAGATTCTTTTATCACTAAGAGTAATAAAGTAAAAAAAAAATCTGTCTATCGGTTGACCCGGCGGGACAGCCCTAAAACTTCCCGCTGTTTTCGAACTCGAGGAGCAACATTGTTGTTAGTTCAGTTGTTTCGAAGATATTCGCAAAAAACCGTTTTTTACCATTTCTTTCTCCCACGATAACTCTCGAACGAATTATCCGATTTTGATGGTTGAGGTGGCAATCGACGCGTTTTATTAAGTTCTAGAGCTGATCAGATTTTAAAATTGATCGGATGAGTCACTTCAAAGATAATCGAAAAAAAATCGTTTTTTACCATTTCTTCCTCCAACAATATCTCTCGAAAAAATTAACCGATTGAGATGGTTGAGGTCGCATTCGATGCGGCTTATAAAGTTCTAGAGCTGATTAGATTTTGAAATCAATCGTTCAACTCGTTTCTGAGAAATCAATAAAAAACTAAAAAAAAAAATTTTTTTTTCGTAATTCGCCAATATTTTCGAGTCTACTTGATCAAATGATCTGAAATGTTCAGAAAAGTTGATGGCCAACAAGCTCTTTAGATTGCCACCTTAACCATCCAAATCGGTTCATTAGTTAAAAAGTTATAGATCGGTCAGACACACACACATACATACACACACACACATACATACATACAGACACTCGGGCATCATTCTAAAAATAGTCAGAATAACTTCCTAGGACCTTAGAACGTCGACATCTGATGAAATTTCGATTATCGCAAATCGGGATGAAAACAATAACTTCGTAATTTTTCATAAATCGTCGATTTTCTTAGCGGGAAGTTAAAAATAAAAATTATTTATAATTTTGTTCTTACCTATTAATGTCTACGTCAGCAGATTCAAGTATTGACTTAACTTTCTCCAAGTTTTCGTGTTCAATTGCTGTAAACAAAACTAAACAAATTTCCATTCTTTAGTGAAATTAAAATTTTTTTTTTGGTATGATTTAATGTTAGTTTTTATGTTATTTATATTTAAAAGAAAGATGTAGAAGAATTAGTTAAAATAAAAAATTATAAATTACAACAAAAGAAAAAAAAATACCATGCAAGTATACGTTGAGAGAAAGCTGAGCCGTTAAAGGGTTGATGGACCCTACTATCAAGTAGTTGCCTTCATGACTATGCGCTTGAAGTTGAATTTTTTTTTTTCCAAACCCTTCTAAGAATTCCATTTCTTGTAAGAATTGTTATTCTATTCAAATGGAAATTAGAATATATAATAATTTAAAAAATAAATTGAAAATAATTCAGAAGTACAAAACAAAAAATAGAATTTTACTAAAAGCATTTAAATTTATACAAAAAATAAAAAATTATCGCGTTCGACTGGATCAGAAGATAGTAAAATTACACGTAATATTATGAATAAAAATAAACATACTGTTTAAAGTGGAGTTATCATCGACAAAAAGTTGTGAATTAAATTTTTGATCAACTTGAGTTTTCCAACTAAAGCTATTTATTTTATTACTACATGAACGTTTGCAGTTACCATTTTCACTGTTCTTTTCCTTTTGTTGTGTATAATTTTGACACAAACCTTCAAGTTTATTGGAATGCTCATCGACAATAGTAGGGAACTCATTCTCAATGCGTTTATGTAACTCGATTTGATATTCTACTTTTTCATAATCGTTATATTTTTCGTTACTATCAGTAACTGATTCAAAAAGATAACTTGTTAAAGACGTTTCATGAGAAGAATCTAGAACAAAACTAGGATTTTCATATCCTTTATGACTTTCAGATTCATGTCTAACAAAGTTGCTTGAACTTGCAAGCGATAATTTCGTTTTTAAATCATTTGAAATTTTTTCAACATTTACTGGATTTTCCAAGCTGTCGACTGTTTGTGAATTTTTAGTTAAATCCGATGTTGTACTTTTTTCGGTATGATATTTTAATGAATTGTTAACTTCGATTTGGTTATATAATTTTGATATTAACTTAACAGAGGATCGTACTCGCTTAAACTTTTTTTTGTCAGATATTCGACTAGAATATGCGGTACGATGCCTGGAAACAAGTTCCATTTTTAAATTTTCATTATTTATACTTTTTCGAAATTTCATTGAGCCTATAGTTTTTAAAATTTATATTACTCAATGTTATCACTTTTTTGTTTTTGGTAACCAATTTTACTACGATTAATAATTCACCATAAAATAATATCTTTATTTTTATTGACACCGCATCACTTAATTAATATTTTAATTTTCATCTATTTAATATCGTTAGGTACATAAATAAAAATATTTTATTTTATGGACTACACTGAAAGAAAAAAATGTATATTTTCGAGAAAAAATGCTTGATTTAAGAATTTTAGTTACTTAAATAGTTCCAAGCAATTATTTTCGTCAATCAAGTCAAATAATTACTTTATTCAAGTGTTTTGCTTAATACTAAGAAAACAATTTGATTTTGTCAAAATAATACTATTAGACGATGTATGTCATCTTAAATATTAATTTACACAATTAAATTATAGAATTTAAATATTTATTAGTTTATTGAAGTAGCTCTTGAAAAATAAATATATTTTATGTTTCCATCAATTCCGTTATGTTATGAAAACAAATTTTTTTCTTAGTGCAAAAATTTTTTTTTTTTATTTTGAATTATATCTTCCTTGAGTTCCTTTTTTTTATTTAACCAAACAATTGCTTTATTGAAGCGTTTAATTGTAATAAATTTGAGAACGTATCAACTAAATTGAAGAAATATTTGCTTGTCTTAAATGATTGATGATTTAGAAATTTATTACTAAAGTGAAGCAATAGTTTTTTAAAAATAAAAACAATCAATTTAATTTAAGAAAAAAATTACTTAATTTGAGTATTTATGGAAATAAGAAAAATAATTAAGGTAAAAGCAACAATTATTGACGGGGGTCCAATTATTGACGCCCTATCCCTTTTAAAACATATTTAATTACCTACTATATTAATAATGATCGTGTACATTTTTAAACAATTTATATAATTTAAGAAATCGAAAAAAAATTATTGTTAGTGAAAAATATTAAAAATTCATTAATAAAAAAAATAAAATTCATTCGAGTCTATCGAAACAGCTTGTGAGCGTCAATTTTCTTCACTATTGCGGTTAGAAAAGCAGTCTTTTGAAACGATGATTTTTAATTATTTTTTCCATCTAATCACATCAACTTTTTTTTCATAAATAAATAAAATATAAAAAATTAACAATATCATATATTTACAGTAAAATTATATGCTTTTTAATTTTAAAATAGTGGATGTCAATAATTAGTACATAATATTTAAGTTGTATCTCATATTGACAGGTCAGTAGACAGCGCCATAACGTCTTTTTTTTCAAACATAAATCCATTAAAAACTTAAACCATAATATTCGAGAACCAACGCTGTCATATGTATAATTTTAAATTATTATTAAAAAAATGATTACTTGATTTTTATTTAATTAAAAAACTTTTTTATTAGTTTCTTGTTTAAAATAAAGGTAAGTGAAAACATTATTAAATAAATATTTATTTAATTAAATTAAAAATTAACCTCATTTTCAAAAAGTAAATATAAAGTTCAACAGATCAGTGACGCATGTGCATTAAGGGTGTCAATGATTGGAGCAACAGCATGTCAGTAGTTAGATCAGTCGGGTTTTTAACCTGTCAATAATTGGTGCACCCGGGTACCTTGTTTTATCGCTTTAAATTAATTAGTAAATGTAATTTATTATTATAAAAAAATTTGGATTTGTTTAGTTAAAAGACTAAATAAGACAATGTTAAAATTAAAATTCAATAATATTAATCGTTAATATGTTTAAAAAAATGGAATTACAATCTTGTCTCTTATAGTGTCAATAATTGGTGCTTTTACCTTACTTGAATTTAATTTTTTTTCTCTCAGTGTACGTCTTTTCAATAAATTATTTATTCGATTCTAATTCAAAAACACACTCTGAAGACGCTTTAAAAAATAATTTTACTAGTAAATATTATAAAATACGATATGAGTTTATCTAATTTTATTATTGCTCCCGGAATAATTACACAATTTTTAAAAATTTACAAATAATCACAAGCATCACAGAACTATAAACTTTTTTTTTTTTCATTTTCTTTACCAATACAATGTGTGTTGATGCTTTAAGTTTATAGTTTTTACTGACGCAGGTATAAATGAAATTCCGAATGACTGTATCTCACTGGACTAAGTCACTATCCCCATGTGCTTTCAAGCAACAGCTGCATTAAGTCCCCATTACGTACACCCTACTCTATGTAGTCCCCCATCAAAAACTTAGCATTAGAAATGTTACAGTGTCGTAGCAATGACAACTCGTGTTATTTGTACATAGGACCTAATGTACATACTGATTTGTATATATGTAGAATCAATATATTTAAGCTCATGATAATAATTTAAATATTAATTTATTCTGTACTATTCATTATATTAATCATTGAAAATTTAATAAAAATACATACCTTTAAAAGGGACAGTTCTAATAAAAACACGTTTTCAATGCAAAAAACTAATTTAGATTTTTTCATCATTTACTTTCTTCAATTAACAAACTTTATGTCGATTTTTAAAACGGCTTGATTGATGTTAAATTTCATTCGTTTTTTCAATAATTCAGTCCCGGTAAATTTATTTCATGTTGACATAGGCAACAACATTTACATTCAATAATTCAATTTCACGTTGTTTCAAACTTGTTTTATTCAAATTGGTTTAACGATATTGCAAAATGTGTTGCTCAAATAGGTATATTACAATTTATAACCTTAAATTTGCATGACAACATATAAACATTTTTTAATAAACTGATGTAAAGAATAAAAAAAAACTACGACTACATTTTATCAATGAACATTAGAACTGTCAGATAAAATATTTCATTCAACTGTTTATTGTCTTTTGTATCACTTAAAATACAGTAATCACTATCAGCTTTATCACGATCAAAAAAATCGAACCACAATCAACCGAATGCAACGGTTAAATTTGACAGGCTCATTTACCTGCTTTTTCCTGATTAACGATCGACCTGCTGCTATCACTTTTGCCTTTTAATAGACATGCGTATTCTGAATTATCTACAACAGAAAAAATGTACTCAGGTGGTAAGAAAGAGAATTACCATCCCGCATACCCTGCCCTGATAGCCAAACTGCAAGTTAATTTCAAGCTACTGTCATAATCTGAAGCCACCCTGATAGCCACACTCTAAATATCTGACATATATTTATTGAAAATTTGCGCTATACGCAGTATTTCCTTTGCAAGAATAAATAAGCCAAGCATAAGACTTATTATTAATCTGACTAATTTATCTACACTGAGAGAAAAAAAAACTTTTTTCAAGTATATAAATGTTTGTATCCTACCGAGTAAATATTTGTTTAATCTTAGTAAAAATGTACTCCGATCAAGTATATTTTCTTAAAATAAGTATAGAAATTCTTAAATCAAGAAAATATTACTCGGTTGAAGTACATATTTACTATCATTAAGAATGTTATTTGTTTGTATAGTACCAAGTAAATATTTCTTTAAATCAAGTATTTATACTTGGGAAAAGTTTTTTTTTCTTTCAGTGTAAGAGTTAGGCTAAATGGACTGTAGTCCACAGCCTGTGTTTTTTTTATTAATTAAAAAAAAAAATTATCTAAAAGTCGCATGTTAAGAATTGATTCTTGATCAACTCCAAAAACTAAAAGTCGATTCTAAAAAATCGAATTTTTAAAAAGAAAAGTCGATTCTCGATTAGAATCGGAATCGACTTTGACAGCCCCAATCCATTCGATTCTAAGTCCTTGCTGTTATCCACTGCGCTTACCTACGTACGATCACGCGCGTGATCGCGTTGGAGTAATAATAGTCTAGTCGACAAGTTGAAAATCGTCCAAAATAGAGATACTGCTCTTAAAATTAGGTGCGATAGCTCATTGGATCCGGAATGACGCCTAGAAAAATGTTCTCAAAGCGTGTATTAGCACGTAAAAAATTGCAAAAGTTATAAACAATTAAAGATTGTTAGTTAGTTAATTAATTTGTTAGTTATTGCTAAATCTATTGTTATGCATTTTTTAAAAAGTTAAATGCCGTTTTTTCTGTTTTACGGTTCTCTCACTAGTTAGAAACCACGAGAGTTCGACAAGCATCGAAAAAAATATTAGTTTTTATAAACAAATGCGCATAACAATAAATTAGCAATAACTAAAAATTTTTTTAATAGCTCATTTGAAAGATCGTTTAATCCTTCAAAAAATCGTCCAGGATGTTCATTTTCGTATCTCTAATAGTTTAAAAGTTATATTAGTTTTTTAGTAGACAAATGAAGCAGCCGCTGCAACATTTGTGGCACGTGTTTTTTGAAAGTACAATAAAAAATTGAAAAAAAATTTTTTCTAAACTTTTTTATATGTGGTTGTTTTTGTTTATTTTATAGGTTTCAGAAAAAAAATATAACAAAGTTAAAAATTTGTTTATAACAAATTGGTAAGTTAATAAACAATGGAATTGTTGGTGAAAAAATTTTTATTTTTTTGTTACTTTATAGAGGACTGTCAATTATGATTTTTATATAAAAGAAAATTTCTTAACTAATTATTTAAACAATAGAAATATTTAAAAAACGATTATAAACAATTAAAATTTGTTATTAAGGAAAAATTTTTCTTTTAAAAATCATAATATTTGTTGTATAATGAATTTGTGAAAAAAAATTTTTTAAAAATATTGAAATAATCAATTTGTTTATAAAAAATTTATCAACAAATGGCGTAAAAAATTTTTTTTGCAATTCAATTAATATCTTATATGAATAAAAAAACGGTAATATGATGATTAAGAAAAAAATAAAATTTTTTAACATTACTTGGATTTTTCAGTTTTTGTTCAAGTACAAAAATTATTATAAACAAAGTATGAATATTTTTTCAACTTTTAGGCGTAATCTTGTTGAGTATGTATGTAAGAAAGGCTCCACGAAGCGAAAAATTTATACGACAATTATTTAAACATTTTTTCTCATTTACAATGAAGACGTAAGTTCGAGAAAATTTTGTTAGTTAAGAATCGTTCAATTTGTTGAAAAATTAACTTTAAGTAAAATTTCCAACGGGAATAAATTATTTAAAGTGTTCAGAATACATCATAATTTTTTAAAATTAAAAAAAAATACTTAATACTTTAAATAAATTAATCAATGTGTCTACTCGCTTTTGACGCCGCACGCGCAACCAAAAAATGTCGCGCGGAGACCCATTTTCAGCGTTAAATTAAAATTATAAATAATGGAGATAGAAATCCGGGGAGTAAGAGTTTTTGATTGGAAATTTCCTCCTCTTTAAGAATCTTTTTGTTAGATTTCTTAAATATTAATAGTCTATGAAATATTGGAAAAAAACGAAATACCTTCAATTTTTCATCTTTAATTGTTTATAACTTTTGCAATTTTTTACGCGCTAATACACGCTTTGAAAACATTTTTCTAGGCGTCATTCCGGATCCAATGAACTATCGCACCTAATTTTAAGAGCAGTATCTATATTTTGGACGATTTTCAACTTGTCGACTAGACTATAAATGGTATATTTATTGAAATGTGAAAGAATGACTTATGAAAATATGGTAAGATCATGATATCATGGTTGACTCCATAATTCATATTCGGAGTTAAATATATTATTTAATAAACTACTTTTAGGGAGATTTATGAATTGAATAAATTAAAAATGCTTTTTAAGTTTAAATGCTATTATCATAATTTATATGATTTTTTAATAGTTTAGCGAATTTTATGAAATTTTATACTAATGTATAAAAACTTTGATTTTCATAACGATTTTTTTTGCTGGCCGTTCAAAATTTTCGTACTATCTATAGGAGACTCTTATGAAAATCAATCAAATTTTATGCTTGAATGAAATTGAGATCACCATGAATGAAATAGCATCAAGTTTAATAAAGAAAAAAAAATCTGTCTATCGGTTGACCCTGCGGGCCAGCCCTAAAACTTCCCGCTGTTTTCGAGCTCCTTGAGCTCGTAAACATTGTTGTGAATACATTTTCGAGCTCTTCGAGCTCGAAAATACGTTTGTATTCTATTGTTTTCGAATAAACCGTTTTTTACCAATTTTTTCTCCCACGACATCCCGCGAACGAATTAACCGATTGAGAAGGTTGAGGTGGCAATCGAAAGCTTTTATCGAGTTCTAGAGCTGATTAGATTTTGGAATTGATCGATTCGATAGTTTCCGAAATATTCACGAAAAACAAAAAAAAACGATTTTTTTTCATTCTTTCGTCGACGATATCTCTCAAACGGATAATCCGATTAAGACGGTTGAGGTCGCAATCGGCGCGTTTTATTGAGGTCTAGAGCTGATAAAATTTTGTGAATGATTGGCTTCGTCGTTTCGAAGATATTTGCAAAAAACTGTTTTCTACTGTTTCTTTCGTCGACGATATCATTGAACGGATAATCTGATTGAGACGTTCTTGGTGGCAATCGAAAGCTTTTATCGAGTTCTAGAGCTGATTAGATTTTGAAATTGATCGATCCAACAGTTTTCGCAATATCCAAAAAAACGAAAAAAAAAAATTTTTTCAGCGGGAAGTTAAAAATGTATAATTCGAATAAGAAATATCATAAAATTTTTAAATGTTTTATGACATTATGTACAAATTTAAAAAAAAAATAAAATTCTATGAAATTTAATGCAATTTTATAAGTTCATTTTGTTACAGATTATTTAACAGATATTTTAAAACGAATAAAAAATTTGAAAACAAAAAAATGAATTAATCTACGTGGGATTCGTACCCACGTTCGCTAGGTACTCTTAGATCGTTGTTATCATTATTATTATTATTTCAGGTCTGGTTTCATCGTATTTATTCTTATGTTTCATCTTGCACGGTCAAAACAGGCATCTTTTTAGGCGGTAAATGAAACATCAGAGTGATTGGAAACTGTTACGATTAAATCGGTTCTTGAATTTCCACTCGGGTTGCTGCATTACATACAGCCAGACACATTGAAAAAAATTTTGAACGGCTATTTTCGGACATGACGATATATTTTGCATTAAGTATTTGCTCAAATAATCTGCTTAAGCAACTTGCGTAATATAATTGCTATCGAGGGACAAGCGCTTATTAGCTTTTCCACACTGTCTTATAGCCTCGAGCGCTTAATAGCAGTTTGAGTTTCCAACAAAGTTTCCTTTTCCAAATACTTAACCTAATCATGTATGTATTTAATAATTATAGATATTAAAATAGCAGGTGAGATCGGCGTCAGTCAATTTAAAATTAACAAAACTTAAAGTATAAAATTATATAACAAAACATAAATAATTGATAGCCAGGGTCCGCCAGGAGTCTATTGATACTCCAATGAGGCCCAACCTGGGGTTTAGTGGTCATTGCCTACCATCAGAAGTACTGCAGCAATCGTGAATAGTCTGAATGATTTGGAATTATTATAGCTATTGCGACCAACATTCGGCATCAAAGAATCGAGGCGAATCTTTCTCCACCGACCGGGTGAAATGGTCATGAGATAAAGTTTCTTACCGACTTAAGTCGTTAACTCACGTATGGTGATCAGGCTAGCGTTAATAGCCTAAGATCGAACGGCAGTCAAAAATTTAATCGGTAGTACGTTGACATAGAGTTTTATTTATTCACTAAGCATATTATAATGTGAATATCATAATACCGAGGCAAACATTATTACTCAACTTTCTCATAGGATACAATCGAAAATAAATATAATGATGATTTACTCACAAACAGGAGTTCTTAGCCTCTTGCTTCGTCTACCAATTTCATTGTAAATAAAATTCTGTTGATCAATTGTTTGTAATCGTTTCACTCTGGTTAGAGGAATTGAGTTGAAAATCGTATTTTGACTCGCACAATCGCTATTTACAAAGGCAGGTGAACTAGGTTCAGTATTGATATCAAATTTATTTTCGCGTTTACAGTTCAATACTTGAATATTTTTCACAAAATTATCAGTCTGATTTGATGTATAAACTTTCAAGTCCGTCGAGTAAAATATATTATCCATAGAAGTACTCCTTTGTATAGATATTTTTCGTGGAATAGGGTTATTTTGTCTCAATCTATGATCATTTTCCGCAAATCTTGAATAAAATCACAAAATTACTGAAATTAAACTTGAAAATATATGCTAACATAAATTGAAACACTGTCAATAATTTTTTTCAAAAATAACGTACGGAATGATGTTGTAGTTTATTTGTGGATTTAATAAGTTATTGGCTTTGTTAAATGGTTCTGAACCGATGCCTGAACCATGTACATCATTGAATTTACTACTACTGGTTTGAATGCTATTGTGTTGGCAAGTATTATGCTCATTGTGAATTATTTTTGTAGATTTACGCCGTTCTTAAAGAATTCAATAAATTGTCATTAGGATTTGAAATTTCTTAATCGTTTATGCTCGCTTGCAAAATCGTACCTAGCATATGATCAGCAAAGAAGACTCTTGGTATGTGGAATCTATTGTTATTTACAGCTGATGAAATATTTTCAACATTATATTTTGACATAGAAGAGGCTTGTTGTCTCTTGATGTTTACTGGTTCAACTGGGAACAGTAAATAATAAAGTTTGTTTAGTGTAAATGAAATAACTGAGATAGCTAACTTGAAAACAAACCTTTATTTTTAGCAAGCTGATGAGTATTGACTTGCAGTGAAAAAATATCAACATTTGGAACCATTATTGCAGGCAATGTTTTAGAGCGTAAAAGTGGAGCAGGTCGAGAGTGTCTATTATCATAGCGATTATTAACAATTCGATAAATTGATGAATTTCCTTCTGATTCAAGTATTTCACTATTGAAGCATGGAAAAAAAAATTTTAATCAATAAGAACCCCGCACATTAAAAAAATATCTGTTCAAATATATATATATATATATGTATATATTAGGGTGCTTCATTTCGGAGCCAGATTTTATGTTTTTAAGTGCATGTGGAAAAAATCATAGTTCAACACAAAAAAAAAATTTTCGCGCAAGAAAAAAAATTCTATGTCGATTACAGACCTAGCTCATTGAAAAATTCGGTTTTCTCATTTAAATAACATGGGAAAATTTTTTTTTTTAGCTTTTTAACCTCGTTAACAAATCAATAGATCAAAGAGACTAATACATAGTTTTGTAGGAAATTGAACGCTCTACAAAAAAGGTCTCTTATCATTTTTCGATAAATCCATCTATTCAAAAGTTATTAGAGCTCGAAGTAAAGTTGGAGATCTTTTTACTTTTCCGGTGAAACTATCAGTGTATCTTTTGGATTCCTGACTAAAACGCAATGAGGATGACTAAAGGCTTGCCAAAGCTAGGTATATCTTTGGAATTCCCGGCTGATACCGAATAATATTTAAATAGCATAAATGAACTTAGGAGTCACAATCGGTAGTGTAGCGTAGTAGTTAAAGCATCAGTCTTTCGTGCGTAGGGTCCCGGGTTCGAATCCCACGATAGCGGTCCTTGATAAGTTTCGTTTTTCTTCCTGAATTAAAAGTTTCTAATTTGATTGGAAATTAAAATAACATTAAATTAGCACATCTGATGACAATTGCTCTGCAAAAATAATTTTAAACAATAAAAAAAATAATTTTTTTTTATTTTAATTCAACAAAATAATATGATCATGACAGTCATACATGTCCATATATTGCCTATTTCTGTGTATAAGCATAGGGCTTGTATACGATGCGAGCCTTATGCGGTTGCCTCATTTGGCGCGGGCTCGTTTTATGCTACCACTAGCAAGTATGGTTTCCAAACCGCTGCCTAAGAAGGAAGCCAAATTAGGCAGGGCCTCGCAACTGCGTTACATTCGAGATCTCGACCTAGTTTAGTTGCCTCATTTGGCGCAAGTCTGAAATGTGGCATGCCTTATTCGGGCCTTATCACTGCCTAACTAAAATTTCTAGTCAGGTAGGCTACCGCGCATGCTCTATCCTATTCTTATTATTCTTATTCTAAATTTTTTGGAGCGATTGATATTAAGGAGGTTCGAGCGAATCTAATGTAAAAAGAATTTTCCAACTTTAAGATTTGAAACTTAGTGTATAAATATATAAGTACTTTATCGATGTATTTTAAAAATTTTAATATGATTCACTGTCTAGTTTCTTAGAAAAAAATATTTAAAAATGTGTATTTTTTATAAGTCAGTAGTTCTTTCAAAAAATAATGTATAACACGCTGATCTGAACTCAGCATAATTATTTAAAGCAGCTATTTCCGATGGTACGTAATTCCATAATCTAAGAGCCGATAATAAAAATAATTTCTCATAAGATACTGTTCTCCAAGGTAATCGATAAAAAATATCATTTTGTCTTGCCACACGACCACGAATAGATGAAAGTATACGAAAATTCCCTAGTAAAATTGTGTCATGATTAAAATGTAAAATTCTATACACTGTGTTATATGCATGTATAAAAGTGTACCGTCTGTTTTTATAAATATTACATACTATATATGGCAATGTAAGGCTTGATCAAAGTGCATATGGACATGTAACTTCTTTGAATGATTCCATTTAAAACTGTGATGAAATATTTTCAAATAAAATGACGTTACCAATAAAAAAAATTTGGTTTTTAATAAATACCTTGCTTCTTTCTTTTCTTGTTTCCGTTTCTTAAATGCTCTTTTCACCCTAAGAAGCAGAAAAGCTGCTCGGTCAATTGTTAATCGTGAAACTAATTTGTCTTCATTAGCCATAGTTTCCCTTTGAGTACTTTGAAGAAAATCTAAGTTGTGATTTGTATTTTTGCCATGACTTCTTTAGATTACGATTTTAATTTCAAGTAGAGTTGCCACCTTTTAAACTAAAGAACTTCTGTATCTGAAATTAAAAATCAAATCGCTTTCAACAAAAAATTAAAAAAAAACAACAGTTCTGATAATATTGATCAGGTATGATTATGCTTCCTCATGCATGATCAAGCATGCTCATGGCTGGCGAATATCTAGGCATGATCATGTTTGAGCAAGCATAATCATGTTTGACCAAGTATGATCAGGACTGATCGAGCACAATCCCTAGAATTATTTAAAAAAATAAAAATAACGATAATTCAATTTTAAATTAATTTATTTTGTACGTATTGATGTATATTTTATGTTTACTGGCTGAAAATTACTATTGAAGTTTTACCCGTGACAGGTCTCGAACCCACGACCGTCGTGATCTTTTGAAAAATCAAGGATGTAAGTGTTACATACTGGAAAATCCAGGTTTATGAAAAATTACCAGGTTGGTGGCGTTAGGGTGTCAATCGACCCCAGTTGCACCCGTTGCTGAGCTCTCTCTAATTTTTATGTATTTTGTAGGGTTCGAGAATTAAAATAAAACATTTTAATTATAAGAATGTGAATATATTTTAAATATTAAAAATTTGATTGGAGCCAGCCGGTCTCCGGACGTACGTCCGGGGCCTAAGATGTTCATCGGCTGACTGGTTGCTCTAGATTTTTATTCCGAGTACAATGAACTATAAAAATTAATTATTGCGACGTTGCATCTCAGGTTACTCTGGTGAACACCATCGTCGCCCGAGTCTCATGCATCGTCATGAGTTTGGACTATTCGCGAGCCACGGCGATTCTCTTATCGCAAGAGATTTCCGTTACATTGTTGGCGGTGAAAAAAAATAATTTCGCCAACAAAGTAACGATTTATTCATTTATTTATGATTCTAAGAAGTGCCGAACCGTTTATTCGCCCGACGCGGCGAATAAATAATTCAAGACTTCAAAAAAAGAATTTCTAAAATTTTTATTTAAATGTAATTAAAGCCAGAACGTAACATGAGAAATAAAATATCGTTTGAATTAAATCCTAATTTGGTTATTAGATTTTTTTTTTTAAATGAATGAAAAGTATTCTATTTATGGGTCATTCCACGTCAATTCAACGACATTTCGACGGTAACCCTCTTCGATTTTTTAATTTTTTAATATATTTTCATACATGCAGAAAGAAGTCTTCAGCTAAATTTTTAGCTCTTAATCCCACCCCTTCCGGAGTTGTCATTTTTGCTTAAAAAGGATATAACTTTGACTATAGTTATGATAATCTCATGATGTGGGAGGTCATCTTGTTTGATTTTTAACGATCTTTCTGAAAAAAAATTTAAAATTGGAAACAAAAAATTTTGTAATGCTTTTTCAGCCATTTTTAGTCAAAAAATCTGACCATCGGTTGACCCCGTGGGCCAGCCCTAAAACTTTCCGCTGTTTTCGAGCTCCTTGAGCTTGACAACGCTGTTGTGAATACATTTTCGAGCTCTTCGAGCTCGAAAAAACTTTTGTGTCTCATTGTTTTCGAAAAAAAACCGTTTTTTAGCATTTCTTTCTCCCACGATATCTCGCGAACAAATTAACCAATTCTGATGGTTGAGGCGGCAATCGACGTGTTTCATTGAGTTTCGGAGCTGATCAAATTTTGGTTGTTTGGCTAAGTTATTTCAAAGATATTTGGAAAAAACCGTTTTTTAGTATTTTTTCTCCCGCGATAACTCTCGAACGAATGAACCGATTTTAATGGTTGAGGTCGCATTAGACGCGGCTTATAAAGTTCTAGAGCTGATTAGATTTTGAAGTTGATCGTATGAGTCGTTTCTGAGAAATCAATAAAAAACTAAAAAAAAAAAAATTTTTTTTTTCGTAATTCGCCAATATTATCGAGTCTACTTGATCAAATGATCTGAATTCAGAAAAGTTGATGGCCAACAAGCTCTTCCGATTGCTGCCTTAACCATCCAAATCGGTCCATTAGTTAAAAAGTTATAGACCAGTCACACACACACACACACGCACACACACACACACACACACACACACACACACACACACACACACACACACACACACACACACACACACACACACACACACACACACACACACACACACACACACACACACACACATACATACATACATACATACATACAGACACTCAGACATCATTCTGAAAATAGTCAGAATAGTTTTCTAGGACCTCAAAACGTCGACATCTGATGAAATTTCGATTTTTGCAAATCGGGGTGAAAACAATAACTTCCCAAT
Organism: Microplitis mediator; assembly: GCF_029852145.1. Classification (NCBI taxonomy): domain Eukaryota; kingdom Metazoa; phylum Arthropoda; class Insecta; order Hymenoptera; family Braconidae; genus Microplitis; species Microplitis mediator. The sequence continues at coordinate 459,738 of NC_079972.1, read as the reverse complement.
TTTTCGAAAATCGTCGATTTTCTTAGCGAGAAGTTAAAAATTAAAAAACAATTTTTATTCTGTAATTTTAATTTATTTTCTTTCGGAAATCACGTAATTTCTCCAAATAGTCTCACAATATTATCTCAGAGTAATATCAGATAAGTACTACTGTTCAGTCACGAGCTTAACCATTTTGAAAAGCTTCGTGTACTTTCGCTACATACGGGAGCAGCCGAACTCGCTACTGACTTGAATGTCAGAATAGTGCCGGGTCAGTCGTTATCTGGGTCCGACACCTGCAATTTCTTGCTCATGACCGTGTCAAAACGGCATGAGAACCCGCTACCAGTCGGCCAATCGAATAGTTCGTCTTATATCAGCGTGCTCGGCCGCCAATAAGGAAATTGGCTGCTAACTACTTTCTGTTGCCGCGCTTTTAAGCCAATGGAAAAATTCGTCTTTTATGCAGCAATGATGTCCCGTCAACACCAAGTGGGAACGCCGGCTCAACAACGCTCAAGCCAGGATCGACATTGTGGATTGATCAGTACAAAAACAGCTATCCGTCTAACCGCTTCACTCAATATAAATTATCTCTTGTGTGATGTAATTCAGAACTGCGACGCTAAAGTCTCTCAATAATTAGACAGTGCAATGAGGCTGCTATTTATTGAGTAGAAATTAATTGTTACTTGCATATAATTAATAATAATAATAATTATCGCGTCATTAACCGCTATCGACCACGTGTCGAATTTATTATACGTGATTCTTTTATAGACCGCATTTGCTATCACGTAATTATTGAGTCGCATTCGCTATAATTATTAAGTTCTTACAATTTTAAGTGTAATTAGTATAAATAAATAACCAAATTATTTATTGATAAAATCTGTGTAATTTTTAAATGTTTAAAAATCCTCACGCCTAAACCAGATCCTCTTAGTTTATTCGCTGATTTTACAACTACCGATAATATCGTAGTAGGTTTGAGAGTAATCAATCTGAAAAATACGATGTAACGGTTGATATATTTAAATTTTAATTTATAAAGATACAATAAATTGCAAAAAAAGTACTTAACTTATACATTTTCGTGTAAAATATTATATTTCTCACTGAGACTACTTAAAAAAAAGTAATCTTATGTATTGTGAGACTATCTGAAAATATTCTGTGATCTTAGAAGAAAAATAAATCAAAATAACATAAAAAAAAAAATCGGTCTATCGGTTAACCCTGCGGGCCAGCCCCAGCACTTCCCACTGTTTTCGCGCTCGTTGAGCTCGAAAACATTATTGTAAATACATTTTCGAGCTCTTCGAGCTCGATAATACTTTTGTATGCCATTGTCTTAAAAAAAAACACATTTTTTAGCATTTCTGTCTCTCACGATATCTCGCGAACGAATTAACCGATTTTGATGGTTGAGGCGGCAAATTGACGTGTTTTATTAAGTTCTAAATCTGATCAAATTTTAAAATTGATTTATCCAGCCGTTTTTGAGAAATTTCAAAAAAACTAAAAACAAAATTTTTTTTGAATTCTTTCGTCAACGTTTTCTCTTGAACGAATGAACCGATTTTGATGGTTGAGGTAGCATTCGACGCGGCTTATAGAGTTTTAGAGCTGATTAGATTTTGGAATCAATCCATCGAGCGAATCAAAAGTTATCCAAATAAAACATTTTTGAAAAAATTTTATTTTTGGAATATCTCCGAACGCACTTTACCGATTAAGCTCAAATTTTTACAGCTTCAAGATAGTATCAAGCCGCGTCGAATGACATCTTGAAGATCAAAATCGATTCATCCGTTCAAGAGTTATGAATATTTACGTACGTACACACATACATGGACTCGGACATCGTCGTGAAATTAGTCAGGATAGCTTCCTAGAACCTCAAAACGTCAAAATCTGATGGAAATTCGGTTTTTGCAAATCGGACCGAAACCAATAACTTCCCGAATTTTTGAAAATTTTCAATTTTCTTAGCGGGAAGTTAAAAATCGTTTTTTAATTTATTTTACTAGAAGTTATTTGATGCCCATCTTGGGTTATAGCTCAAAAATTTTGCTTTTCAACATAGAATTTTGGGAATTTTTTTGAAAAATATTTAAAGTGTCCCATTGAATGAAAAACTGTTTTTTTTTTACTAAAACTGGCCAAAAAGCATTGCAAAATTTTTTGTTTCCGATTTTTTTTCAGGCAGAGTGTTAAAAATCAAACAAAATGATCTCTCATGTCGTGAGATTATCATAATTTCAGTCAAAGTTATGTTACGTCCCAGCCTGTATGGCAGATGACGTAGGCTTTTACTTCCATAATTACCGACCTGAAACCTAACTAATTATATCGAATATCGATAATCTAGTAATTCCAATAATATTTAATTAATCATATAAAATAATATAATATAATAATAGAATAATATTATTTAAGACATTTGAACGTTAAGGATATGAGTAATAATTGATAAACTTATTTTTCTATATTTTCCCTCGCAAATTTGAATCACGGTGGAAACACGGTGGTTTGTTCCATTTTACCACTGCGATTAAGCGGTGTATCTACCGTGATTCCACGGCGGTTTTACCACCGTGTATACACGGTGTTTCCACTGTGATTACGCGGTGGATACACCGTGGAACCACGGTGGTGAAATAGCACAAAGCCACTGTGGAATCACGGTGGATACACCGCGTAATCGCAGTGGAAACACCGTGTATACACGGTGGTCAAGCCACCGTGGAATCACGGTGGATACACTGCGTAATCACAGTGGATACACTGTGTATACCCGGTGGTGAAATGGAACAAACCTACCGTGTAACCACGGTGGATCCACGGTGTTTACACTTCCACGGTGTTTCCACCGTGATTCAAATCTGCGAGGGTTATCAAATATAAATAAGCGCTGACGCCTCGAGTTAATCCTCGAGACGTGCAGCTGCACAAATATCTATTTTGTTTAAGATAGCTTTTGGTAATAGATAAGTGACTCATTTGTTAGTAACAAAAGTGGAGAGATCGTGAGAACTAAGTATTTTCAATAAATATTATAATGGATCATTCGAGAACATGCGTTATCTCGAATGACCCCTCCATATGACTCGATGCGCGGGTCTGATGCCCAAACGTATTGATAAGAGTTACTCTAGTTTTTCTCGATCAAGAGAAGTCAGTCTGAAATATAGAATCATAGAGAGCAGTCAGGCTCAATATTAAAACCTCAACTTCGTTCTCACATTCTCAAAACTATTGTTAACAATAACTTAACAATATTATAATACCAGAATTGTACATTTCACAAATTCTCCAACTATCACTTTATTCATTGAATAAAACAGATCCAGACAATATATTGAATAACATATAAATATAACCAGTTTATTTTAACCACCAAATGGTGGCTGTTCAACCCATAATTAATTATTATTTATAATTATATGTAAGTTTTCATCACGTCCAATTTAAATCGACCGCTCAACTACGCCAGCGCCAAAACATCAACCAGGACGTAACACAACCATGCTTGATTTTACTTAACTTGGTGATCCTCCGAGCTACACGCGAACCGAACGGCTGCCTTAGCCACTTCATTTACAGATTTCTGTAAGTCTTTAAGAAGAATCTCAAGCAAGACTTTATGAAACGTGCAACAATCATACTTCTATAATACATCCTATCCAAGGTTCGTTTACATCTTTGGTAAGAAAATTGTCGAAGGACCATCGTAAAGTAACTTGCTTAAGGCAATACTAATAAGGTAAATAATCGAATATTAGCATTCGATTGTGACAACACTAAAACAAACTCTAGAAGATCCGGAAATAGTATTTTATTTATTTTAATTTTACTTGTATCACTCATCGTGTTTTACAAGACTTTACATTCAAATTCTCCCATTTTCTCGCCTCTTTTTTTAATTTTTTGCGGCTGTGGCCCGACTTGTGCTTATGACTGTACTGCATCATTACGGTGATGCCCTGCTACCTCCCTTGTGTAATGGAGGGTGCAGTGACTAGGGAAACCACAGAGAAAACCTTAGTCAGTACAGTTTCGGTTTTGGGTGAAGCTCCAGTGGTCGATAAAATTCCCATTTTACCGATCACTGGCTCTTCATCCCGCCCCTAACGATCAGAGACCTTCGTTCGAGCCCAACGCGTGGCTAAGCGGTCACCCAGCCAAATAGTAACCATGCTCGATGCTACTTAACTTCGGTGATCGCCCGAGCCTCGCGCGTGCCGAACGGCTGTCTCAGCCGCTGATCCGGAAATAGTAATTTTAAACTATGATAACGAATCAGCCATTGATCTCATCTTCTGTAACCACACTATTGTCTGTAGTTTGTGTTAAAACCTTCATAAAAATGGTTTGTGAGACAGCGATCATTACCCAATTATAACTTGAATTAAATCCATCATAACCTCTCTCGATCAATCATAAAACCATCTAAATTTCTGTTTCATCAGGTAGAGTAGAAAGCCTTTGGAATTCAAGCAGAAAAACTCACCATGTAAATTTCTTCAAATATTGTCATATTATTTTTTACAAACATTTATGGAAACAGTAAGTCAAGCTGCAGAGTCAAGTTTCCCCAAGTATGAAACAAAACCGGTCTTAAAAGAATAAGGTATCTTCGTGGAATAACGATTGTGAATAGTGTGAAAAACAAAAACAAGGTTTCAACGGATACGAAGGGCCAGACATACCTTCAAAGAAAGATATAAAAAATCACAGCAAAACCTCCACCAATCTTTTACCACCACACGTCCACTGATGCCTTCTGGAAATTTATAAAAATATTCCCGAGCAAAGAGTTTTTTTAAGTTCTGGAATCCTTAATTAACTACGATGGAACGAAATTAATTATTGAAGTTCTGCATATCAACTGGTTTTAAAATCTCTTCTAGAAAACGATTGATACTCGTTAAGCTCGATAACAATAATGTCAATTTCAACTGTAACCCTTGTAGGAAAAAAAATATTGACAACGGGGCCGGTCTTGGCACAATACTGGGCTACCCATGGGTCGGCCTCCAAAGGTTGGTCCGAGATCCGACCAACGTTCAAGTGATGAGCCTCGGTTCGCCAGGCTTGGGCCAAGATTCAGCCACTACTCAAGTAACAAGCCTTGGTTTGCCAGTCTAAATAACAAATGGTACCTAAAAACTTCTGGCTTCTGTGAATAGCGTAACAGCCTAGTGGATAAAACACTTGCCTAGCAGCCACGAAGCACCAGGTTCGAGACCCAGCAAATGCAAAAAAAATTAGTTTCATCGATCTACCTGATTTTTCTGTGTACAAATTTATTTCCATATGTGACCATCACGCACATGTCTACTAATATTTAAAAAATTTTTTTTTTAATAAGTATAGGTGCCTATTTAGCAATAGTCTTGGCACAATACTGGCTCTCAGTATTAGACCCAATACTAAGATGCAGTCCTGGCACAATACTGTCACTCAAGCTTGGCTCGGTGTAATTATTTCGATGCTTAGACAGACTTGGGCCAAGCTCAGATTTCAAGCATTCCGCAGAGTTACTAAGTCTTGCGCCAAGCCTCGGTCAAGCTTGGGCCTATTGTTTTTTCTTGTAAGGGAAGTGTCAGAGATGTTTGTTTCAAAGTTGAATCTGTAGGTCTTATATTTTACAAACAGAATTATTTCTTTCTCTAACTACCCTTATTAAAAGAAACGATTTAAAACAATTAGAAAAAAAAATTTTAATACTTTTTAATAATTTTGAATACTTTTGAATCACCCTCCTTATAGACATTTAACATTGCAAATCGTTTTGAAGCGTTATTTTGAATCAGGGTAATCTGCAGCTCCCCGGGAATTTGATTTACGTAAATATGAGGGTAATTCTATTTGAACGACTATTTTTTTTTTCACTCCCACTTGAAAATATTGTTATAGACATTGAAAAAAAAAAATTCCCTGCAAGTTTCAGCCCTTAATTTAAATTTTAAGTACTTTATATTTGATTTTGAAGTTTTCCCATTTAAAATACATAGGAAAGTTTGGAATTTTTTTTTAATTTTCTTTAACTCAGCCGCATTTTAAGTTATCGGGTCGCCATTTGCGGCATTTTTTAGGCAATTTGATACTCTTCAAAAGTCTCCTCAATAGTTTTACTCGGACTCTAATTGTTTTCTCTGTATTGGTTCTGAAAATAATTTTTTTAATAATAATTTGGGTTTTTAGTTGATATTAACTAAATAATAAAATTTACAGAAGAAGTGCAGATAACGATTTTTTAGGAAATTTTATTCGCTACAAAAAAGGTCCTCTTAGTTAAGTGGTTCAAGTTCTTCGTTTACGTGATATAGGGATTTTAGTAATTTTGTAAATAAAATATATGTCAAAAAATTCCACCAAACGCTATTTCATTTCAATTTTAAATCAGTAAATAATGTTCATTTTATTAATTTTTTCAGTCATTAAAATCAGAAGGGGTCAAATTGACGAACTTCGGAAAAATTTTTGACAAATATTTTATTTACAAAATTACTAAAATCCCTATATCACGTGAACGGAGAACTTAAGCCACTTAACTGAGAGGACCTTTTTTGTAGCGAATAAAATTTCCTAAAAAATCGTTATCTGTACTTTTTCTGTAAATTTCATTATTTAGTTAATATCAACTAAAAACCCAAATTATTATTAAAAATCTGGGCGTCGGTTGACCCTGCGGGCCAGCCCCAAAACTTCCCGCTGTTTTTGTGAGTACATTTTCGAGCTCTTCGAGCTCGATAATACTTTTGTATGCCATTGTTTTAAAAAAAACATTTTTCAGCATTTCTTTCTCCTACGATATCTCGCGAACGAATTAACCGATTTTGATAGTTGAGGCGGCAATAGACGCGTTTTGTTAAGTTCTAGAGCTGATTAGATTTTGAAATCGAATGATTCAATGTTTTTATAGATATCCGAAAAAAAACGGTTTTCACTATTTTTTTAATCAACGATATCTCGTGAACGAATTGACCGATTAAGACGGTTGAGGCAGCAATCGACATGTTTTATCGCGTTCTAAAGCTGATAAAATTTTGAAATTGATTTATAGAGTCGTTTGTGAGAAATTTCGAAAAAACCAAAAAAAAAATTTTTTTTTGATTTCTTTCGTCAACGGTTTCTCTTGAACGAATGAACCGATTTTGATGGTTGAGGTGGCATTCGATGCGGCTTATAAAGTTTTAGAGCTGATTAGATTTTGGAATCAATCCATCAAGCAAATTAAAAGTTATCCAAATAAAACATTTTTGAAAAAATTTTATTTTTGAAATATCTCTGAACGCAGCCTTTCGATTAAGCTCAAATTTTCATGGCTTCAAGATATTAATAAGCCGCGTCGAATGACACCTCAAAGATCAAAATCGGTTCATCCGTTCAAGAGTTATGAATATTTACATAAATACATACGTACGTACGAACGTACGTACGTACACACATACATACACTTGGACATCATCGTGAAATTAGTCAGGATAGCTTCCTAGAACCTCAAAACGTCAAAATCTGATAGAAATTCGGTTTTTGCAAATCGGACCGAAACCAATAATTTCCCGAATTTTTGAAAATTTTCAATTTTCCTAGCGGGAAGTTAAAAAAATTATTTTTAGAACCAATACAGAAACAACAATTAGAGTCCGAGTAAAACTATTGAGGAGACTTTTGAAGAGTATCAAATTGCCTAAAAAATGCCGCAAACGGCGACCCGATAACTTAAAATGCGGCTGAGTTATAGAGAATTAAAAAAAAATCCCAACTTTCCTATGTATTTTAAATGGGAAAACTTCAAAATCAAATATAAAGTACTTAAAATTAAAATTAAGGGCTGACACTTGCAGGGAATTTTTTTTTTCAATGTCTATAACAATATTTTCAAGTGGGAGTGAAAAAAAAAAGTAGTTGTTCAAAACGAATCACCCTAGTAAATATACTATAGTAATGGCGGAATCTTAGAAGTGTCCCGAGTCGAAATTTAAGTCGTAGATTCAACGTTTTGAACGTTGAAATCGTAGATTCAACGTTTTGAACGTTCAAATCGTAAATTCAACGTATTGGACGTTGAAATCGTAATTTGAACGTATTGAACGTTGAAATCGTAGTTTGAACGTATTGAACGTTAAAAACGTTAGTTGAACGTATTCAACGTATTGTGAGCGTAAATCAAACCGATAAGGAGTGTAAATAAGTAATATCAAAACTATTCAGATAACCACATGCTTTCAAATGGAAGTACGATAAAAATTATTTTTATAATTCTGTTAGGAGAATTTCAGTTTTTTGGTTGAAATTCTACCATCTGTTCAATGAAAATACTTAGTCCGAATTTTTTATTTGTGGAATTTTCTGTTGGGATTTTCTATAAGTGATGGAAAAATAATTTATGAACGAATTTCACGATATTCCACCCCTCAGCGGGTTGCGGGGGTGGGTATTAACAATGAAAATTTTAAATTTTCAAGCTATAGCTCCTATCGACTTCAAATTCGGTAGGAATCTTCTTTAAGTGATGTAAAAATAATTTATGAACAAATTTTACGATAGCTCACGCCACAGGAGTTGCGGGGGTGGGTGTTAACAATGAAAATTTTTAATTTCTAAGGTGTAGCTCTTATATGCTCTAAATTTGGTAAGAATCTGTTATATGTGAGGTAGAAATGATCTAAGAGCGAATTTTATGACAACCTACTTCCAATATGATCTGCGGGGGTGGGTGTTAACAATGAAAATTTTAAATTCCTAAGCTATAGGTGCTACATACTCCCATTTTGGTAGCTATCTTTTATATGTGATGTAGAAATAATTCATAAACGAATTTTACGATATCTCACCCCGAAAAAGATTGCGGGGGCTTTAACAATGGAAAATTCCTGATTTTAAACTATAGCTCTATAGGGTCCAAATTGGGTAGGAATTTTCTGTGAGAGATGTAGAAATAATATACAAACGAATTTTACGATAGCTCACCTTACAGCGGGGTTTGCGGGGGTGGGTGTTAAAATCTAAAATTTTAATTTCCAAACTGTAACTTTTACAGTCTCAAAATTTAGTTGGAATCTTCGTGGATAATGTCAAGTTCAGCTGAGAATGGATTTTCTCAAATTCTAACCCAAAAGGGATTGCGAGGTCGTTAACAGTGAAAATCTCTCATTTTAACATAACAGTTTCTATGGACTCGAAGTTTTGATGGAAGCTTTTATTTATAATGTAGAAATCATCTCGAATAGGATCTTACGAAATTCTTCTCCAACATAGGAGTGCGGGAGTGATAATTGTCAAAAAATTCACATTTTTCAAATACAGTTCCTACAGCTATAAAATTTGATAGAATCTTAAGAGAAACAGGAAATTACAGGGATGACCTTCGAGGTCAACTGATTTAAATATTTCTTTCTTTATGTCAATTATTATTCATTTTTGGAAGATAGCCACGGAGATGTTATAGAGGTTGCACATTGAAAGTTACAATAAATATTAGTTTTCAAAGATCTCAAAATATCAAGATTGAATAAGAATTTGACTCTCAAAAATCAATCTCAATTTAATAACTTCCTTAATTCCAATCATCTGTGATTTTATTAGTTGATTGAATAAGCAAGTATCTAAAAATTAACTCAATCAAATCTTTAGGAAAAGCTTTTAGCTAAATTTAGCCCATAGGTTATTTTTTACGCATTGGTATATGTCATTTTTTCGTAACTTTTAATTTTTACTATGGATCATATCTTTTTTTTAAACAGTTGAATCTATATTTTTTACGTTCAATACGTTCAAATTACAATTTCAACGTTCAATACGTTCAAATTACGATTTCAACGTCCAATACGTTGAATTTACGATTTGAACGTTCAAAACGTTGAATCTACGATTTCAACGTTCAAAACGTTGAATCTACGACTTAAATTTCGATTCGGGGTAAAAAACATTTGTTTTAACGTTTGAGTTTGTAAGTCTTCAAATTAAAAAATGAACTTCCATGCTTGGTCTCACACCATCCCCCCGAAGATTATTTTCGAAAAAAAAATCTATCATGGTGGATGCTTTTGCATGCGGATCATCTTTACATAAATTTCTTAATAAAAAAATAAAAAGTTTATAATAACAATCAAAAATTCATATTAATTAAAAAAAGAAAAGAAAGAAATAAAACGCGTGATGTTTTCTGTTTTTTTTTGCGAAATAAACATTCAAAAAAAAAAGTGAATAAACGTTGATGAATTTTAGATAATAAGTAGCCATAGCTTTCCCCTAGTGATAATGCATCAAGTGATGAAGGTTCCATGTCATAACGTTTTGTTGTTTTTAAGTTATTTGACTTTCGAAATTAATCGTTTTAATTGTATAAATAAATATAAAAGCGACTGAGGCAGCCGAGCGGTTCTCGTGTGGCTCGGGCGATCACCCAAGTTAAGCAGCATCGAGCTTGATTGTTACTTGGATGGGTGACCGCTTAGCCACGCGTTGAGGTCGATCGGAGGTCTCTGACCGTTAGGCGCGGGATGAAGATCTAGTGATCGGTAAAATGGGAATTTACATTTAAATATAGTAGAGACCTAAACATGCAAATAACCTTCTCAATAAGACAATTGATAGATAAATTGAGAAAAATATAGATAGCCTGAACTGGGAATCGAACCCAGACCATATCGGTATCGCGCCGAGTGCTCTACCAGTTGAACTTCCCCCAAACCGAACTGTACTGGCAATGGTTTTCTCTGTGGCTTCCCTTGCCCCTATACTCCCACAGCCAAGGTGGGAGGGGGGGGGGGTAGGGCATCACCGGAATGATACAGTATAAGCACAATTCGGGCCACAGCCGCACAATGAAAGCAGAAAAAAAAGGAAGCAGTTGCGATATAAAGGCAAAAAGTGTAAAAGGCCGTTAATGCGGCTATAAACTGGAACAATAAAAAAAAAACAAAAAAATATATATAAATAAATAAATATATATGTATATGTATATATATATATATATATATATATATATATATATATATATATATATATATATATATATATATATATATATATATATATCCCTGATAATTAGGTGAAAAGTTTCCTTTGCGTACACTGTAATACCAAAAGTAATTATGTTCATCATAAGCTTAAAAAATGTACTTACTAATTTTTTCAAACTAAAAGGTAACATGTCGTAGACATAATAATTTTTCAATTGTGGCTGCAGCTTCTATTTGATTTTATGAAAATCATAAAAATCAAATAATTTTCTTTATTGTAAAGTAGCTTGTTTATAAACACGTTTTAAATTGAAAGGTGTTAAGTATTTATATCTTGAAATTGAATGTCCACATGCTACTAATCTTCATGGCTGTTTATACTAATTTGGAAAATTTAATAAACAAAGATAAATAAATCCAACGATAAAAAGTGACGAATTGTAACAAACAGTACGAAGCACCAAAGAAATATTTAAACTTCAAGCAAATTTACGTCGTCATTAATACAGTAATCGAAAAAAATCCATTAACATATTAAGCATCGAAAAATCATATCAAAAAGAAAAAAATATTGATGAAGAAAAGAAAGAGAGAGACAGAAAGAGAAAGAGAAAAAATGTCTCGAGTCGACAATTGCTTAAAATGCACGATGTGTATATCACGACGTCCCAGTATGGACTAACGGAGCAACGAAAAAACTCGGATTGACGACAGGTGACGACCATCCGATGACAAATGATGACTGTCATTTCACGCCCTGCTTTTATAGTTAATCCAATAAATATACAAATAAAACAAATTTTCCCTTAATAATTTATTTATGAAACGAAAAATGAACTGTAGTGTTTTTTATAAATAAATTACTGAATAAAGGGGTTTAAAGTTATTTTACCTTTCATTGATCGCACTGTGCTCAGTGTTTTACTTGCACGCTAGTGACCTTTTATAAGCAGAGTACCATATGATTTATAAATTTTTTTCGCAACGTCGAATAATAATGATTCTCAAGATTAGTCATTCTTAAACTAATTAGTTATTTCCAATTTTTGAAAAAAAATAAAAAAAAAAGGCTATTCGGCAGCCGAAATGGAAGTAGATTTCTCATTGTTTAATTTTTTTCACTGTTCAAATGAAAGCTAATAATAAAATAAAATTTTTTTTTACATTTTCTTAAAAATTCTCGAGATGATAAAACAAAAAAATAAAAAAGTTGTAAGTATAATGCCAAAAATTGATGCTAACTAAATGAACTTCAGAAGAATTTTTGATGATAATGCACTATATGTTTCGATTTGACGTTATTTAAAGATCCGTATGCATATATTCAAACTATCGGACCAATGGTATTCCGGACCCTATTCGAAAGATTATGATAGATTATGGTTTTAATGCTCGAGAATTCTACCATAAGGACAAAGACGATATTTTGCTTTCAATAAAATCCACTAATAAAATATTCTAAGATTAAAAATTGATTGTGATACATCAAAGTGTCATACTTGAAATTAGTACTAATATTTGAAATAAAAAACCTATTAGAATATCAAACGACGAGTAGATATAGAGAATATTATCATCATAACTAATGTTAATCTTGTTATTGATATATCATATCATTTATACACTGTCGATAAAACAAAATTGTATATACACACTGAATTGAGATGTTTAGATTTTATAAGTGTCACACTGCGAAAATATGAATTTAAGTAGCTCCATGAATGTACTAAGAAATAGGAGAACTAATGCAATAGCAAAATTTCATTGAATGAATGGTAAAATAAGTAATTTCAGTGGTCTAGGCATATATATAGGCATGAAATTTAAAGCTTATTCGAAGAGCTTTCAGATAAATTTGATATAAAGTCGATAAGTTATCACATTCAAAAGATATTGAAGGAAGAATAAGTAAAAATATGAATTTTGGGAATTTTTAAAATTTCGAAATGCTATAACTTCTAAACTAATCGACCGATTGAGCTCATTTTCAAACACGAACAAGGTAGTCACCCACAAAATACGTATACTAAGTTTCAAGGTGATCGGTTAGAAATTGTGGTTATTATCAAAGTAAAACCTGCATAAAATTAGTTTCTACAATATTTTGTAAATGTTCAAAACCATTTATCTATTAGAAAAAATGGTCAAATCAACAAGCTGTATAGTCAGATTGTAGGCAATCGAACGAGCTTTCACATAGAACAAACAAAAATTAGCTATCTCTTTCCGTTCAGAAGTTACACCCAGTTAAAGCGGCAAACAAATTTTTTTTGAAAATTTTACAAAATTTCAATTAACTATAACTGCTAAACTTATTGGCCGAATTGGCTCATCTTCGAACTCATCCAAGGTAATCGTCTATAGAATAAGTATACTGAGTTTCATTAAGATCGGTGTAGAATTGTGGACGCTATCGTCGGAGAACGGCGCGTTATATTATATATATATATATATATATATTAGGTGTACAAATAAGTTTTAGGACAGTTTTCAAAAAATTCAAGATTTATTAAAAAAGAAGTAAAACACAGTTATTCATCGAAGTAATCTCCATCGCATTGAATGACCTTCAGCCATCTCTCAGGTAATTCGCGGATGCCTTTCGCAAAGAAACTTTCGTCTTGTGAGGTGAGAAATTTAGCGACCCATTTTTCCACTTCTTCAAATGTTTTGAATCGCACGTCAGACAAATCGTTCTGCATTTTCCGGAATAAATGATAATCGGATGGGGCTAAGTCTGGTGAATACGCCGGGTGTGGTACAAATTCCCATCCAAGCGCTAGTAACGTATCCTTGACCGGTTTACTCACATGAGGCCGCGCGTTGTCATGGAGCAGTTTTACTGGACGTTTTCCTTTACCAGAAAATGGACGTTTCTTCTCAATTTCTTGATTCACTTGCATCAATTGATGACAATAGCGATCGGCAGTAACTGTTTGACCAGGTTTGAGAAGTTTATAATACAGTACGCCTTTCATATCCCACCATATGCACAGCATGACTTTATTACAATGAACATTGCGCTTTGGCGTGGATGTTGTCGGCTCGCCGGGGTCAACCCAATGATATTTGCGTTTCGGATTATCAAAATAAATCCACTTTTCATCGCCAGTCACAATTTTCCACAAGAAAGACTTTCTATGTTGCTTGTTGTAAAGACTCACACAAATGTTAAGACTGCTGTTTTTATTTTCTTGAGTTAGAAAGTGTGGTACCCACTTTGTTCCTTTTCGAATCTTACCCATTGCTTTTAAACGATAAGAAACAGTTTGTTGAGTTACTCCAAGCTGTTCCGAAAGTTGTTTCTCCGTCTGACAAGAGTTTTCATCCAGCAACGCTTGCAGTTCCTGATCGTCCACCTTTACAGGAGGCCCGGTGCGTTCACGGTCACTAACGTCGAAATCACCTTCTTTGAATCGCTTATACCAATACTCACATGTACTTTTAGATATAATGTTGTCTCCAAGAACAGAACATATCGATTCACACGCTTTCCTAACACTTTTTCCTTGATGGAATTCATAGCGAATGCAGTGTCTAATAAATAGCTTATCGGTCTGCATGATTAATTTACAGAATTTATAGGTTATGTTTATGACTCCTTTAGGTTTCGATACTACATATCAAGCGCCATCTATGATAAGTGAGCGGAACCTTTAAATTAATTTAGAATAGCTGTTATGATACAAAATCTAAGTGTCCTAAAACTTATTTGTACACCTAATATATATATATATATATATATATATGTATATATATATATATGTATATATATATATATGTATATATATATGTATATATATATATATATAAATATATATATATATATATATATATATTAGGGTGGGCCAAAAAAAACTTGTAATTTTTTTTTTTTTAGCTACTACGAAAAAATTGTTCAAGATGACGAAAAAAAAATCCTGGTAAAGTTTCAGCCCTTAATATTAATATTAAGAGGTCGCTCATTGTGATTTTTGATTTCCCATTTAAATAACATGGAAAGAAAAATTTTTTTAGTTTGGAATTTTCTACCTCGGCAACGGCATTGTACGAATAAGCCCAGCATATATTTTTGTAGGGAATTTAACGCTCTACAAAAAAAGTCTCTTATCATTTTTGGATAAATCCATATGTTCAAAAGTTATTGGAGCTCGAAGTCAAGTTAGAATAAATTTCGAGATTTTTTTACTTTTTCGGCGAAACTATCGGACTTATCATAAAATGTTATTGACACTTTTTTGTAGACAATTTTATTTCCTACAAATTATTGTTGACAAATTTTTTCCAAATTCTGCATTGTTTTCTAGTTATTTCTATTTTAATGCCAAGCTCTTAAAATCGATCAGAACACTATTTTTATAGGAGCTTGGAATTTAAAAGGAAATAACTCGAAAACAATGCAGAATTTGAAAAAAATTTATCAACAATAATTTGTAGGAAATAAAATTGTCTACAAAAAAGTGTCGATAACATTTTATGATAAGTCCGATAGTTTCGCCGAAAAAGTAAAAAAATCTCGAAATTTATTCTAACTTGACTTCGAGCTCCAATAACTTTTGAACAGATGGATTTATCCAAAAATGATAAGAGACTTTTTTTGTAGAGCGTTAAATTCCCTACAAAACTATATGCTGGGCTTATTCGTACAATGAGCCATTGCCGAGGTAGAAAATTCCAAACTAAAAAAATTTTTTTTTCCATGTTATTTAAATGGGAAATCAAAAATCACAATGAGCGACCTCTTAATATTAATATTAAGGGATGAAACTTTACCAGGATTTTTTTTTCGTCATCTTGAACAATTTTTTCGTAGTAGCTAAAAAAAAAAAAATTACAAGTTTTTTTTGGCCCACCCTAATATATATATATATATATATATATATATATATATTATAACACAAAAACTAGACGCTAATTTCTGCGCTATAACTTCGTTCTCTGCCTTTAGCCTCCAGTCTCAATACGGATAGGGCGCCAGGTAATTTTTATCACTGGAATTACCAAACCAGTAAATCATGAAATTTTTGGATAATTTTTGATCTGTGGAATTATCACCAAAACCACGCATGAACAAAACTAAAACTAAAACTTAACAAAATGCTCAGAACTTATTAGCAAAACAAAACGGAGACTGGAAAACTAAAAACAGAGTTACGGTATGCCATGGTGTCGCTCAGTGTGTAGGTTTATGGAGAGAGGGAGTGGTCCGGGTTACATCATTCCCAAAGTCATGTAGATTCATTTTGAATTTGCAACTTTTATTTAACAACAATAATCTCAAAACTCTATTTAACAATAAATAAAATACGGTAGCTCAATACAAATAATATTTTTCTCCATGACGAATGCTGAATATACAGAAAGTAAATTGACATCTAAATGATACGTATCGATATTTTATAAATAAATAAATTAATTAACTAGAACTAAATGATAATCAGATAATATTTGGTAAACTAGAACAATATTTATGGATTCGATACTCTAGAACATTTTCTTTAACAAAATCGTAAAACTAACGTACATGGGTCCCATTTCGATGTTAATTAGACAATAATTGATTCAACAATCAAACATGTTTCTTATAGTTCTTTTATAAAATAATATTAACAATAAAACGTGATCGTGACTCTAAAAATGTAACACTATTCTCATAATTTTCTCAGATATTAAATCTTTTCTTTAATAAAAAAACAGGAGCATAATACCTCAAGACTTTGACTCAAACTCAATTAATTATTTATAATAATTATTTCATACCTGATGTCTGGTGACTAAATATCAAGTAACGTCTTACACTGTTTTTAAATAATACTTCTGTAGCAATAATCTTAATCTGTAGCTTTCCGCAATGCCTTGAACTGTAGCGCCATTACTGCACACGTCTACTCGCTTCAAGCGACTAGAGCCGAATGCTCACGTCCGTACTCTTCGAAGGTCTCCCTTCGACTCCTCTCTCTCAATTCTCAATTCTAAAAACCCCAAACTCAATCCTATCGTTATCAATAACTGACCTCTATATTCTAAATTCTAAAATCCAACCCAATCTTTACTATAACGGTAACTGGAGGCTCAAGTCCTCACCAAACGTACTCACTAAACCCATTCTGAGTATGGATATCCTTGGCAGTTGCTCTCCTGGAACAGACTTCAGCTGGGATCATAAAACTTATAAACTAAGTGACCTATGACTTCCTCAGCGGTACAAGTGGTCATGACTTGTCCTCTGAGGCCTGTCAGACTAATAATTTAAAAATGACCAAACGGCTTCCACAACAGCAACGGTCACAAAATTACTGTTGAGGCCTGCCAAACCAAAACTCCAAAACTGATCCCATTCTGCATCCGTCAAATTCCTTATATACTGGAGCACTAGCATCTCAGCTAGACCTCTGCAATCAACCAAGAAGTCTCAGAGGGATAGAACTAGGTTCTATCATCAGATGATACCGGGTGACTAATTTAAGTCCCGCTCCACGGTAACACTGACTCGTCCACATGCTCAAAATACTAAAAATCCAAAACTCAAACAATCATTTTCCAAAACTTTAATCTCAAATCATAACCCATAACAATTTTCCATAATTCCGATTCTAATTCTTATTTTCTTTATCCAAAAATCCATAACTGTAGCCAAACGTTACTCCATATTTAATTCTTAAACTATAACTTAATCAAAAATCTGTATAAAAATCGTAAATTACTGTAAGCTAAATTATAAGTCTTGAGTTACCATGCTCGTAAATACAATAATATTCGTTGGTGTTTGTGACGTTCACTTTGATTTGACCCCCATACGAAAAATAATGTCACAATATATATATATATATATATATATATATATATATGTCGTAGCCAGATCGTGAAATTAGACAGTTCATGAACTGTCTAGACAGATCATGAACTGCAGCCAGATCGTGTGATGGTCAATCAGTTACACGATCTGGCTAGAATTTTTAGACAGTTCATGAAATGCAATTGGGCCTTAGACAGATCGTGTAATACTTCAAAATTACACGAAATGTCTAAGAAATTTAGACAGTTCGTGAACTGTCTAACAGCTGTTTTGCCGATCGTGTACTGCTAGTAAAGCAAATCAAATTTTGCGCCCAACAACACACAGTTTCAATATCTAGGAACATTAAATCACTGAAAAGGAGATAACTGTAAAACCCATAAAATATTAGTCCAAGCAGCTAATTTTATTTATTTATAGATAAAATTTTATTTTTTATTAATTTACAAAGCTTGAAATATAAAGTTTTTCGTCCGTTTTTATTTATTTAATTACACATGGCAAACTAGAGTGGCAACGACTGTTACATAAAATGTTTGCTTTCTTGCACGCACATCTCTTAGTAGTGCATTGCACGTCAGAAGCTCTGCATGAGCATTGAAAGAAGCCTTGTCCTCCGCTGCAATTTTTAACAGCTTCTCTGAGAGAGAGAAGTTTGTTTGTCTATTTCATCACGTGTAAAGAAGTTAGAGCCAGCTGGAACAAGATTTTCGGGGCTAAACCACCCTTTTATGATTCCATTTCGGACCCCCACCTGATTATCTATAAATAAATAAAATTAGCTGCTTGGACTAATATTTTATGGGTTTTACAGTTATCTCCTTTTCAGTGATTTAATGTTCCTAGATATTGAAACTGTGTGTTGTTGGGCGCAAAATTTGATTTGCTTTACTAGCAGTTTCTTAGACATTTCGTGTAATTTTGAAGTATTACACGATCTGTCTAAGGCCCAATTGCATTTCATGAACTGTCTAAAAATTCTAGCCAGATCGTGTAACTGATTGACCATCACACGATCTGGCTGCAGTTCATGATCTGTCTAGACAGTTCATGAACTGTCTAATTTCACGATCTGGCTACGACATATATATATTAAATAATATGACAATTTTTTAATATCAATGTCATTAAATTTTTATTCTGTCAACTATCAATCAAACTTAAATCCCCAATACTTAAAAAATGTTCAAAGGTTTCGGCAGCAATTTAAAAGTATAAAGTATCAATTTGATTATTTGAGTTAAGTAATGCCATAAACGTTTCTTAATTGTAAGTGTCTAACAGACTAGAGGCTCAGACTACAAACCATCGATAACCAAAGTTAAGCAGCATCGGCGTGGGGCATTAATTGGATGGGTGACCTCGTAGTAAAATAATTGTCGATGGTTATTTTATTTAATTTTAACCGACATTGATATTGATGAAGACAATAAATCCTAATGAAACTACTTAATGAATAATTTACAGATATTCTAAATGAGACTCTAAAAATGACTATATTCGTTCATGCATGATTCTATAGAATTATATATGATCATGTATAAACAGATCAAGTTATGCATGATCAGACGTGGCCAATTGTTGGATCTGATCATATATAGACAATTATGCATGATCATATATGATTAGACAAAATCTTTTTTCATCGGGTATTCTGTCCAGGATTTGTTTAGCCAACCGATTTTCAATATATCTTCTAATATACTAAATTTATTATAAAATATGTTTTATTCTATTATCAGCCCGGTGAAGGTCGATTTTAGTTCGGATCTTAAACTATATACACCCCTTGGGCAATACATAAGAAATGTCTCAGATCACATGTTTGTTGACTTCAGCTTCGCCTCGGCGAACAATTACATGTGATTTGAGACATTTTTTACTTTGCTGCCCTAGGTGTGTAATATACTATTGCTGAGGTTTCATGAAATTGTTCTTTATTGAGTCCAATTTCATCATACTTGTTTCTTTTAAGCTTATAATAGTAGTTTATCTATCGAGTGCGATCGTGTTTAAGACGCGAGTGTGAAGATTGGTGCCCGAGCCGAAAGCGAGGGTACCAACACACGAGCGTCTTCGACTCGATTGTACTAGATAAATACATTAGCTTTTGTGACAGATATTTGAAATTTACTACATTTAGTTCCTGTAAATGGCAGGTTATAAATCCACGTTTATTTATTTGGTAAGTTTTGAGTATTTGTTGAAAAGTCGAGAGAAGTCGGTAAGTGGATGAATTAAAATGATGATAAATTTTGTCACAAGATGGCTCGTTAAGTTACTTCGATATTTTTTGGTCGTTTGCTATCGCACATATAACCAAAATATTTTTTGATCCGATGATGACGTCACTATTAGAACGATTAGGTATCTCTTTTACCAGCTGTATCTTATCTAATATTTTTAGCTGCCGGCTATAGGCGCTAATTGTCGTAGATTTCAAATGTCTCTCACAAAAAATTTTTTTAAGTCTTCCCAGAGAGTAAGTCACCGTCGAAAATTTTCGAATATGTTTGGGTTTTAATGTTATTGTGAAGTAACAGCGTGATTATACTCGTTTTTTAAGAGTAGGAGTAAAACCCGACGGCGACTTACACTCTGGGAAGACTTTATGTTTTTGGCTGACTCGTAAAAAAACTTTGAAAAAAATTCTTACTTTATGGAATTTTTTGTAATTTAATAAATCTTTATAAGATTTTGTAAAATATTGTAATACCTTATGAAATTTTCGCACCCCCCCCCCCACACACACACATGCACATGCACTCGGAAATCATCTTTTTATTCAGTCTGAATAGGTTCCTAGGGCCTCAAAATGTCAACATCTAACAAATATTTGATTTTCAAATATCGAGGTAATAACAGAGACTTCCTGATTGTTTTGAAAATCATTTGTTTTCATTTCGGAAAGTTAACAAATATTCTTACGCCATCTGTTAGTTGTGAATTACATTCCACAATGGTAAAAAATAACGCCACAAGTATTCGATAACTCCTGTAATCGCCTTCTTTCCTAGTTAAATTCTACCAGCCTTTTTCCCAGTTGCACATATGACAAAATCCGCTAAGGGCAATAGAGTAAGTAGGGACAAATGCTGTCGAAAATCAAAACAGGAATCGTAACTTATAACTGTCATTAATTCTGAGTCTCGGTCTTTAAAAAAAATAAACACCCCTGCTAACTCCCTAAAAATGGAGTTCATAAAAAAAGTTTTCACTATTGCTTTTACTAGTGTAAATATCATTCATTTTTAATTTCAAGTCTGTAGGTCCCTGGATTAAAAATTGGAAAAATTTCAATTTTTTATATCCCTCGAATATACTGAACGAACCCTGTAATAGTTGATTTGATTAAAAAAATCTAAAAAACGATTTACTCTGCGGGCTAGTTTGAAACTTTCCGCTGTTTTCGAGCTCAGCTCAAAAATATTATTGTCAATACAAGTATGAGCTCTTCGAGCTTGACAATATCTTCGTCCTTTTAATTTCCGAGAAATTTATAATTATCAATAAGGATGGCTTTTTCAAGTCACTCACTATTATGATCAAATCTCTTTGGACAGATATCGATAGCAATAATCAAGATAAAGAGTACGTAAGCTTTGAATCAAAGCAGCAAGTTACTTTATGAAGCATTCGGAAAAAATGTCAGAAACAGTCATTTTTTTAAATTTTTGATGATAATTTTATTAAAACAATCGAGAGAATTGCAATAATTCATGTAGCGATCATCAAAGACAATGAAGCCATAGGACCGGTATGAGTTTTAGTACATATGAGAAATTTCGATATACGTTATCTAAGAAAAATAAAGTTAATTGTTATTTTTTAAGTTTTTCATCGTCGATATCCTTTAAAGTAATAAACCAATTTTGAGGTTTGAGGCAGCATTTGACACAGTTTTCCAACCTTGTACGTAACAACATTATAAGAATCAATCATTTTTGTGGTTTTTAAGATTTTCAAAAAATGTATTATGTGTCGCGACTTACAGAGTTTTAGAGCTGATTAGATTTTGAAATCAATCGATCGACTCGACTAAAAGTTATACGAAAAAAACATTTTTCAGAAAATTTTTGTTTTTGGAATAACTCGAAACCTTCTGTGCCGATAAAGATCAATGTCTCACCTAGGAATTAATAAGCTGTTTTAAATGTTACCTTAAAGATCTAAATTGGTTGATACGTTCAAAAGTTATACAATATTTACATAGTCATATTTATTTTATAGATTTTGCAATTTAGAATTGAATTTAATATGGTGCAATTGTCAGTTGTGAGTTTGTTTCAAACACAAGCGCGCAAGTACCATTGACTTAATCGCGCATGAGAATACTCTACCTAGTACCTTTATGGCTTAGGTCGACCCAAGAAGTATTTAGGCTTGAGTCCAGGAGACAAAAAAATTTTCTTTCCTGAATAATTTCGATTCAAAGAATTATGTTCTCTTATGAAATAAATAGATTTATCTATTTCAAGCTGTAACATGGACAGCAAAGTAATTCAGGTTTAGGTCTATCAAGGTCGCAAGCGTTTGCGGAAATCGTGCGCTTGTGCGCCTATGTCGACTTGATATATATACTATGCTATATATACATATATACTAGGTGATGTCGCTCAATGTACACTCGACGTTTTGTACAACCGATCAATAAATAGTGAAACTCGTATAATTTCAGACTGACAGTTCATATTGAAATCGTGAATAAAACGGAATGGGTTGTTGATTAAAAGTTTTTTTTTGACGCAACTCATTAATTATTGAAATTTTTGAGCTGTTTTTATCCCACTTAAATGTAAGTAAAATGAAATATTTTTAGACATTCTGTAAGTACTAAATAAGCTATACTTTTATATTATAAATTTACTACTTATATGTATAAGGCTTTATATATTCATTATTTTAAAATACATTGCGATATACATTAAAAAATTATATAATTTTAAAAAATGAATATTTTTAATAGATTAAAAATGAGTTTATTGGAAAACTGTTGGAAAGATGCGACTGAGAGCTTCAATACAGATGTATGTGATACCTGGTTAGCTCGTTTACAGGAAGCATATTCTGATGAAAAAAGAACGTATCACAATTTGGATTCACTTCTAGAAAAATTAGGTCATTATTTAGAAATAAAAGATCAATTAAAAAATTCCAAAGCTCTGCTTTTAGCTTTATTTTTTCAGAAGTAAGAATGGTTGTATAATATTATTGAACTATATCAAAGATTGTTTTTAAATTTAAACTTATTTTAATTATATTCGATAGTTTTGAATACGATCCGAAAGCTCTTGATGGTGAAAATCGGAATACAGACCATTTTATTGCATTCGCTGATCAAGCTGAAATACCTCAAGTAAGTGTACTTACTGATTTATTTAGTAAAGTTTTTTGCAATTGGCATCACCTTACGAAATCTAATATAGATAAGAATATCGCAAAGGGAGATAGAGCTAATCATAAGATAACATTAATTGTCAAGGCTCAGTTTTTACTTAGTTCATAATATACTGCATATTTGAATGAATATATCAATGAATTAGGTGATAATAAATGAAACCGGACGACTTTAGATGCCTGTGATGATTGACATTCCATTAAGTTTGAAATCGCATTTTACCCCGAGCCTCACACTATAGCTTTCATTTGTTTGTATCAAAACTAAGTGTTTAAATATCTAGAGTCGGCTGAAATAAGGCAATTCAAAACCAAAAGTGCACTTGCTCGCTAATTCCTGTGAGAAAATTCTCTACATGAATCATGTAAAAACTTTATGAGAGAATAGGACGAATTTTATATATTAGATTTTCTGGATTGTCATGGAAATCTTCTGAGGTCCTTGCAAAAATTTCGTGACATCCTTACAGAAATATTATTGGGATCAGTTAAAATAATTGATTCGAGGTTTATCTACACGCTGAAAAAAAATGATATCTGTTATCATCTTCTAATAATCTTACGGAAAAATACTACTGAACAATATTGGAAAACATTAAAGAAAACTTAATGGAATAGTATTTTTGCACATGAATGCTTCAGTACAGCTAGTTCGTTTAGTGCCATTAGTTGCTATTTTTGGTATTTGTAGTGTCATGAGCATAATGCAAATATTCTTTAGTGTCGATGGTGTAACCAGATAAAAAAATCGGTCTGTCAGATGACCCTGCGGGCCAGCCCCAAAACTTCCCGCTGTTTTCGAGCTCGTTGAGCTCGAAAACATTATTGTGAATACATTTTCGAGCTCTTCGAGCTCGCAAATACTTTTGTATGCCATTGTTTTGTAAAAAACCATTTTAAGCATTTCTTTCTCCCACGATATCTCGCGAACGAATTAACCGATTTTGATGGTTGAGGCGGCAATCGACGTGTTTTATCAAGTTCTAAAGCTGATCAAATTTTGAAATCGATTTATCGAGTCGTTTTTGAGAAATTTCGAAAAAACCAAAAAAAAATTTTTTTTTGAATTCTTTCGTCAACGGTTTCTCTTGAACGAATGAACCGATTTTGATGGTTGAGGTGGCATTCGACGCGGCTTATAGAGTTTTAGAGCTGATTAGATTTTGGAATAAATCCATCGAGCAAATTAAAAGTTATCTAAATAAAACATTTTCGAAAAAATTTTATTTTCGAAATATCTCTGAACGCACCCTACCGATTAAGTTCAAATTCTTACGGCCTCAAGACATTAACAAGCCGCGTCAAATGACACCTTAACGATCAAAATCGGTTCATCCGTTCAAGAGCTATGAATATTTACATACATACATACGTACGTACGTACGTACGTACACACATACATACACTCGGACATCATCGTGAAATTAGTCAGGATAGCTTCCTAGGACCTCGAAACGTCGACATCTGATGGAAATTCGATTTTCGTAAATCGGACCGAAACCAATAACTTCCCGAATTTTGGAAAATTTTCAATTTTCTTAGCGGGAAGTTAAAAATCGGTCTGTCAGTCCAATCGCTCTTCGAGCTCGAAAATACGTTTGTATGCTGTTGTTTTCGAAAAAAAAACGTTTTTCACCATTTTTTCTCCAACTATATCTCTCAAACGAATAAACCGGTTGAGACGGTTGAAGTGGCAATCGACGCGTTTTATCAAGACCTAAAGCTGATCGAATTTTGAATTCGATTTATCGAGTCGTTTTTGAGATATTTCAAAAAAAATAAAAAAATAAAATTTTTTTTAATTCTTTCGACAACGGTTTCTCTTGAACGAATTAACCGATTTTGATGGTTGAGGTGGCATTCGACGCGGCTTATAAAGCTCTAGAGCCCAGTCCATTTTGGAATCAATCCATCGAGCACGTTAAAAGTTATCCGAAAAAAACATTTTTGAAAAAATTTTATTTTTGGAATATCTCTGAACGAGCTCTACTGATCAAGCTCAATTTTCTAGAGCTGATTAGCTTTTGAAGTTGATCGTATAAGTCGTTTCTGAGAAATCAATAAAAAACTAAAAAAAAAGAAATTTTTTTTTCCGTAATCCGCCAATATTTTCGAGTCTACTTGATCAAATGATGTGAAGTTTTCAGAAAAGTTGATGGCCAACAAGCTCTTTCGATTGCTGCCTTGACCATCCAAATCGGTTCATTAGTTAAAAAGTTATAGACCGGTCACACACATACATACACACACACACACACACACTCACACACACACACATACAGACACTCGGACATCATTCTGAAAATAGTCAGAATAGCTTCCTAGGACCTCAAAACGTCGACATCTGATGAAATTTCGATTTTCGGAAATCGGGGTGAAAACAATAACTTCCCAATTTTTCGAAAATCGTCGATTTCCTTAGCGGGAAGTTAAAAAAATATAATTTTAAATATTTCTCCAAATTTAAAAAATAAAATTATTATTGATTTAGTTCAAAAATTTTATGGCATTATACACTAATGCAAAAAATTAAAGGAGCAGAAAAATTTTATAAATTTTTTAGTGATTTTTGGAAGGCTGTAACTTGGTGAAAAAAAATCGTATCGAAAATTTAAAAAAAGCATTTTATAGCTTGAAATCTCTAGTTTAGGTGTATTTTTTTCAAAATTTTTTAAAAGCTCCGATTATTGCGCAAACATGAGAAATACCGCGAGCCAAAAAATTTCTAAATTTTTTTTTTTTTTCCGAAGAGCCCACGGACCGCGGAAAAATTCTTTCAACTAAACGAATGCATACATCGATTAGCAAATTTATTCAGCTTCAATTTGGTTTTTTTTTTAACCTCGTAGGACGATTTGTCGCAGAGATATCAGCCTTCAAACAGAAAATGATCCTTTTGGCTTTGATCTTCGATATTTCAGGTACCAATGATCGGACAGAAAGTTGAAGGGCGGCGTTGAAAACTTGAATAAATTCCCTACAAGACCCTGTCATCATTTTTTGAAAAAAAAATTTTTTTTTATTTTTAACATCCATTAGAAGAAAGTACAAAAAAATGACTTTTTTTGGTTTTTTAGTAAATCAACCGCTACTCTGCAAATAGCGATAAAAAAAATAATGTTGCCAGGGACTTTTTTAGCTTAATGTACCCCCAAGACCCCTGTGAATTTTTAAATTGATCTATCAAACCGTTTTTTGGGAATCATCGATCAAAGTTTAGCTAAACAATTAAAGGAGCAAGTTTTGTTCCTTTAATTGTGTAATCATAATCAAAATGAAAAAATTTTTTTTTTTTTTACTTTTCTCAAATTTTTGCGTTGGTAACTCAGCAAATGCAAGGAAATGACAAAAAAAATGAAAAATTTCCAAAAAATGTAAAAAAAAAAAATTAGAACACAAAAAACAAGTTTCAATTTTTTTTTTTTCTTCGATTTTTTTTTAAATTTTTTGGAAATTTTTCATTTTTTTGGTCATTTCCTTGCATTTGCTGAGTTACCAACGCAAAAATTTGAGAAAAGTAAAAAAAAAAAAAATTTTTCATTTTGATTATGATTACACAATTAAAGGAACAAAACTTGCTCCTTTAATTGTTTAGCTAAACTTTGATCGATGATTCCCAAAAAACGGTTTGATAGATCAATTTAAAAATTCACAGGGGTCTTGGGGGTACATTAAGCTAAAAAAGTCCCTGGCAACATTATTTTTTTTATCGCTATTTGCAGAGTAGCGGTTGATTTACTAAAAAACCAAAAAAAGTCATTTTTTTGTACTTTCTTCTAATGGATGTTAAAAATAAAAAAAAATTTTTTTTTCAAAAAATGATGACAGGGTCTTGTAGGGAATTTATTCAAGTTTTCAACGCCGCCCTTCAACTTTCTGTCCGATCATTGGTACCTGAAATATCGAAGATCAAAGCCAAAAGGATCATTTTCTGTTTGAAGGCTGATATCTCTGCGACAAATCGTCCTACGAGGTTAAAAAAAAACCAAATTGAAGCTGAATAAATTTGCTAATCGATGTATGCATTCGTTTAGTTGAAAGAATTTTTCCGCGGTCCGTGGGCTCTTCGGAAAAAAAAAAAAAATTTAGAAATTTTTTGGCTCGCGGTATTTCTCATGTTTGCGCAATAATCGGAGCTTTTAAAAAATTTTGAAAAAAATACACCTAAACTAGAGATTTCAAGCTATAAAATGCTTTTTTTAAATTTTCGATACGATTTTTTTTCACCAAGTTACAGCCTTCCAAAAATCACTAAAAAATTTATAAAATTTTTCTGCTCCTTTAATTTTTTGCATTAGTGTATAATAAAACGGCGTGCCATAGTTCTCAGTAAGGATGTGTGAGTATCGGTTAAATCGTAGTAGTGCATGTATGCGCCCCTTTTACTATTTGTAACTTCCCGCTATAACGCAGCGTTGTATGATCATGAAGTTAGCAGACGTTTAATAATTTTTGGATTTTTTAAAAAACGATAAATTATAAAAAAAAAAAATTTTTTAAAATTGCACTTTTAGTTTTTTCAATTTTCTACATGTGCATATTTTTAGGTTTTTTTTTTTCTTTAAATTTAATTGTTAAAAAAAAAGTCAAAAAAATTTTAATTGTCTGCTGACTTCAGTATCATTGCGTTATACGCAAAAATAGTGAGACTACTACTGACAGCTTGCTCATCATTTAATGGTGGAGGTATGAGAATTGCATTCTAACTGAAGGGAACCCTCTCAGTATAGTTGGATTAACGAGACTTTGCGTTTCGGATACTTTCGGTTTTTACCCTCACCATCTAAATTCAAAACCTAAGACATTGCGTCTTGATGGTGGGGGTAAAAAACCGAAGCTCAAGGTCTCGCTAATCCAAATATCAGTGTTAGCATTCGTCACATGTGATATCCTATCACGGTTCGTACGAGCGATTAAAGCGACACCGCGTACAGTACGCGATAAACGCGATTCCGCGGGATTATTTCTACATATCAATACTTAATTTAATGATATATTATATGCTCTATCGTATTTTAGTAGTAACTTATTATATTTTTGGGAATTTTCAAAACATTTATTTAAGCTAGGTCTGGTCTCTTTAGTAATTCTCTATTCTCCGAGATCATAAAATTGAAAGATCTCGGGAAAACACACAGTCTTGGGAAACTTATTTTCCTCAAGTCTGTCCTTTTATTTAAAGAATGGAATTTGTACTAGACGTAAGCTTTTTATTATTATAAACTTAAAATATTTGTAAATATTGTAACTATAGTACCTAAGTTAGAAATAGTTAAGCCGATTAGAGACCCCAATAAACTTGGAATACTCTAACGTCGGCAAAGAGGCAAGTCCGGAGCCATAAAACATCGTACCCTGGGAAAATCTCTTAACCACGTCGGATAACAGCACAGCTGCTGAGTATACGAAGCCGGTGGTCAAGAGAAGACCCGATCCTGCCGGAGAGAGTCACTCACGTGACGTCAGATGGACCAGCCCCTAGGACGAACCCAACCCCCACTCAAGCCATCAGCACGGACTTGCCATAATTTTAAGTTATGTTAAGATAGAAATATTTTGGAAATCGAGTCAACAAGTCGTGCCTTGTAAACTTACTGATAAAATACAGACCTCCAATCATAATTATTTATTTAATCATTTTCTTTTTATTCAAAGACCCTGCAGTTAAGTTCAAAGTTACTTTATATTTTTTACATCGCGCTCTCGAAGTTGAATATTTCAATATTCCCGGGCGAATCGACCCCGTCGATAAATTAAACTAGAAAAATAAACCTCCAGCTAACCGCTAGGAGGAGGCTATAACACACATAATTATCGTACACATCCATGGAGAATAGAGACAACTGAAACTGATTAGTTGGATCAGTTAGTTCTGAATGTTTTGATTGAGCGAGCATTCGTTGTGCGAGTACAAGTTTTTCCTGTTGACCGTAGATTCGTTCTCGAGCCTAGTTTACCGTAGTATTTGTAAATTATTCAATCAGGTTTTATTTGAATATTATCGGACTGTCGTGTATTTCATTTATTATAATTTCCTGCGTAATCAATTATTACATTAATTAGTATTTAGTGTATCTGATATTTGTGCGACACTATCTTCATTATATTACTTGTCTTGGTATCATTATTTGTGAACAATACTTTTAATATTAAATGACTGTGTTGCATAATTATTATTTGGTTATAAGGTAAGTGACCCCTCTATCGGCCGGTTAAGCATATTTTTTTTTCGAATTAAGAATTAAAATATAAAAAACCAATTTTGCATATAAGTGATGATAACCTCAAAAAAAAAATAAAACTAATATGGCCGATAATGCATACAGAGGTAATTTTCTTGTATCTATATTCAGCCCCCCTATTTTTAATATAAATTAGGCAAAAATCATTAAATTTTCAACTCCTAAAATTAGTATGAAATGAGCTAATAAAATTTCAAAAAGAAAAATCGGACTTTTATTGTTATTTTTAATTAGTAATCGGTTATTGAAAAACCAAGAATACTTATCCTACCTGATAAGAAATCACCAGAAATCGCATCTGACGCGCTACTATTTTTTTTTCATAATAAAATGAATTTTTACAATAATCAAAGTATGTTTAATATAAACTAGACTAATTTTACTTTTTTTTAAAAAACTATTTACGTATGAATACGTACTTATTGTAGAAATATATATAAAGGGGGCCTGGCCGATAGAGGGGTCACTTACCTTATTCTAAATAAAAATGAGAGGTATTAACATTGAGACCAATACTCGGGATAACGCCTAAACTTGTAATGAGTTTCCGACAACCTTGGCTTCGCTTCGGCCAACAATTACATGTGATCTGAGACATATCTTACTTTACTTCCCTAGGTGTGTAATATACTATTTTAATAATCTATATCATTAAGAGAATAAGGAAAATTGTGTTCTCGCCATATCTATATGATAGAATTAGTTAATGTTATTGGAATTGGTATCATTAGATATGTCTATTATAATTTTTTTTTTAGTTTTTTTGAAATATTTAAAAATCGACTCCATGAATCGAATTCAAAATTTGATCAGCTTTAGAACTTGTTAAAACGCGTCGATTGCCACCTCAACCGTCTCAATCGGTTTATTCGTTTGAGAGATATCGTTGGAGAAAAAATGGTAAAAAACTATTTTTTTCGAAAAGAACGGCATACAAAAGTATTTTCGAGCTCGAAGAGCTTGAAAATGTATTCTCAACAAAGTTTTCGAGCTCAAGGAGCTCGAAAACAGCGGAAAGTTTTAAGGCTGGCCCGCAGGGTCAACCGATAGACAGATTTTTTTTACGGGTTTGTGTTGTTATACACTGGTCACAGAAATTAAGGGATAGAAAAAAATCCGAAATTTTTAGGTGATTTTCAACATGCTGTAACTCGGTGAAAAATGGTCGTATAAAAAAACTAAAAAAAGCAAATTGTACCCTCAAGTTTCTAGTTTTCAGATCTGGACCTCAAAATTTTTTATCATGTACGGTTCCGGAGTAATCATAAGAAAACCGCTGTAACTGCATCTGCTTCAAATGTCAACTTAACAAACATACCCTTTGTGTAACTCTAATGCCGGCGATAAAAAAAATTTTAGGAATTTTTTTTGACAATGATAAATCATTGCAGATACAGCAAAAAAAAAAATTTTGAAAAAAAAAAATTTTTGAAAAACAAAATTTTGAAAAAAAAAAAATTTTGAAAAAAATTCGAAAAAGTCCGTCAATCATCGATCGTCATCGATCGCCGAATATTTCCCCCACGCGGACATGATATTCAGTAGCAATAGTACACAGTACAGTACACACGTACAATAGCGAGTTACACGGCAACTGGCTAACACGTATCTAATGCAACCGCATTACCTTGTATTATATCATTCATTGAATAAAGTTAATTATTTATTATTTTGTTAACACTAATAATTGGAGTCAGATAAAGTTATTTAACGTAGTGATTAAGTTCTACGAACCTCATCCCAGTCACTACATTGGTGACTGCCCGACGTGATTTTAAAGAGGACGCTATTTCGCGCACACGTTCCGCGTGGCAAATAGCACGTTGAGTGTACAATATCGCGTCTCTGCTGATCGCGACGTATTAATTCGGCGAGTTCTTTACAACAATGAAGTGCGTGAATCAAGTGTTGCGCAAGCCTTTTATCATGGCTGGTGCATTGCGGGGCATTTTGGACATATGCCGCACTAGTTTGTAATTTAAGGGACACCATCGGGGTGCAAATTAAATTGTGATAAAAGTGATCAGTGAATTCCTGTGAAAAATACAGTGAATAAAATTATCGTTCACGTTCAATTTTCGCCCAGTGATAATTTTCGTGTGACTCGAAGCGTCTCGAACATTCCTCAACGGTGAGTCAGCTTCGACACTAATCCGCTTACAGTGGTATTAAAATTTTGTGTTAGTTTTATTGTGTTAGTGTTTCTTATATACTAACTATGACGGATACAAAGCCGCCAGGCGATGAGTTTGTAGACGCTAAACCAATGATTGTCAACTCGCTCAAGGCACCTCACTTCAACCCGAAGCGAGTGAGTTTATGGTTTGCGCAGCTCGAAGCTCAGTTCGCGATCCATGGCATAGCAACTGAGAGAGAGAAATTCAACCACGCCATTTCTCTCATCGACACCGAGTATGCATGTGACGTTGAGACCCTCATCATCAACCCGCCAACAACCACGCCATACGCCAAGTTGAAAGCCACGCTCATCACGTGTTACTCGAAGTCTGAAGAAGCTAAACTGCGTCAGCTTCTAGATGGCGAAGCGATCGGTGACCGATCACCATCACAGTTTCTCCGCCATCTCAAATCGCTCGCGCCGACCATTGATGACGCAGTCTTGAAGGCAAGATGGCTGGCAAACTTGCCCAAGAAGACACAAGAGCTTCTAGCCATCTCTCCAACCACAGCTACCATCGACCAACTAGCAAAAACAGCTGACAAGTTACACGAGATGTTTCCGGTTACTCACACCGCTGCTTTAGCTTCATCATCATCTTCGCAGGAGACGATGGAACTGCAGAAACAAGTGAGCGAACTATCTCGTCAGGTAGCAGCACTGACGTCAGCGTTCAACCAGAACCGCGGTAGATCACCAGGACGAAAACAAAACCAACGCTCCTGAAGCAAATCAAAGCCACGCAAACTTGAGAAAACGGGTATTTGTTATTACCACTCAAGTTTGGTAAAACCGCGTACAAATGTACGCCAGGCTGCAAGTTTGCGGGAAACGTGAACGAGAGTCACTAGCGGTGGAAAACGACTCTCTCGCATTTTCTAACCGCCTATTCGTCGTCGATCTAACCACGAATACACAATACCTCGTGGATTCTGGTTCAGATCTCTCTGTTTACCCATACGGGCGGATGAAATGCAAGCCTACACCAGTAGGATACCAACTTCATGCGGCAAACGGCTCGCTGATTGAAACATACGGGTGCATTACTCTGTCACTAAACCTCGGTTTACGTCGAGAATTTACGTGGAGATTTATCATCGCTGACGTCACGAAACCAATAATTGGCGCTGATTTTCTGAGTCATTTTAACTTGTTAATCGACCTCAAACACAAACAATTACGTGATGGCTCCACTGGTCTCCAAACACGTGTGAATTCAATATGCTCAGATGCAAAATGCATCAAATCAATTGAAGGTGATACAGCTTACCATAAACTGTTATCAAACTACCCGGCCATAACTCGACCTGAAGAAATAACTTCAGCCAAGAAGCATTCTACAGTGCATCATATCAAAACGACACCTGGACCTCCAGTATCGTGCAAAGCGCGACGTCTTGCACCCAATAAATTAAAAATTGCGCAAGAGGAATTTCGCAAGATGGTTCAACTTGGTATTGCACGTCCATCGACCAGTCCTTGGGCATCTCCACTCCATCTTGTACCGAAGAAATCTGGAGATTGGCGACCATGTGGCGACTATCGACCACTCAATGCCCGCACGATACACAACAATTATCCGGTCCGACGACTCGACGATTTCACCGCAACGTTGCACGGTAAAAAGATATTTTCAGTTCTAGATTTGGTTAGAGCCTTCAACCAAATTCCCGTCGCCGAAGAAGACAGCCATCATCACACCTTTTGGCTTGTTCGAATTCCCATACATGACGTTTGGACTTCGAAATGCCGCGCAAACCTTCCAGAGTTTTATCGATGAGGCCACACGAGACCTACCGTTTATCTTCCCGTACATCGACGACGTGCTGGTAGCTTCAGAGAACGAGGAGCAACATCTCGAACACCTAAAAATTTTATTTCAACGCTTACAAGACTACGGACTTGTCATCAACGCAGCCAAATCGGTGTTGGGCCAACATGAGGTAAAATTTTTAGGTCACCACATCAGCGACAAAGGTATCAAGCCGTTGCCCGACAGGATAGACGCAATTATTAACCTAAAATTTCCTAGTACGATCTCTGTATTACGTGGTTTTCTAGGTACCATAAATTTCTACAGGAAATTTATCAGAAATGCTGCAGAAATCCTTGCACCGCTGAATAAATTGCTCGAGGGGCCAAAAATTAAAGGATCAACGCTGATTGTCGAGACACCAGAACTCCATCAGGCCTATGACAAGGCAAAGCAGGCATTAGCCAACGCTGCAATGCTTGCGCATCCAAACGACGACGCAACTTGGGCTATTTTCTCGGACGCATCAAACGCTGCCATTGGTGCAGTTCTGCAACAACTAGTTGACGGAGAATGGCAACCACTCGCTTTCTTCAGCAGAAAACTTCAACCTTCCATTCAAAAATTATCGACGTACGATCGTAAACTTCACGCTATCTACGAAGCTGTCAGACACTTTCGTCATATTTTTGAAGGTAAACAAGTTGCAATTTACACCGATCATAAACCATTGCTTTTTGCTTTTCAGCAACGCACTGTAAGAGCATCACCGTGGCAATTTCGTCGTCTCGACTTTATTGGCCAATTCACAAGTGATTTTAGACACATTTCTGGACATGAGAACATTGTTGCAGACACGCTATCACGCGTTGAAGCCATTTCGACGCCGATTACCACGCACGTGCTAGTAAATGCTCAAAAGAACGATCCTGAACTTCGAGATCTTCTTAACAACGCAGCAACGTCACTACAGTGGCAACGAATTGTCTACAACGACCACCCGGCTGCAGTTTATTGTGATGTTTCATCAGGTAAACCACGTCCATACGTTCCTGGTCAACTTCGAAAGAAAGTTTTCGACGCGTTGCACTCTCTGGCACATCCTGGTACCAGAGCATCTCAGAAACTAGTGAGCAAGCGTTATGTTTGGCCATCAATCCAGAAAGATTGTCGAGAGTGGGCCAAAGCTTGCATAAATTGTCAACGAAACAAGATCCATCCTCACGTGTCATCACCTCTCGCACGTTTTGAATTGCCGACGCAACATTTTGAGCATATTCACATCGATTTAGTCTCTTTACCAGTATCTCGCGGCTACAACAAGTGCTTGACCATCGTCGATAGATTTACCCGGTTTCCAGAAACCGTGGCACTTAAAAACGGTGACGCAGATACTGTCGCACTCGCGCTGTTTAGAGAATGGATCTCAAAATACGGTGTGCCCACTAGAATGACGTCCGACCAAGGAGGACAATTCAGATCATCGTTGTTCCAATCTTTGAGCAAAATTTTTGGCATAACACATTTATTGACGATGCCGTATCATCCTCAATCCAATGGAATGGTGGAACGTCTACACCGGCAACTCAAGGCCGCACTGTTGTGTCACGACGACACTTGGTATGACGCGCTACCCGTCGTCTTACTTGGTCTACGAGCAGCCTGGAAAGAGGATATACAAGCCACTCCAGCCGAGCTTGTATACGGTGAGCCGATTCGTTTACCAGGTGAACTACTAGTTCCGACAAATAAACACGCAAATGCTGAAAGTGTTTTACGTGATTTAAAATCATTTTTTAATAACTTGGCACCGGCCGAAACCTCGCGTCATGGAGAGCGTTCTGTTTTCTGTTTTAGAGACCTCAACACTTGTTCCCATGTACTGGTGCGAGTTGGACAAATTGGACCATCATTCTCAGCTCCGTATGAGGGTCCGTACTAAGTCGTTGCGCGATACGATAAATATTTTATCGTCAACTATAAACGCACAAATACTGCAATTTCCATTGATAGACTTAAACCTGTCTATTTCGTGGCCAACGACACATAAAATTATTATTTTTTTTTTTTTATATAATTTAAACTCTCGTTTAAATTCGATTTTTTTTTGTTTACTATTGATTGTATTCTCTTTAGCTAGTACTTTCCTCACATCGTAGCACACTTGCTCAAAGTTTGTTATTAACTTAATAATTATTTATTTTTTTTTTTGATTATTTTTGTTTTGCATTGTAAATATTTCTTATTACTTTTCATTTGTAAATAAGCATCATTTCCTTTTTTTTTTAAGAGGGGAAGTACTGTAGCGACTACGTCACTACGGATATTTCTAATATTCATAATTTCGGATAAGTCCGTCAATCATCGATCGTCATCGATCGCCGAATATTTCCCCCACGCGGACATGATATTCAGTAGCAATAGTACACAGTACAGTACACACGTACAATAGCGAGTTACACGGTAACTGGCTAACACGTATCTAATGCAACCGCATTACCTTGTATTATATCATTCATTGAATAAAGTTAATTATTTATTATTTTGTTAACACTAATAATTGGAGTCAGATAAAGTTATTTAACGTAGTGATTAAGTTCCACGAACCTCATCCCAGTCACTACATATATATATATATATATATATATATATATATATATATATATATATATATATATATATATATATATATATATATATATATGTATATATTTGATATACAAATAAATGATCGTGACATTTTTTATCATCGCGATTATCAGGTTTTCCGAAGCTCATTTACCGATAGCTAATTTTTCAAATTGCTCGTAATTTGATTAGTCACGTGATACAACATATTTTTGTTTATTTAATAAATAAATAAGTAGTTTTAATCAATAATAATTACTTACATCGCAATTTGATGACTCTGTTTTTACAATTTCGAATTTGTTAAGCTCCTATGGATTTTTCTATTCTGTTTAACCTGCGGAATATAAAAATAATTATTATTTAATTACAGTAATTAAATTAAAAATTGAAAAAAAAATTAATTTTTAATTATGAATTATTATAATTAGAAAATTTATAATTAATCATTCTTACCAATCATATCATTATAATTCTAATTACGCCATAACAATAATTTGATATAAAAATAATTCGACGAGTCGTGCTCGAAAAAATTTTTTTAGGTTGTAATAAATATACAGGGTGTCTTATATATATAGTAATATATATATTACTCCCTTTTAATGACCACGTGGTTGCCGGTTCATTTCTATAGAGAGAGACAAATCTCTTCCTGACAATAACGCGGTAAAAATAGTGATTTATAATTGGTCACCTCCTGCGGGAGTATTCATGCGTGTCATCTTAAATTATACCTTTCATTCTTTCTTATTCATTTGCAATGACTTTGTCTTTGTTATCCGATCGCTATCGACAGATTTATAAATAAGTTTAAGGGTTTTCATTTTTTCATAAAAAAAATTGTTTGCGATAAAGAAATTATTTTGTATTTAAATTTATAAAATTACGGATTGATAATTTTTTTATGTTTTAATTAGGTCATTTTTTTAAATTAGAGTTCGTAATGAAATTTAATACGAACTGGATATATTTATGACCCCAT
Organism: Microplitis mediator; assembly: GCF_029852145.1. Taxonomy (NCBI): domain Eukaryota; kingdom Metazoa; phylum Arthropoda; class Insecta; order Hymenoptera; family Braconidae; genus Microplitis; species Microplitis mediator. Next base: position 422,797 of record NC_079972.1, on the reverse strand, counting down.
CCATACGTAGGATCGAGTAGAACGACAATCACTTTCTCTTTCTTTGTCTGTCGTTTATTTTCTTATTCTTTTTATCAGCATGCCAGAGAGAATGATAATGACCTGTTAAGTCAGTTTTAAAAAACAGGTGATGAATAAATCTACTCTGATAAGAAATATTGTGATTATCAATTGTTTTCTATCCAATTGAACATGATACATTAATTAATTGTTTGTAAATTACTCTAGAAAAACAATTTATAATTCAATGATTTAATTAAAATTTTTTTTCAGGACATTGAGTAATTTAAAAAATAAAAGAAATGTTGGAAAATCCAAAAGTGCACACCTTAATTGCTCATTTTATTTTTAATCATTACTTTTATTGTGTAATATCAATGTATTTTTTTTTTATTATGAACTTTTATTCAACTTACATATTATCAATCTGATTTTTTTATTTATTATTTTCAGTTCAATATTTTTTTACTAACATTTTTTTTAAATATCCCGCCTTTCGTCTTGATGTCGTTTTTTTTTTTTCAACGTATTGATACGCTAGTGCGTCCACCAGTAGTTGACAGAGAGAAACAATAAAAAAATTAGGAACAACAATAAAAAAAAATCTGTTCGTCGGTTGACCCTGCGGGCCAGCCCCAAAACTTCCCGCTGTTTTCGAGCTCATGGAGCTTGAAAACGTCACTGCAAATATATTTTCGAGCTCTTCGAGCTCGAAAATGCTATTACATGCAATCATTTTTTTATGAGCTTTTCAAGATCTCTAACAAGTAACGTTTTATGCTTGAGTTTAAAAGTTAAGAATCGAAAATCGTTAATGAAGAAGCGGCTTATAAATTTTTATTCTCGATTATGTTTTCTGAAGTACATGTATTGAGGCAGAAATCAATGTCAGTGATCAAAATTAAGATTTGAATGAGTTTTGACTTAGGTCAGAGCAATAATATATGGAATATCCGAGAAAAACATTAAAGACTGGGTTTTTTCAATTTTTTGCTGACAATATGTTTAAAACTAAAGAACAAGTTACATGACATTATCTGATGATCGAAAGAGACTTTATTGAGAAAGAGTTGGTATGATTTCGGACACATTTTAGCACATTATATTTTGATTTATCCGGAAAAAATAACATAAAATGTTATTTTTTTAACTTTTCAGCGCCGATATTTTTTGAATTAATCAACCGATTTTGACGTTTGAGGTGGCAATCAGCACGTTTTATTGAGTTCTAGAGCTGATTAGATTTTGAAGTTGATCGAATGAGTCACTTTAAAGATAATAGAAAAAAACCGTTTTTTATTGTAACGGTACATTTGATATTACAATAAATTAACGAATTGAATTTGAAATCTCGTTTCTCGCCGTTAACCGGCCAACGACCTCGTAAGTTGCGAGTTAGTGATGCGACTTGTCACCGGGCGTCGCATGATCACTTAGACCCGAGTATTCGCCACTCCCCTAGACTAAGTTTTTCGGGAGTGAACCGAAATGGTGGAACGAGACTATAAAATTGTCAACGGAACAAGGAATAGACAGAGTTCATCGGACATCCAAAGGGATCAGACCGTATAAATAAAAGGTTATATATATCACATTGCTAAGGATTTAATAAATTTATTGTGGGAGTGGAATTACGAGGACAAAGAAAGCCGGACAACGGAAACCTGAAAACTCAACGAACATCGAGAAATTGCTAGCAGCCGGAGCAGATCATCACTATAAGTTCCAAGGACTGCTGAAGTTATAATTGGAGGTAAATTATAATTAATCCAGGCCGCTGATTAATTTTATTAATCTGGCAAATTAATTATAATATATTAATTAATATCTTTCCATTGATCTCGCGTAAAGAAACGGATAGTTCAGGCTCTCTAGCCGTTCAATCTCGTGTTCTCGAAAGTTCCATCGCGTCTCGTTTTGTCATCATTAAGTGTTCGAACTCTATAGTAATTATTCAAGGCTCCACAGCCAGAATAAAATAAAGTTATCGCGTAAATAATCCGGTAATTAAAGTTATTAATTTATAAATTTATTCCAGGCTCTCCAGCCGGTATAAATTAATTTATTAATTTATCTTAAGATTAATACAGGCTGGAATTTATTCCGTCAGCCGCATTAATTCTAAGATTCATAAATTTAATCGATTTACTCTATTAACGTCAATAAAATCGGGAACCGTGTGACGCCAATTCACCGGCCTAAAATTCTAGTCAACCCGAAATCGAATTCTAGTCATTACGTGATTACTAAATTAATTTTAAGTTAATTAAAATATCGAAAAACTAAATAAAAGATACTAGAGTTTGGATAAATCAGATTATGAGTAAAAAGTTGATAACGGATTATTTTGAATGTGAAATAAATTTAATTGTGAAAATTATCAGTGAAACATTTAGAAATCGAAAGTTATAAACGAATAATAATTGTGGTAAATTAATTAGAAATTTTAATCAGAGAAAATAATGAGTGGAAATTTATAAGTCGCAAAAATTAATTTATAAATTATATTTAACGAAAAAATAAATTAATTGATTGAAAAGACAGTAAATTATAGGATGAGAAAATTTATATCGAGTATTGAAAATTATGAATTGTTGAAAAATTTGAGTGAGAGAATTACTGAGCAAAGTAAAGTTGATTAAGTAAATTTAATGTTAAAGGGAATCTGTGATTGAGTTCGGTAGATAATTAAGTAATAATTATACATCCAGGGGATGATATTTTAGATAAATTTTAGTTATACATCCAGAGGATGATATTAGAATAATTTTAGTTAATGTCCAGGGGACAATTTATCAAATGGTATTGAGGTTAAACGTCCAGGGGACGGTATTTTAACGTGGGTGTGTGTGTGTGTGTGTGTGTGTGTGTGTGTGTGTGTGTAGGGAAAACGTCCAGGGGACGCTATTAGTTTGTCATAAGATTCCGTCCAGGGGACGAGATAATTAGTTTGTCATAAGGAAAACCGTCCAGGGGACGAGATAATTAGTTTTGTCATAAGGAAATTAGTGTGTCATAAGTATAGTTTGTTATAAGATTATTAACTGTTATTAAAGGATAAATAAATAATAAGCAAAGTGCTTAAGGTTATTAAAATTAAAAGTAAAGTTTTAAATAGAATTTATTTCAGCCTGTTCACTATTCCTCTTCTCTCTCACAAAATATAAAATTTACAACCGACCCTGAGTTTCTAAATAAAATACAATTAACATCCGGTTCTGGAAGGCCGAGTCCATCTTCCAGTGGCGCCCTAATATTTGACTATAATACTTAGGTGCGACCAGACTTGGCAGGCTAAACACTCTGTCATATTTGGCGCCCAACTTATGAAGTAAACCCCCCGTAAAATTTTGTGAGAGGGCTGAGAATTTTGAATTTACTGCAATAAATTGTGTGGGTAAAATTTTTAATTTTGGGAAAATTATTTCAATGGATAATTTTATAAAATTTTAAAATAAAGTGTGGGATTAAAACTATTTACAAAAAAAAAAAAAAAAATATTTGGAGAAGAAATTATAAAATTACAAGAGATAAAAGAAATTATTAAGACAAACACATAAATAAATAAATCATCGAAAATAAAATAGATAAATATTATTTGGGGATTAAATTCATATAAAATTCTTTACACTGATTTCCAGCTAACAAAAGAATTCAAAAGATTAAGATTCAATAAAACTATCGGAAAATATAATAAAATTTAGCGTCAGAAATAGCCACAACAGACAATAGTAAATTTATACAGAAATAAAACTTTAATAATTAAATTATTTGTTTAATTGAATTTTAATTAATCATCAGATTATATTTAATTATCGAGTGAGTCATTGATGAGTCACTAAGAGGCTCATTATAAATCAGAAATCAATTAAAATATTTACAAAAATAAACTTATTTTACAATTAAAAAATCATCCGTTTACAATAGTGAGACAATAGTATAAAATATATTTAGAAATTTCCAAACTTAAAATTAATCCCTAAAGAAAAGAAAACTTGATCACTTAAAATATTTTCGACAATATACTACATAATGGATAATTATCTACAACAAGGACTTGTAAATGAAGAATCTCGTAGATTATCAAACGGTCGTGGTCGTCAACAACAACAAATAAATAATCCCGGTTTACCTCGAATACCAACTGCTTCTACGGCTACATCAACAACATCAACAGTAACAACAGTAATAACGGCAACAAGTAGCAGGATAATTAATCCACATCAATCTCAAAGTCGTTATCCACTGGATAGACAGAACACAATGCCAGTTGACATAGTTGATGATCGGTTTGAAGATGGAGATGAAGTTGCTGGAGGAGACATTCCACAGGAATTCAGAGTCATTTTTAATAGAATGGATTTGGCATCACAACAAGCTCGTCAAATGTCAATTGAACAGAGAGCCATCAACGAAGAAAATTCACGATCAATTAATCAGCTGACACGTATGCTGGGGGATATGATGGAGACACAGAGAGAATTATTGGACCGGGCAAATCCTCGTGAAAATTCTTTCTGAGGAAGTTCACCTGTAAATTGGCAAGCAGCTGAGTTTCAACTTGGTGGTTCAACCTTTGCCCCGATGGGTCAAGGTTTGGCAGGGGGGAGAGATCACCCAGCTGCATCAAGACCTCAACCGGAAATTCACCAAGAAAGAGCTGGCCCAAGTCAAGACATCCCACTAGCAGAAAGAATTAACTTTCTTTCCAGTCAATTACAACAGCTTCAAGTGACACAACAGCGACAATCAAGCGGTCCTCAAGATAATTTTAGATCGTGGGCAGGTCCAGCACCTCAGGTCCCTCTCAACACAAGACCGAGGTCGACCGCTCCGAACCAAAATTTACAACAAAGCCCATCTGGTTTATTCACAAATGACAGAAGGTGGAAAGGAATCATGCAAAGTCTTAAGATGGGAAATTTATTTTATCCACAAGAAGGGATGTCAGTCAGCGAATTCTTGTTTGCAGTTGAATTCAGAGCACGGAGAGAGGACTGGACACAAGCCGAAGTACTGAAAGCCATGAGTTACATCTTACATGGCACTGCAACAAGATGGTATGACGCAAACTACAAGAGTTGGACAGATTTTACACACTTCAAGTCAGAATTCATCAAAGCTTGTGGAAGCTCCGCAACGGACCATCAAATTATAATGGAAATTAGTAAACTGCGGATGAAAACTGGTGAAAGTCCAACTGAATTTGTATTAAAGATACAACAGAAATACCAGAGTATGCAGATTCCACCTCCTGTTGAGGATCAAGTTGCGTGCATCAGAAACCATCTTACGGATGAATTGAGACTGCTTGTGTTTTCAAGACCTGTCTTCACCTATGAACATCTATTTAATGCTTTACATGAGGCAAACCGATGCATTGATGAAGCTCAACAACCTGCTCCAGTAGTAAAAACAGTCAAATTCCAGGATAAACCACGATTTGGGATAATACAATGTGATGGAGTCGTCTAGCCCGTCTACATATAATAACAAATATGGGGTCCAAACTAGAACAAATAACAACAACTATTCGTCACCAATTGTACAGAGACAACAAAATTATTTCCGGCCACGCACGAACCAGGCTCCGGGCTTCTCAAATAACTATAATCGGTATCCTTCAATACCACCGAGGAATAACCGTCCGTGTTTCAATTGCGGCATTCATGGACATATGTTCGAAGTATGTGAGAACCCGAGACAAGATGTCTGCAATTATTGTTTTGAAATTGGTCATCTAAGAAATAACTGCAATTTGTTGGTTCGAGGTAATAATTCACCACCTAATGTACAACAAGAAAATCGTGATACTGGTCGACAAGAAAATACAGTCAATTCGGAAGACGAACGAAAAAACAAGTAAAACCTGTTCCGAATTCCCCGTCAGTGCAGGTTATCCAAGAAGTAAACAAGGGGTTAATTAACGTTAACTCGGAAAAGGATAATTCCCGCCGTTTGGAGTCGAGACAGGTCCCGTCCAGACCGCCTCACTCTAACTCAGGCCCCTCACCATCACCATCATCATCATCGCAATTAACATCAACGATGGAAATGTCAACTGGCACCGTGGACATTAATAAAATAATTTCTTGGAGTAAAGAAGACCAGTTCATGAATATTCAGGAGGTTGTTATTCATTCGGTACGGATACTAGAAGATCCAAGTTGTGTTCCTGAAAACACAAGGGATATTGACAATAACTCCATTTACAATTTGTTAACTCTATCTACGAATCCAGAAGACGAAGAACCTGAAATTCCATATGAAGAAGAATTGGATCCAGGATTTGAACCAGTTGATAAAATAGACGACCCGACCAGACCGTCCTCTGCAGAATTAGGTCCTCTTGACCAATTCTCAGAGCCTCAGGTCCCCACTACGATAAATACCAAGCCGTTGTCTGAAGAATTAGGTCTCCTCGACCAATTCTCAGAGCTTCAGGCTCCCACTTCGATATATACCAGATCGTCCTCTGCAGAATTAGGTCCTCTCGACCAATTCTCAGAGTCTCAGGTACACCATTCAGTTCATACTAGACCGTCCTCTGTAGAATTAGATCCCCTCGACCAATTCTCAGAGCCTCAAGTCCACCATTCAGTCCAGTCTCGACCGTTACCTCAAGAATTAGGCTCTCTCAGCCAATCCTTGGAGTTTCAGGTCTCCACATCCACACCAACGACGTCATCAAGAGAAGCATTTGTTCCAGAGCTACTTCAGAAGAAACCACTGTCGTCTGCAATCAAGCATCGTCTCGCAGAAAGGAAAATCTTCATTCCAGGATCAGGTCCTAAGCCCCTTATCATCACGGCCAGGATCCCGGTATCGCTGTGGATTTTTGGAGTTAAAATTAATGGGATATTGGACACAGGCAGTGAAAGATCATATATCAACGCGAGAGTCTACGAAGATATATGGGAATACGCTTCGGGAGAGTTGAGATCAGATGAAACTCAGAAGAAAGGCATCTTACTAGTGAATCACACACAGCGCAAAAGTCTTGGAGGAGCCCCGTTCATAATCCAGATTGGCTCAGTGGCTGGGGAACAGTATTTGAGCGTATTGGAGAATCTGGGATATTCAGTCGTCTTGGGGATGGATTTTGCATTGAATTTTGGTGTCATAATAGATAGCAAGCTGAAAACTTGGCATTTCAACGGAAGCACTGAAAATCATCCTTTTGAGCTTATTTCCCGTAAAGAAAACAATTTTGCCTGTGCCATTATGACTTCAGAACAAGAACAAGACTTCGAGGATTTTATTAACCAAGAAATGAAGAAATTCGTAGGTCCTCCTAATCAAGGTTTGACAAATTAAATTGAACACGAGATCGTTCTGAAACTAGAAGCTACACCTGTGAGAATAAAACCATATCGTCGAAGTCCATTGATAAACGAAGAACTAAACAAGCAAATAGATGAATTATTGAAGAAGAATTTCATCAGATCAAGTTACAGTGTGTGGTCATGTTCGCCAGTGATGGTATTAAAACTTAATAAAACATGGAGGTTCTGCGTAGATTACCGTCCGATCAATAAATTTACTATACCGCCTGCACATCCATTACCTAATATGCTGCGAATTTTAAGTGCGTTACATGAAGCAATTTGGATCAGTACTATGGACTTGAAAGAAGCCTTTCATCAAATTCGTATGACTCCTGCGTCGATTCCTCTTACCGCTTTTTCTGTAGAAGGACGAGGGCAGTTTGAGTGGCTGCGAATGCCCTATGGACTCGTTGGGGCTCCAAGTACATTTCAAAAAGCGATGGATGCACTTAAGGATACATTTCATAGAAGATTAATTGATCGGTCTTTGCCTCTGGATTGGTCAGAAAAAGTATTCGCGTATTTGGACGACTGGATAGTCATCAGTACTACGCTGAATGAACACAAGGCAATGTTAAGTTTAGTCTTCGAGGTATTTCGAGAAGCTGGATTATTAATCAACCCTGACAAGTGTAAATTCTACCGTCCAGAAGTGAAATTTCTGGGTTTTATCGTGAATCAAGATGGACTTCATCCCGATCCAGAGAAGATCGCACCAATTGTTAATTATCCGAAACAGACAAATAGAAAACAACTTCGCAGTTTCTTGGGACTTGTTAACTGGTACTATCGTCATCTACAAGATGCTGCTAAAGCTCAAGGACCTCTCAATAAATTAACTGGAGTTAACACCGAGTGGAAATGGGGTGAACAAGAAGAACAGTCGTTTCAACAGCTCAAACAGGCCTTAGTGGAAGCTAGGCCGTTGGCTATTCCTCGACTTGATCTCCCATACTATTTGTATACTGATGCGTGTGATACTGGACTGGGTGCTTTCTTGGTACAAAAAGATCTGGACACCGGAAAAGAATATTTGATCATTGGACTGAGTCGTCAACTTCGAGGTGCAGAAACAAGATATACAACAACAGAGAAAGAATGTTTGGCAGTAATTTGGGCAGTGCGGAAACTTCGATGCTATCTAGAAGGTACACCATTTACAGTAATTACAGATCACGCTGCTCTAAGATGGCTACATTCGTTACGTGATCCCAATGGAAGACTCGCACGTTGGGCAATGGAATTACTGTCTCAACAAATTACGGTGGAACATCGAAAAGGCACGGAAAACGAGGGTCCTGACGCTCTTAGCCGAATGTACGAAGATCAAGATTCTGAAGACTGGTTGAATATTAAAGATAAATATGTACGTAGAAATCCAAACAATCATTCAGAATGGAGAATTGTGGACGACCGACTGGAATATTATCGTCCAGACCCATTTAAGTCTATAGTAGGTGACGAAATGGCATGGAAACAAGCGCACCCACACATACACCCGCATGTACAATATTTTACTTATAACAATATAAAAATCGAAATATTTAAATTTATTTATAATTATTGTTTAAATTTATTATTATTATTGTTTAAATAATAATATTATTTAAATTTATTTAATGTTCTGATTTGTTAACTTGAAATATTAATTTTAGTTAACATTATAATTTTTGATTGGCGTTGAGCCTATATCACACTGGTCACAGAAATTAAGGGATAGAAAAAAAATCCGAAATTTTTAGGTGATTTTCAACATGCTGTAACTCGGTGAAAAATAGTCGTATAAGAAAAATAAAAAAAGCAAATTGTAGCCGCAAGTTTCTAGTTTTTAGATCTGGACCTCAAAATTTTTTATCATGTACGGTTCCGGAGTAATCATAAGAAAACCAACGAAAAAAAAAATTTCAAAATTTTTGCTGGTTTTTCAATAACTCTATGGGCGACAATAAATTTTTTTGAATAATCCGACTGTATGACTTTTCTAGGAAATTTTATGCCTTTTAATTTGGTGGCCTGAAAAAGTCTCTACGACGATTTGGCGCCGAGTTATCATTGATCAAAGCAAAAAAGTCCATTTTGGCTATGATAATCAATAACTCCGGATGTATTGGTCGTACAGAGAATGGAAGCAGGGTTCTGAAAACTGGAAAACATTCTCTATAAGGCAAAATTAGTGGCATTTGATAGAAAAAAATATTTTAAAACGATATTGTTTAGTAAAAAACAGGTCAAAATTCACAAATTTAAGGATATTCGGAAATCTTGCTATAACTTTGGATATAACGGATGAACAAAGGATATCTTCGTCTTTTTTTCAACCTCAAAGTGTCCTGAAAAAACCATGAAAATTTCAAATCGCTGCGATTTTTCTTTCTTAGTGCCCCGAAGCTTTAAATTTATCGATTTTGTCAAAAATCACCTCATTGGTAGTTTTTCGGTTTTTGTTCATTTTTTCGATTTGAAAATGTTTTTTTTACCGATAATCTTCATTTCTTCGATCAAAAAGATCGATTATCGAAAAAAAAAAAATTTTGAAAAAAATTTTTTCTTTTCAAAATTTTTTTTTTCAAAAATTTTGAAAAATTTTTTTTTTTTCAAAATTTTTTTTTTCAAAAAATTTTTTTTTGTTGTATCTGCAATGGTTCATCATTGTCAAAAAAAAATTTTTTTACCGCCGGCACGGGAGTTACCCAAAGCGTATGTTTGTTAAGTTGACATTTATAGCAGATGCAGTTACAGCGGTAAAAAAAATTTTAGGAATTTTTAAAAATTTATAAAAAATTTTTTTTTTCGTAATTCGCCAATATTTTCGAGCCTACATGATCAAATGATCTGAAATTTTCGGGAAAGTTGATGGCCACCAAGCTCTTTCGATTGCTACCTTAACCATCTAAATCGGTTCATTAGTTAAAAAGTTACAAAGAGTTTACACACACACACACTTACACACATACACACACACACACACACACACAAACACACACACACATACATACATACCCTCGGACATCATTCTGAAAATAGTCAGAATAGTTTCCTAGGACCTCAAATCGTCGACATCTGATGAAAACTCGATTTTCAAAAATCGGGGTGAAAAGAATAACTTCCCGAATTTTTCGAAAATCATCGATTTTTTAGAGGGAAGTAAAAAAGTTTTTTCTCAAGAAATGATGATAGAATCTTGTAGGAAACTGTAACGTCGGGTTTACGTACAAACTATATTTTTGGTGTTGGATGTAGCTTTCGCGAGTCCAACCCAGCTAAACTCAATTATGAGACTCGTCTTTCTTTGATTTTACCCGAACTGGCCTTACAAGATTAAAACTAAACCTAGCTACTTAGCCTAATCTCAATGTTCGGGGTAGAAGTTCTTGATGATCGTGAACTGGCGTTGATTGACCTTGGAAATCTCCTACTCGGATCCGTGGTTGACCGGGTGCTGCTACTCTTATACTTAATTATAGGAGCGTGGACTGGATCAGGTGAATTCACTCAAACACTGGTTCAGTTTATAGTTTAGATAATTATTTATTTAACTAATAATTATCTAATTGCCACTACACAAGCACACTGGTACAATTCTGATAATCACTTAACTACCTGTGTGTGATATCAAAGTTACTGTGACTAACTGCACAGGGCTCACTACCCAATATTACTCCAAATAATCGGAAAATTCACCTATACCCGTATAACACTAACTGGTTATTATAATTATTAACTAATTGTAATAATTATACTGGTTAATTGACCTGGTTAACTAACTGTAACCAACTATAATACCAATTAACTCTGACTCTGATACGGTGGCTGTAAAAGCACGTACGACAAATAGCTACTATGCAAAATATACTGCAAGTAGTACTTAAAGCAAAAGCCGGAAGTATAAAGCAACTCAGCTAGAAGTAAAAAGCGTTGGGTACTGGTTGCACGTGCTTATATAGGCGGCAACGCCATATTGGAGCACGTGACAATCACTACCCGAGCTCAAACGGCGGCGTACGATCCCACATCGTAACAAAACTTATTAAAGTTTTTAAAGGCACCCCTTAATTTGTGTCGATGATCACAGCCAAAAAGAACATTTTTCTTAACAACAATCAGATGTGATTGGGAAAGGGCTAAAATGAAATATTAATTAATAACGAATTGTAACTTGCTAATTCGCATTGTTTTGAAATTGGCTTGTTTCGATTGACTTAGATTGTCATTAATAATATCATTTTCAAAACGACATTTAATCTTTAATTTTCCTTATTTTTAATAATGTTCAATTAATCGTGTTTTAGGATGATGAAATACGAGATGAAACTTGTGCACTCCTGAAAGCAATAGCGATTCACAGTACTGAAGAACATAAAATCGATGGTGCCTTTGGTAGTGAAGATGCTCACTATTTATTAGATTTAGATATGGCTATTTTAGGATCAAATTCTGAAGTTTACTCAGAATATAGAGACAAAATTCGAGGAGAATATTCGTTTCTCAGCGAACCAATGTATACAGCATTAAGACTGAAGGTATATTGATGATGAATTAGTTTATATTTAAATAAATATCAAAAATGACTCATTGTAATCAATTGTTGTTTTATCACATTCAGGTGCTGCAAAATTTTTTACAAATACCAAATATTTTTGCCACGAAAGAATTTCGAGAAAAATTTGAAGACCAAGCAAGGCAAAATATTCAATCCGAAGTTGAATTTTTGTCTTGAAATTAATAAATTATTATAAAAAGTACCGTATTTATAAAAGTAAATGTATGCAATTTGCGATTTGATTTTACTTTATACAAAGTTTACTTTGTATACATTTTCAAATGTATCTTATATATTTTATAAGTGTTCAAAAATGATTCGTCCGTTTTGTCTATTTTCATTAATTTTTTTCCCTGTGGACTTACTTTTTTAAACGCTTTGGAGACTGGATAATTGATTTTAATATCGCGTTTCCTGAAAAAATTGTGGAAGTTAACATAATGGATATTTTGTATAATTCAAAAATATGACATTTTTTAAGCCCGAGTCAAAATTAATATCGTATTTTAAACGTTCAAATTTGACATAAAGACATAGAGCTTGAAATTATCATTTAAGATTATGATAATCTGTACTTCATAACGATAATTTAAATCTAACCTTAGTAACTTTATCCGCTTTCACTACCTTTTGGTTAAAATTGTCATTTTAAAATGATAAAATGTGTCCCCAGAGCTTATATCGTTAGGGTGAAATTCTCATCGGATGTGTACAATATAGGGGTTCTGCGAATATTCGAATTATTCGATACGAATCAAATCGAATTATTCGATTTGAGTTTCGAATCAAATAGTTCAAACAATTCGAATTATAAAAACTATTCAAACAATTATCTTTTGCTCTGAAACTGATCGATTTCGATGGAAAAGTTATCTTATTTGAGTTACTTGACTCGGAATCTCGTTTTCATAACTCATTACGAAAATAATGAAAATTTGACTAAAAAACCATTCTTGTGAAGAAAAGTGCCATATGGCCATACCCTGACTGGAAAAGTACATTTGTTAGTTTGATTCGAAAATTTCTTTTGACATAAATTTAACAAGCTTCAATTTCCATTATTTATCTTGTGGTTTTGATCATTTTCTTTTTTTTTTTGAAAATTTTTTAACTTGAAAAATTGTAAAAATGTCGACATGAAGTTTAATGTCACTAACTTTGGATAACTTTTAAATGAACAATCGTATGTGTAAAATCTAACGTGTTTATCTTTCAGGTTATTAAATAAGTTTAAATTTTGACTGCTATAACATTGTTCAATGATGTGTGGTTTTTATTTACTACAGAGTTCGAACCATATCTGTATAATTCGGATAATATACGATAAAAATTTTGCAGGGTAAATACTTATTAGAGAAGGTTATATTTATGAGAAATTTGAGAAATCTTTGACACAAACTAAATCAAAACTGGTAAAACGCAGGTAAAAAGCTGGTAACAAGCAAGCGTGGGGTACTGGTTGCACGTGCTTATACAGGCGGCAACGCCATGTTGAAGCACGTGACATCCACTACCCGAATCGAAGCGACGGCGCACGATCCCACATCGTAACACCCCCCTTAACTTTAACCCGGGTGGAGTCAGCTAACGAGTTGATAATAAGCCGGCTGAAGTTAATTATCATAACCGCGCCGACAGTAACAATTATATCACACGATACAACCTTCACACTCATAGCGTGGCACAATCTGGTAATACTGCTGTACACTTTTTTTCTAGCTAGTATTCCAGTATTCGTCAAAAACAAATCTTCTTTTTATATAAACGTCTTACATAGTAAACATGGATATAAACATTATATTTGTCAACAGACATCTTTGTACACTTATCCAAAAAATTAAAAGAACAAAAAAATTTTATAAATTTTGAGTGATTTTTGGAAGGCTATATTTTCGTTAAAAATGATCGTATCGAAAAAATAAAAAAAGCAAATTGAAGCTTGAAATCTCTAGTTTAGAGATTTTCCAGCAAAATATTTTTTTGAGCCACGGTTTTTGCGGAATCATAAGAAAAAGGTTGAAACAAAATTTTTCTAAATTTTTTGGTTTTATTTTTTTAGGTCTACGGGGCCGGGAAAAATTTTTTCAAAAAAAACAAATTCATAGCTCGTTTAGGAAATTTATTTAGCTACAATTTGCTTTTTTTTGTTTCTCTGTACAACAATTTGCTGCTGAGATATCAGCCTTCAAATAAAAAAGGATCCTTTTGTCTTCGATTATTGGTATCCCAGCAAATAATGGTCGCACACTAATTTAAAGAGCAGTTTAAGAAACTTGAATAAATTCTTTATAAGCTCCATTTTCAATTTTTTCAGAAAAAAATTTTTTTTATCCTTGATGTCCATTTAAAAAACCCTTAAGAAGTGGCCATTTTCTGGTTTTTTAGTCAACTCATCGCTACTCTGGAAATATCGATTGAAAAAATAATGTTGCCAGGTGATATTACAGCGTAATATACCCCTAAAAACCCTGGAAATTTTCAGAGTGATCCATTGAACCGTTTGTCCGGTCCGATTGCTCAAAGTTTTGCAAAACAATTAAAGGAACAAGTTTTTTTCCTTAAATTGTGAAATCGTTCTCAAAATAAGAAAATAAATTTTTTTTAGATTTTCTTTCATTTTTGCGTTAGTTATTCAGTAAATGTAAGGCAAAGAGAAAAAAAAACAAAAAAATTATGAAAAACGAGTAAACAAGAATTTGTTTACTTTTTTTTTTTATACGTTTTATTCGTTTTTTTTTTTTTTTTTTCGTTTTTCAGAAAATTTTTTTTTCTCTTTGCCTTACATTTACTGAATAACTAACGCAAAAATGAAAGAAAATCTAAAAAAAATTTATTTTCTTATTTTGAGAACGATTTCACAATTTAAGGAAAAAAACTTGTTCCTTTAATTGTTTTGCAAAACTTTGAGCAATCGGACCGGACAAACGGTTCAATGGATCACTCTGAAAATTTCCAGGGTTTTTAGGGGTATATTACGCTGTAATATCACCTGGCAACATTATTTTTTCAATCGATATTTCCAGAGTAGCGATGAGTTGACTAAAAAACCAGAAAATGGCCATTTCTTAAGGGTTTTTTAAATGGATATCAAGGATAAAAAAAAATTTTTCCTGAAAAAATTGAAAATGGAGCTTATAGAGAATTTATTCAAGTTTCTTAAACTGCTCTTTAAATTACTGTGCGACCATTATTTGCTGGGATACCAATAATCAAAGACAAAAGGATCCTTTTTTATTTGAAGGCTGATATCTCAGCAGCAAATTGTTGTACAGAGAAACAAAAAAAAGCAAATTGTAGCTGAATAAATTTCCTAAACGAGCTATGAATTTGTTTTTTTTGAAAAAATTTTTCCCGGCCCCGTAGACCTAAAAAACAAAACCAAAAAATTTAGAAAAATTTTGTCTCGACCTTTTTCTTATGATTCCGCAAAAACCGTGGCTCAAAAAAATTATTTTGCTGGAAAATCTCTAAACTAGAGATTTCAAGCTTCAATTTGCTTTTTTTATTTTTTCGATACGATCATTTTTAACGAAAATACAGCCTTCCAAAAATCACTAAAAAATTTATAAAATTTTTTTGTTCCTTTAATTTTTTGGAAACGTGTGTTAAATACTTATGTCAAATACTTAATTGTTCAGTCATGGACTCATCGATGTCCTCATACACTACTCTACTTATCAGGTACACTTTCTGATCGTAGGAAAAAATAAAAATAAAAAGTAAAACAAAAAATATGAATAATAATTCTTATACCCTTTTCTATAATTACTGTTATAATGATAAAATAAACAAAAGAACTGAACATTACTGTATCTTAATCTGTCGAATAAATATTAGACCAATAATCTGGTTCACTAACTGTCTGAGTTCGGAGTTTTGAATTTATGCGCTCACAAAAAATAGAAAATAAAACAAAACAAAAATAATATTGACCATATAATAATAAAACAAAAAAAAGGCCATTCGGCAGCCGAAATGGAAGTAGATTTCTCATTGTTAAATTTTTTTCACTGTTCAAATGATAATTAATAATGAAATAAAAATTTTTTTTCTACATTTTTTTAAAAATTCTCGAAATAATAAAACAAAAAGAATCAAATAATTATACGTATAATGCCAAAAATTGAAGCTAACTACATGAGCTTCAGAAGAATTTTTGATGATAATGCACTATATGTTTTGATTTGACGTTATTTAAAGATACGTATGCATAAATTCAAACTATCGGACCAATGGTATTCCGGACCCTATTCGAAAAATTATGATAGATTATGGTTTTAATGCTCGAGAATTCTACCATAAAGACAAAGGCGATAATTTGCTTCCAATAAAATCTACTAATAAAATATTCTAAGATTAAAAATTGATTGCGATACATCAATGTGTCATACTTAAAATTAGTACTAATATTTGAAATAAAAAGCCTATTAAAATATTAAACGACGAGTAGATATAGAGAATATTATCATCATAACTAATGTTAATCTTGTTATTGATATATCATATCATTTATAAACTGTCGATAAAACGAAATTGTATATACCCACTGAATTGAGATGTTTGGATTTTATAAGTGTCACACTGCGATAATATGAATTTAAGTAGCTCCATGAATGTACTAAGAAGTAGGAGAACTAATGCAATAGCAAAATTTCATTAAATGAATGGTAAAATAAGTAATTTCAGTGGTCTAGGCATATATATAAGCATGAAAATTAAAGCTTATTCGAAGAGCTTTCAGATGAATTTGATATAAAGTAGATAAGTTATCACATTCAAAAGATATTGAAGGAAGAATAAGTAAAAACATGAATTTTGGACATTTTGAAAATTTTGAAATGCTATAACTTCTAAACTAATCGACCGATTGAGCTCATTTTCAAACTCGAACAAGATAGTCACCCACAAAATACGTATACTAAGTTTCAAGGTGATCGGTTTAAAATTGTGGCTATAATCGTAGTGAAAACCTGCATAAAATTAGTTTTTATAATATTTTGTAAGTGTTCAAAACCATTTATCTACTAGAAAAAATGGTCCAATCAATGAGCTGTATAGTCAAAATTGTAGGCAATCGGACGAGCTTTCACATAGAACAAACGAAAATAAGCTATCTCTTTCCGTTTAGAAGTTACATCCAGTTAAAGCGGCGAACAAATTTTTTTTTTTAATTTTATAAAATTTCAATTAACCATAACTTCTAAACTTATTGGCCGAATTGGCTCATCTTCGAACTCATCCAAGGTAATCGTCCATAGAATAAGTATACTAAGTTTCATTAAGATCGGTGTAGAATTGCGGACGCTATCGTTGGAGAACGGCGCGTTATATTATATATATATATATATATATATATATATATATATATAAATACATATATAAACTTTTGAACTGAATGTATTTCCTGACTCAGCTCATCGAGCTGAGTTTAGAGGTAGCAAAATTTTTCGGAAATTCCATCATGAGGACAAATACAATAGTTAGATTTTTATGAAATCTACTAAAAACAGTTCATAAATTAAATCACTATTGTTGACTATCACACTGGGTTCTTCTTGAGCAATCTGGTCGGATATCTGGTTGAGTGATGCATAAATCCCTGGTCGTTGTCTGGTACTTACGGGGGCAGGATTGAGTACGCTCCCCGCACTGCTTTGGTTACCGCACTTCTCTGTCTACAGTCTTGACAGGATTCGTTCTTAAATGGATACTGCATTGAACAGCGGCGGCAGTAGCCTCTCATAGCCTGGTACTCATCTGTACGCCACATCTGATATGGGCAATCGTTATTGGTGTGCCCAAGTCGTCGGCAATTAGTGCAAAAACAGTCGCCACGCAGTTCATTTGGACATTTGTCAAAGGATCGACCCGACTGCTTACATTTTAGGCACCCTGGTTCTGGAACTGGTGCGAGTCTGTTTTCGATTGTCTGAGTCGCAATCGTACTAGTTATTTTTGGAGCCATCTCCTTAGCAATTTTCTTGACTGCTTCCTGCCATTCTACGTTGGACAGGATATATTTCAGGTTGGTGTCAACATATTGAATATGCTGACCGATAGTGATTTGGCACTTGACATGTACGGACGGTACTGTCATCATCGGCATTTTTACTTTCGTCTTTCTTAGAATTTTACCCGAACTGGCCTTACAAGATTAAAACTAAACCTAGGTACTTAGCCTAATCTCAATGTTCGGTGTAGAAGTTCTTGATGATCGTGAACTGGCGTGATTGATCCTTGGAAATCTCCTCCTTGGATCCGTGGTTGACCTGGTGCTGCTACTCTTATACTTAATTATAGGAGCGTGGACTGGATCAGGTAAATTCACTCAAAACACTGGTTCAGTTATAGTTTAGATAATTATTTATTTAACTCATAATTATCTAAATTGCCACACACAAGCACACTGGTACAAGTCTGATAATCATACAACTAACTGCGTATGATATCAACGTTACTGTGACTAATTGCACAGGGCTTACTACCCAAATTACTCTAAATAATCGGATATTTCACCGATACTAGTATATCACTAACTGGTTATTATAATTATTAACTAAGTGTTATAATTATTCTGGTTAATCGACCTGGTTAACAAACTGTAACCAACTATAACGTCAATTAACGCTGACTCTGATACGGTGGCAGAGTAATCACGTACGACAAATAGCTACTATGATTGATACTGCTGGTAGTACAAAAAGCAAAAAGCAAAAGCACTAGGTACTGGTTGCACGTGCTTATATAGGCGGCAACGCCATATTGGAGCACGTGACAATCACTACCCGAGTTCAAACGGCGGCGTACGATCCCACATCGTAACACCACCCCCCTTAACTTTAACCCGGGTGAATCAACTACCGAGTTGAGGGTAAGCCGGTTGAAGTTAACGATAAATACGCCGACAGTAACATTTATATCACACGATGCAAGCTCACATTCACACCGTGGCATAATCTGGTGATACTGCTGTACAATATCATAGCAAGTATCCCAGTACTCAAAATAAATATATTTTTTATAAGCATTTTATGAATTAAACATTAATACAAATATAAATGTTGTCAACAGACATCTTTCTAGTATCAAATACTTAGCAGTTCAGTCATGGACTCATCAATGTCCTTATACATTATTCTACTTTCAGGTACACTTTTCCAGTAGACAAGAATAAAAAATAAAATAGAGCTTACAAATAGTAATTCTTATACATTGTTGTGTAATAAATAAAAAATAAAAATAAACTGAACTTTTACTGTATTGTACTATCGTTAAATAAAAGTTTTTAACCAATTACTCTGGTTTATTACTAGTCAAAATCTGGAATTCTGAATTTATGCACTCAAAATAAAAAAAATGAAAATAAAAAGTAACAAAAAAAAAATAATATTGACCGTATAATAATAAGAACAAAAAACCGGTTTATAAATTAAATCACTATTGTATAATATCACACTTTTCTTGAGCAATACTGGTCTGATCTCTTGTTGATGCATAAATTCTTCTGGTCATCTTCTGGTAACTTACGGGGGCAAGATTGAGTAAGCTCCCCGCGCTGCTTTAGTCACTAGACTTCGCTGTCTGCAGTCTTGACAGGAGTCATTTTCAAATGGGTGCTGCGTCGAGCAGCGACGACAGTACCCTCTCATTGTCTGGTACCCATCCGTGCGCTACATCTGGTATGGACAGTCGTTGTTTGTATGCCCAAGCCGTCTGCAGTTGGTGCAGAAACAGTCACCTCGTAATTCATTTGGGCACTTGTCAAATGAATGGCCGGCTTGTTTGCATTTCAAGCACCCTGGTTCTGGAACTGGTGCTAGCCGCGTTTCAATAGTCTGCGTGGCTACTGTCCGGGTGGTCTTCGCTGTCATCGTCTTGGCGATTTTCTTTACGGCTTCCTGCCATTCGGTGTTGGACAGGATATGCTTTAGGTTGGTGTCAACAGACTGCGTGTGTTGACCCATCGTGATCTGACATTTCACTGGTACAGATGGTACTGGTATGGCTGGCAATTTGGCTTTTACTTCGACTGGTTCTTCTGGTACTACTAGTACTGAATCTCTCTCCAGGTAGATGAAAACATTACTCTTTCTTCGATGAAACCCTGATAGTAATGTGATGTTCGTTGTCACGGGTATGTCAAAACCCAAATAACCGGCGAGTGAAGTGAACGCCGGGTGCAACCAATATGACTGACGGTCGCCGATCTTCCCGTGAAATCGCTGCGCTCTAAGCAGCTGTCGAGCATCCGACATCTCTTGTTGTAACTTGGCTTTTGAAGACAAAACTTGCCCCAGGGCCTCCATTCTGGAATAACACTGAAATTAAACTGTGTACCATACTAGTATTAATATTACAATAATTTATTTAGATTTCTAACACCTATACGACTCATTGTTCGACTTTTCGGTGTCTAGTGGATCTGCGCGGTATTTTCAGATCACAAACGCTATAGGTCCCTATCAATACATTATTTTTGTCGCATAAATTTATTAAGCTGTTTGAGTAAAAACTATGTACATAAAACGGCCCTTTTCTGGGTGCCGCAAGCTTACCTGCGAATCCATCAGCTTTTTTACTCAACTGTTTATTTTTAATAAATACCTCTGTACCGATATCGATCTCGATATTGGGCTCTGGTGCCTGCTCATCCTGTCTATTCTGAGCTTTGATCATGAAAGACTCGATGTAATGTCTTAGTTCATCGATTAGCGACAACACGGTATTCCGATGATTCGGATTATGGAATTCTGTTAAGACTTTTCCTCCCCGATGGAGATCTAGGTACCTCGGGTCACGGTCGAAATTTAAATAAGCTGGACTGACGGTCAGCGAGCTGTGAACAAATGTATTATAAGCATAAACAAGTTCTGGAAGATTCTCGTCCCATTTGAAATGCTTATCTGTAAGAAAAGTTCTGATTAATGTCTTTAAATTTCTGTTTATTCTTTCCACAGGATTCGCCTGTGGATGGTAAGTGGGTGTCAACTCGTGTATGATATTATTAGTCTGTAAATATTCAGATACTACCTTATTCACAAATTCTGTTCCGTTGTCTGTAACAACTACCCTCAGGTAGCCCCAACGATTGAATACAGAACGTAGAAAGAATACAATTTTACTACCTGTAGGTTCAGAGATGGGTTGAACTTCCAAGTATCTTGAGTACATGTCACACAAGACAATCAGGTGAGTCTTCTGGTGTGTTGACCTGGGCAGTGGTCCGACTGTGTCCACTGAAACACTTTCCCATAACTCTGTTATCGGTGAATGTCCTGGTATGACTTGAGGTGGGTTGGTATCTGGTTTCTTCAATTTGCAGACGTCACAATTGTTGATATACTCTGGCACATCATAGTATAAGTTTGGCCAGTAATAGTGGTTCGCCACGTGGTGGTACGTCTTACTGATACCCCCGTGTCTACAAGCTTCCAGTGTTCTGGCGCATCCTCAAACAGTTGAGTGGGGTGTCGCGGTCGATAATAATATAGGTCATTATCGAGACACTTCCATTGAGGAAAACGGTCTGGTGTAGCCTTGACCTCGAATAACTTTCGATCGTACCACTGTTGTCTAATGTCCTTCAGTCTACTGACCTGTTCTAGTTCTGATTCGACGCCCTCGTAGACTCTTGATAGAGCGTCGGCGGCTTCATTGTTGATGCCCGGTCGATGGACGATTGTTATTGCCCACAACGAATACTCGGCTACCCATCGGGCTAGTCAACCCTTTCGATTCTTGACGTTTTGTAGCCATTTTAAACTAGCATGATCGGTGACAACTGTAACTGGATATTCGTCATAATACCCTCTTAGCTTCTGATATGACCAGATGACTGCTAAGCACTCCTTTTCTGTTGTCGTTGTTATGATGTTGGCATCGTACGCCTCCGGTTGTCATCGGGATAGAACTGTCACATGACTAGTTTGGCAGTTCTGTCTATAAAAGAGCGCGTTAAAGCGTTACCGGTGCTTTTTGCTTTTTGCTTTATCGTCGTTAGCTTTGAGTAGACAGTTAGGTTCGTACTCACTGCTAATTACCGCTTAGTAATTGAACTGTTCGCTGATCGTCATTACTAATTATTAATGTATTCTTAACTCATATTTGTTGGTAACTTGTCTAGTGTCAGTGATAGTTAGTTAAGTAAATTATCCAGTATTTGTTACATCATATCTGTTTGTAACAAATAATAACTCATATCTGTTGTTATACCCCACGTTGGGCGCCATTGTAACGCTGGGGTACGTTATCCTGCACTTGGTGATGAAAGTGTGCAGTTTCGTGGGTCAAAGTTTGCCCCGCTAGCTCTTATGAAACTCTGACTTATTGAATTTACTTTAATAATGCCTTCGCAATAAATTAATTTACCCGAACTGGCCTTACAATTCTAAATTAATACTAGTACTTAGCCTAAAATTCAGTTCGGCGATGGATATTGTCCTCGATGTCCTTGGACTGGCAACTGGTTGATCCTTGGAAATCGCCTCCTTGGATCGTGATACTGGTACCCAATGTAGTAGCTAAGAAGATCCTTAATTGTCTAATGTGGACTTGGGAAAGCACAGGTGAATTCACTCAAACACTAGTTTCAGTTAATAGAATAATTATTTATTTAACTAATAATTAACTATTATGCCACGTCGCACACACACACTGGTCTATCAGTATCGTTACTGTACTTAACGGTACAGGGCTTCCTATCAATTTATTCAAATAACTGTCTTCGGTATAACAACAGATATGAGTTATTATTTGTTACAAACAGATATGATGTAACAAATACTGGATAATTTACTTAACTAACTATCACTGACACTAGACAAGTTACCAACAAATATGAGTTAAGAATAAATTAATAATTAGTAATGATGATTAGCGAACAGGTCAATTACTAAGCGGTAATTAGCAGTGAGTACGAACTTAACTGTCTACTCAAAGCTAACGACGATAAAGCAAAAAGCACCGGTAACGCGTTAACGCACTCTTTTATAGACAGAACTGCCGCACTAGTCATGTGACAGTTCTATCCCGATGACAACCGGAGGCAAACGATGCCAACATCGTAACACCACCCCCCTTAACTTTAACCAGGGTAGTGTCAATAATAAAGCGACAATTACTGGTTAAAGTTAATAGCAATATTTTTACGCCGACAGTAACGTTCCATTCAATCAATACAATATTATTCACTCACACTGTATCAAGAGATACTGGCTTCACAATAACTCTAGCGAGTATCTCTTTACTTTATCAAAATAGAATTATAGTTGAGTAATAAATAGTTATAAATTTTTAAGCAAAAATATAATAACTGTTATAAATTCTATAATTATTACAAGTATTATCACGTTGAATCAGTTCTGGACTCATCATTGTCCTTTCTTTATTCACTACCTTTCAGGTACATAAAAATCAAAAATGAAACAAAAAATAAAAATAAAAATACAAACAAAAAAATACTGAATACAACATTGTTGTGGTAATACTGGTGTTCTCTTTGGAACAAAAAATAAATAATTAATATTTTAACTGGCATGTTTACATGCGCTGGTAAGTCTGAGCAATGTTGCTTTGAGTGATTACTCTAGTCATAAATAAATAATTTGGATGTACCATGCGTTTGACAAAAAGTAATTAGAAAATAAAAAAACTAAAAACCCGTTTATAATATTGAACACTATTGTCTTTATGAAATACTGGTTTCTTGAGCAAGTCTTGATCACGCTGTCAGTAACTATCACATGTACATCTTGTCACGTCCGGGAATTTTTGTTTATTTATGGCGGCAAAATCTGGTACGCCCCTCGTGCCGCTTGTGTCATCTCGACTCGGGTTCTGCATGTCTGACATGAGTCATTTACGAATGGATATTGAGTAGAACAGTGACGACAATATCCTGTCATTTCCCTGTAGCCGTCGGTGTTCCAGTGCTGGTATGGACACGTGTTATTAGTGTGCCCAAGTCTTCGACAGTTGGTACAGTAACAGTCACCCCTGAGTTCATTTTGGCACTTGTCATGACTGTGCCCCTTTTCTTTACATTTCAGGCACCCTGGTTCTGGGACAGGAGCCAATCTAGTTTCGATGGTTTGAGTTGCAATAGTCCTTGTGGACTTAGGTGCCATCGATTCGGCAATTTTCTCAACTGTCTCTCGCCATTCAGCTTGCGAGAGCATGTTGCACAAGTTGGAATCAACGAATTTGGGGTCTCTCCCAATCATCATTTGGCACTTAACCTTTATTGATGGGATTGGGATGTCTGGTGTCTGTACTGATGTTATTACTGGTTCCTCAGGCATGGTTAGCACTGAGTTCTTCTCATGGTACACTAGTACATTAGATAAACGTCGATGAAAGCCCGCCGCTAATGTAATTTCAGTTGTTACTGGGATGTCGAAATTTAGATATGACGCTGGTGTGGCAAATACTGGGTTAGCCCAGTAGGAATTCCGGTCACCAATTTTCCCATGGAATCTACAAGTCCTCAGTAGTTGTTGCTCTGCTTTCTTTTCCTTTGACATTTCTTTTCTGCTGTATAGAAATTGTCCAAGTTCTGCCATCCTGTGAAAGAACTGTTATTAGACTGTGAAATGTACTAGTATTAGCTTATTTATAAATTACAATTTTCATTTCATAAAAACCTAACCGACTCATTGTTCGACTTTGGTTAACTTTCGGTTTGATCTGCGTGGTATTTTCAGATCATTAATATTAAATCTACCAATA
Organism: Microplitis mediator; assembly: GCF_029852145.1. Lineage (NCBI taxonomy): Eukaryota > Metazoa > Arthropoda > Insecta > Hymenoptera > Braconidae > Microplitis > Microplitis mediator. The sequence continues at coordinate 398,203 of NC_079972.1, read as the reverse complement.
ATATTATTATCTTTGTCACAGACATTTACTAAACTATTTGCATAAAAACTGTGTACATATAATGGCCCTTTTCGAGGAGGCGCAAGCTTACCTGCGAATCCATCAACCTTTTTACTCAATTGTTTATTTTTAATAAATACCTCAGCACCGATAACGATATTAATGTTAGGGTCTGGTGCTTGTTTATCTTGTCTGTTTTGAGCCTTGATTATAAACGACTCGATGTAGTGTCTCAGCTCATCAATCAAAGATAATACAGTGGTTCTATGGTCTGGTTTATTTAATTCAGTTAGAACTTTTCCCCCACGGTGAAGGTCTAAGTACCGAGGATCACGGCCGAAATTCAGGTAAGCTGGGCTTACTGTCAGCGAGCTGTGAACAGAAGTATTATAAGCGTAAACAAGTTCTGGGAGATTCTGGTCCCATCTGGAATGTTTATCTGCAAGAAAAGTTCGAATTAAAGATTTTAAATTTCTGTTTATTCTTTCCACGGGGTTAGACTGTGGATGATATGTAGGTGTCAGCTCGTGCACTATATTATTTGTCTGTAAATATTCAGAAACAACTTTGTTGACTAACTCAGTTCCGTTGTCAGTTACAACAACTCGCGGGTAGCCTCAACGATTAAATACTGAGCGTAAGAAGAATATTATTTTATTACCAGTTCGTTCTGATATTGGCTGGACTTCCAAATACCTTGAATACATGTCACATAAGACAATCAGATGTGTTTTCTGGTGCTGTGACTTGGGCAGTGGTCCAACTGTATCGACTGATACACTTTCCCAAAGTTCTGTAATCGGTCTGTGCCCTGGTATTACTTGTGGTGGATTGGTATCTGGTTTTTGTAATTTACAAACAATACACTGGCTCACATATTTAGTTACGTCGAAGTACATATTAGGCCAATAATAATGGCTGGCCACGTGGTGATAGGTTTTGGTTATTCCACCATGTCCGGATACTGTCTCGTCATGCGCCTTGCTGATGACTGACTTGCGCTGTTCTGGTTTGACAACCAGTTTCCAATGCTCCGGCGCATTGTCGAATAACTGGGTTGGATGCCGTGGTCGATAATAATATAGGTCATCATCGAGGAATTTCCATTGAGGAAAGCGTGTAGGAGTAGCCTTGACCTCGTTAACTTTTCTATCGTACCACTGTTCTACTATGTCTTGTACTCGATTGACCCTCTCAGCCTTAGGTTCGATACCCTCGTAAGCTCGGGAGAGAGCGTCAGCCGCTTCGTTGCATATGCCTGGTCTATGAACTATTGTTATTGCCCATAGAGAATATTCTGCTACCCATCTTGCTAATCTTCCTCTCGGATTCTTAACGGTCTGGAGCCATTTTAGACTTGCATGGTCGGTGAAAACTGTCACTGGATACTCTTCGTAGAAGCCCCTCAGTTTCTGCCAAGACCAAATGACTGCAAGGCACTCCTTCTCCGTGGTGGTGTAATTTCTTTCATGCTTGTTCAAAGATCGACTGATAGCAGTGATGTGATATTCCCGGTCTTGGCCCTTCTGGGTCAATACAGCACCAATACCAGTGTCACAGGCATTTGTGTAGAGTATAAAAGGTAAGTTATAATCAGGTACCGTTAATGCTGGTGCGTCCAAGAGTAACTTTTTCATGTTCATGAAGGCCTGCTGTTGTAAGTAAACATGTGAAATGTTTACTTACACTTAGTTGTACTCATTGGTTCACATTGGCTCCCTCAGATACGGTGATCAGTTGTTGGATCATTGGTTCGGGTACTGCAGGTGATTTTTCCCTTATAGGAGTCGGCACGTAGTAGTCTGCGCCGCAGCACTTAGCTATGCAATTACCCATCACGACACTACTTTGGACTCGGTTATTAATTTTATAATTATAATTTATATCAGACCCGGTTTTATTTAATTCACCGTCGTCGATTTGTTCTGACGCGGCCGTTGACTGGTGGTCGTCTGATATTCCGTCACTTTCTGTTTCAATGTGTTGGCGGGATGGGTGGCCTCCCCTCTCCTGCTCCGAAGCGCAGTCTGCTAACGTTATCGCGAGTACGGGAAACTGCGTATATCGCACTCGCTAAGTCAGTTTTTTCTACAGCTACAATGTTTTGCTGTTGCTCCCACGGTGAAGCATCGCACACAAACGTCAACTCTGTCTTCCTCGCAATCCCTGGTTTTATGTCCACCTTTCAGTCCACAATTCAAGCACGTGTAGGTGCCTCCTACAGATTTGCTTGTGCCTCTGGAAGTATCGGACCCAGTTCTATTGTTGCGATCACCTGATCTTGATCTTTCCCTGTAGCTGTGCTGGTTTTTTCTATCGAAGACGACGTTAATTTTTTTATCATCGTCTTTCTTGTAATTTATTGATTTGATTTTATTAGTGGCAGTTCTTCTGCTTTTTCTTTGAACTCTGCATATTGCCATATTTTCGTCCTCTGAATTGGAATCTGTCGATTCATTCATTAAATCTTTCGCTGTTTGTAGCCTACGTGCTGGTGTTTTTCGGTTCCATGAAAACTGATCCCAGACAACTGATCCCCGACAAGTGATCACACGACAATTGATCCCAAAGACAACTGATCTCACGGGCAACTGATCCCACAAACAACTGGTACAACACACAACTGATCCCACCAATCTCATATAATATGATGTTACACATATTTTTATGTCTTACATTAATAATAATACTTAATTATATTCACAATTATAATGAATATAATTTTATTTGAAAATTAATAATTACTCTCTAAACATGAATTAGTGTAAATTGCATTAATTACGTTAGTGAAGCAGTATTCACTTCATAATCAGTGTATTTAAATAACAAATCAGTGATTTCTCACTAATAAATTTAGTACTATAATTTTTACTAGCAAATGAGTGATTTTCACTACTGAACTAGCGATATTTTCATAATTTTTACAATTGGAACTGTTATTCACTTCTTAATTCATGAATTTCACAATTTCACTAGTAACTTTAACTAGCAAATAATTAAATTTCTTACTAGATATAAATATAATTAATAATTATGTTACTATTTTTTAAAATTTTTATAAAAACTTTCAAAATAAACAAAAATAGAAGTTCCCACATTCACTTTTGTTACGATGTTGGCATCGTACGCCTCCGTTTGTCATCGGGACAGAACTGTCACATGACTAGTGCGACAGTTCTGTCTATAAAAGAGCGCGTTAACGTGCGACCGGTGCTTTTTCGTAATTAGCTTTGAGTAGGCAAGTAGTTCATATTCACTGCTAATTGTCGTGTAGTAAATGACCTGTTCGCTGATCGTCATTACTGCTTATTAATTTGTTCTTAACTCATATTTGTTGGTAACTCGTCTAGTGTCCGCGGTAATTAGTTCAATAAATTATCGAGTATTTATTACATCATATTTGTTTGGAATAAATAATAGCTCATATCTGTTGCTATACCGAAGACGGTTATTTGAATAGATTAGTAGAAAGCCCTGTACTGTTAAGTACAGTAACGATATTGGTAACCAGTGTGTGTGTGCGACGTGGCATTTTAGTTTATTATTAGTTCAATAAATAATTAAACTAATAACTGAAACCAGTGTTGAGTGAATTCACCTGTGCTTTCCCCAAGTCCACATTAGACAATTAAGGGTCTCCTCAGCCAATACATTGGGTATTAGTATCACGGTCCAAGGAGACGATTTCCAAGGATCAACCAACGCCAGTCCAAGGACATCCAGGACTACTTCCATCTCCGAACTCAATCTTAGGCTAAGTACTAGTATTAGTTTAGAATTGTAAAGCCAGTTCGGGTTAATTAATTTATTGCTAAGGCATCATTAAATTAAATTCAAGAAGTCAGAGTTTCATTCAGAGCTAGCGGGGCAAACTTTGACCCACGAACTGCACCCTTCCACCAGTAAGTGCAGGATAACGTACCCCAGCGTTACACTTTTTAATTTAGTGGATTCTCATATTCACTTATCAAATCAGTGAATTCTTATATTCACATATTCATTTAGTGAATATTTATCAATCCTGCGTGGTACGTTTGTAGCATTGACAATTAGTGAATATTCACTTGAAATTAGTGAAAAATCACTAATTCATATTTAGACAGTAGTTTCTCAATAATATTAAATATTAATTCATTTTAAAATCAATAAATATTTACACAATAATAATAAATATTGATTTATTTTAAAATCTATAGTTAATAGTATATATTCAATATTTTATAATTAAAAAGGCATAATATATTTTATTTTCGAATATCGCTGCATCTTGTGAATACGTATTACATGCGATCAGTGGGATCTATTGTCAATTGGACCAGGTGTCAGTGGGATCGGTTGCCATTGGGATCAGTTGTCGGTGGGATCAGATGTCGGTGGGATCAATTTTTAGGGATCACTTGTCGTTGTATCAAATTACTGGGATCAGGTGACTGCACACCGTATTTTTCTAGCTTCTTTTACTCTTCTGATATCCGCTACCCTGCTTTCCGCGATCGATATTGATTCAGCTAATTGTTTATATGTCGTTGCTTTCTGCATCGAGTTCAATTCTCTCGGAATCTCTATGTTCAGCTTCGGTTTTATTACTTCCAGTTGTTTTGCCGTTGACATTGGATCTTCCAATTCAGCGAATTTGCTTCTCATTTGTCTTACAAATTCCTGTGTGTTTTCATTTTTTTTCTGGTATATGCTGAATATCTCCTGGAGTATTTCCGTGTCTAATGTTGTTTTACAGAATGCCACGTTGAATGATTTTTTGACATTTCCCAGTTCGTCCATGTGTTTACATTTTGTTTGAACCATTCTTTTTGATTAGCTATCGCTATCTTCAACAGATCAATTCTCTCTTCAAATCCATCTCTTGTTCAATGCAGGTCTCAGTGAACGCTTGTAGCCACTGTTTAGGTTGTGAATCTGCCGTGTATCTTTGTAGTTACGATGTTGGCATCGTACGCCTCCGGTCGTCATCGGGATAGAACTGTCACATGACTAGTGCGGCAGTTCTGTCTATATAAGAGCGCGTTAACGCGTTACCGGTGCTTTTTGCTTTATCGTCGTTAGCTTTGAGTAGACAGTTGAGTTCGTACTCACTGCTAATTACCACTCAGTAATTGACCTGTTCGCTGATCGTCATTACTGATTATTAATTTATTCTTAACTCATATTTGTTAGTAACTTGTCTAGTGTCAGTGATAGTTAATTAAGTAAATTATCCAGTATTTGTTACATCATATCTATTTGTAACAAATAATAACTCATATCTGTTGTTATACCGAAGACAGTTATTTGAATTAATTGATAGGAAGCCCTGTACCGTTAAGTACAGTAACTATACTGATAGACCAGTGTGTGTGTGCGACGTGGCATAATAGTTAATTATTAGTTAAATAAATAATTATTCTATTAACTGAAACCAGTGTTTGAGTGAATTCACCTGTGCTTTCCCAAGACCACATTAGACAATTAAGAGTTTTCTTAGCTACTACATTGGGTACCAGTATCGCGATCCAAGGAGGCGATTTCCAAGGATCAACCAGTTGCCAGTCCAAGGACATCGAGGACAATATCCATCGCCGAACTGAATTTTAGGCTAAGTACTAGTATTAATTTAGAATTGTAAGGCCAGTTCGGGTAAATTAATTTATTGCGAAGGCATTATTAAAGTAAATTCAATAAGTCAGAGTTTTATAAGAGCTAGCGGGGCAAACTTTGACCCACGAACTGCACCCTTCCATCACTAAGTGTAGGATAACGTACCCTAGCGTTACAATGGCGCCCAACGGGTTTTAGTGAATGTAATAGTTCATTAAGCCTATATTTTATTGCCTACCGCAATAAAGCGCAGCAGGTTTGATAGATTTTTTTAAATCAAGTTAATTAATCAAGTCTGTAACTCACATCATTTTAATTAGATAAGCTTATATTAGTCCCTTTGTAATAAAAATTTTTGGACGTAAAATCAATAATTTTCGAGTAGAGTCCACGAAATAACAATAAGAACACCGGACAAAGAATTGTCGAGTATCAAGCAGGTTCAATTAAAGAAATTGTTCCCGAAAATTCCTAAGGCCCTGACTATTTTGGCGTTTTATCAGGAAGAAAACGCACACAACCAGTTTTCATATATTTTTCGCTCTAAAAATATAATCCTTTTTTCATTTTTAGTTTATTTTTTAGTTCATTTTTTTGTTAAAAAAAAAAACCCAGATTTTTCAGTTAATTTTTCAGAAAAAATTACATTTTTATTTGAAATTATCTCTAAAAATTAGAGAATCAAAACAAAAATTACCCGGGATTAAATTTTTCTAGAAATTTTTTTTCGCCCGGGAACAACAAAAAAAAAAAAGTGATATAAACACACTTACGGTATTATCATTGTGAAATAATTCAAGTTTAATTTTTCTAATAGAGGAAAAAAATAAATTCCGTTGGAATTAAGAATTAATATAAACCGGAAATAGATTCAAGTATAAAATTGTTAAGTGACGTGAAAAGTGCAGTGTTTAACATTGTAAACTAATTATAAGAAATTTTGTAACCTACTTAATAATAAGATTACATTTAAGCATAAAACAGAAAAATTATTTGTTAAAGTTAAACAAATAATATACCGGATGAGAAAAAAATTAAGTCTTTATACAAATGAAATGAAAATAAGCAGTATATTCTAAAGTAAAATAAGTTACAAAAGAATTTGAATAAAGATTAAACGCTAAATACAAAAACACAGAATAATAGCAGCTGTTTAAACAAAAATTCTCTTAGTAACAGAAATAAAATAAAATAAAGACTTAAAATTTTACTAAATAAAATAAAAATAAAACTCGACTTAGCAACAAGAAAGCAAATACGAGACAAATACTCGACCAGCCAGGTTGACTCATTGTTATGATTAATTTATTATTGTAACATAAGAATATCGGTGTCACGCTTAAATAATCGCAGACAAAATAACCAAATGACAAAATAACCGGCGACATAACACACAAAAACCGTGATAAAAGGGCGGTTATTTTGTCGCGGTTATTTTGTCGCGGTTATTTTGTCGCGGTTATTTTGTCGCGGTTATTTTGTCTTTGGTTGAACTGTTACGCAACCAGAATATCGACCCAAAACAAATTAGGCGATAATCCGCAAACGCGGGAAAATTTTTAAATTCAAATTATATATTTCAGAAGATCGCCTAGGAATTCATCAACCTTACTGCCGGTATTGTAGAAACCCAACAATCAAATCACTGATTTACCGCCACCAACCAGGGTAATAAATAACCGTATTTATTAGACAGAGAAACAGATAAAAAGTTGTTGACAGGTATTTTATTACGCATCACGAGTCACAAGTATATCAAAGTAAAATCTTTTTTTGTCCTTCAGTAAATAAATAAAATAGAAGTAATTTATTAAAAAAAGTTATCAATAAAAGTTTAATATTACGAAGTAATAAAATACATTAAATACGAGTAATAAACGTATAAAGAGACGTAAAATAAAATATAGTACGGAATTAAAATTCAGAAACAGGTTATCCACGTGTTTGCATATTAAAAGGTATTGATTTTAATTATTTTTATTTAAAAGTTAACAGTAAAATAAATAGGAAAATATAAAATAAAATTTATATTGTACCAGTAATTACTATTTTCATTTTTTTTGCAAATAAAATAATTTTTAATCCACATACGTGACCGCGAATAATAATACAGAATTATTATAAGTCAACAGGTTTATTACGACGGAGATTCTGGTCAGCTTGTAGCAAGGAAATGCTGCTAAAATTTTATTTCTCAATTATTTGATTTTTGTGTTTATTTTTTCTTTCATTTTTATTTTTTTCATTTTTTATTTCGCGTTGAACTTAAATTTCTGTTTATTCAAAATGGTTAAGACAAGAAAATACACAAAGGAACTTCAAGCAGAAATGAGATCGATGGTGAACCAATCGATGGCGAAAATACAGAAAGAAGTGAAGGAAACAATGTGCCAGCATTTAAACACAACAATAAATCATGGAAACCAGAATCAACAACCAGACGAATAAATTCGACCAGATAGAACAACAGACGTCAGAGCCACAGGAAAAAAATCGACCTAAACAAATTCCAGTAATTACTGAAAACAGAACATTACTGAAACCACTGACACTTATAAGACATGGTGAGTGGGCGTCAGCGAACCAGTATAACTTCTCAAAATCTCCTGAAGATGAGGAAGAAATCGACAGCGAAGAAATAGTAATTCATGCGATCCCAAAAACTGCACAACAACCCTTGAACGTGACAACACTAACAAAGGAAGAAAAGGTATGGGGGCTAGACAAATTTAAAAGGGATGTATTCATGTCATATATAAAACAAACAGAAGAATTACAAGTCGACAACGCAATAAGGTGTAAAATGATGGCTGATATCGTCAACTGGACGAAAAACAGGGTAAAGGCAGAAAAAAACCTGACGGCTCGCATCGAAATAATTGAGTCGATGCCAAAAATTACCAGTCGAAAACACGTAGAACAACTGGAAAAAGAACTGGGATTAAGAAAAGGAGATGTGGGATATTGGGACAACTCCATAATAAACTATATAGTGAAGGATGTACAACTCTGGGATAATACAGAAGATCTGGAGGGAATCCAGAACTCGACCAACATATATCAGAAAACGCAACACGAGATGGGATCACGTGAAAACGAAAACGTGCCCAGGAATAATTACAACAAATATTCGCTGCAGTACACGCAACCTCAAATAAATGCGCACAACAGACCAGATATATAAAACACGTACAGACCAGAACAGAGAACCCAATATCAAGGTCACCAGGGATTCCAAACAGTAAATACTACGTAAAATAGGCGAGAAGATAATATGAAAAGACGAGCTGATAAAATAAAATCAATGGAAACATTGATCAGAAGTAATAACCTCAAATATACGGCAGATTCATAACCTAAACAATGGCTACAATGTTCACTGAGACCTGCATCGAACAAGAGATGGAATTTAAAGAGAGGATTGATCTGTTAAAGATAGCGATAGCTAGTCAAAAAGAATGGTTCAAACAAAATGTAAACACATGGACAAACTGGGAAGACGTCAAGAAATCTTTCAACGTGGCATTCTGCAAAACAACATTAGACACGGAAATACTCCAGGAGATATTCAGCATATACCAGAAAAAAAATGAAAACACACAATAATTTGTAAGACAAATGAAAAGCAAATTCGCTGAATTGGAAGATCCAATGTCAACGGCAAAACAACTGGAAGTGATAAAACCGAAGCTGAACATAGAGATTCAGAGAGAATTGAACTCGAAGCAGAAAGCAACGACATATAAACAATTCGCTGAATCAATATCGATCGCAGAAAGCAGGGTAGCGGATATCAGAAGAGTAAACGAAGCCAGGAAAACACCAGCACGTAGGCTACAAACAGCGAAAGATTCAATGAATGAATCGACAGATTCCAATTCAGAGGACGAAAATATGGCAATATGCAGAGTTCAAAGAAAAAGCAGAAGAACTGCCACTAATAAAATCAAATCAATAAATTACAAGAAAGACGATGATAAAAAAATTAACGTCGTCTTCGATAGAAAAAACCAGCACAGCTACAGGGAAAGATCAAGATCAGGTGATCGCAACAATAGAACTGGGTCCGATACTTCCAGAGGCACAAGCAAATCTGTAGGAGGCACCTACACGTGCTTGAATTGTGGACTGAAAGGTGGACATAAAACCAGGGATTGCGAGGAAGACAGAGTTGACGTTTGTGTGCGATGCTTCACCGTGGGAGCAACAGCAAAACATTGTAGCTGTAGAAAAAACTGACTTAGCGAGTGCGATATACGCAGTTTCCCGTACTCGCGATAACGTTAGCAGACTGCGCTTCGGAGCAGGAGAGGGGAGGCCACCCATCCCGCCAACACATTGAAACAGAAAGTGACGGAATATCAGACGACCACCAGTCAACGGCCGCGTCAGAACAAATCGACGACGGTGAATTAAATAAAACCGGGTCTGATATAAATTATAATTATAAAATTAATAACCGAGTCCAAAGTAGTGTCGTGATGGGTAATTGCATAGCTAAGTGCTGCGGCGCAGACTACTACGTGCCGACTCCTATAAGGGAAAAATCACCTGCAGTACCCGAACCAATGATCCAACAACTGATCACCGTATCTGAGGGAGCCAATGTGAACCAATGAGTACAACTAAGTGTAAGTAAACATTTCACATGTTTACTTACAACAGCAGGCCTTCATGAACATGAAAAAGTTACTCTTGGACGCACCAGCATTAACGGTACCTGATTATAACTTACCTTTTATACTCTACACAAATGCCTGTGACACTGGTATTGGTGCTGTATTGACCCAGAAGGGCCAAGACCGGGAATATCACATCACTGCTATCAGTCGATCTTTGAACAAGCATGAAAGAAATTACACCACCACGGAGAAGGAGTGCCTTGCAGTCATTTGGTCTTGGCAGAAACTGAGGGGCTTCTACGAAGAGTATCCAGTGACAGTTTTCACCGACCATGCAAGTCTAAAATGGCTCCAGACCGTTAAGAATCCGAGAGGAAGATTAGCAAGATGGGTAGCAGAATATTCTCTATGGGCAATAACAATAGTTCATAGACCAGGCATATGCAACGAAGCGGCTGACGCTCTCTCCCGAGCTTACGAGGGTATCGAACCTAAGGCTGAGAGGGTCAATCGAGTACAAGACATAGTAGAACAGTGGTACGATAGAAAAGTTAACGAGGTCAAGGCTACTCCTACACGCTTTCCTCAATGGAAATTCCTCGATGATGACCTATATTATTATCGACCACGGCATCCAACCCAGTTATTCGACAATGCGCCGGAGCATTGGAAACTGGTTGTCAAACCAGAACAGCGCAAGTCAGTCATCAGCAAGGCGCATGACGAGACAGTATCCGGACATGGTGGAATAACCAAAACCTATCACCACGTGGCCAGCCATTATTATTGGCCTAATATGTACTTCGACGTAACTAAATATGTGAGCCAGTGTATTGTTTGTAAATTACAAAAACCAGATACCAATCCACCACAAGTAATACCAGGGCACAGACCGATTACAGAACTTTGGGAAAGTGTATCAGTCGATACAGTTGGACCACTGCCCAAGTCACAGCACCAGAAAACACATCTGATTGTCTTATGTGACATGTATTCAAGGTATTTGGAAGTCCAGCCAATATCAGAACGAACTGGTAATAAAATAATATTCTTCTTACGCTCAGTATTTAATCGTTGAGGCTACCCGCGAGTTGTTGTAACTGACAACGGAACTGAGTTAGTCAACAAAGTTGTTTCTGAATATTTACAGACAAATAATATAGTGCACGAGCTGACACCTACATATCATCCACAGTCTAACCCCGTGGAAAGAATAAACAGAAATTTAAAATCTTTAATTCGAACTTTTCTTGCAGATAAACATTCCAGATGGGACCAGAATCTCCCAGAACTTGTTTACGCTTATAATACTTCTGTTCACAGCTCGCTGACAGTAAGCCCAGCTTACCTGAATTTCGGCCGTGATCCTCGGTACTTAGACCTTCACCGTGGGGGAAAAGTTCTAACTGAATTAAATAAACCAGACCATAGAACCACTGTATTATCTTTGATTGATGAGCTGAGACACTACATCGAGTCGTTTATAATCAAGGCTCAAAACAGACAAGATAAACAAGCACCAGACCCTAACATTAATATCGTTATCGGTGCTGAGGTATTTATTAAAAATAAACAATTGAGTAAAAAGGTTGATGGATTCGCAGGTAAGCTTGCGCCTCCTCGAAAAGGGCCATTATATGTACACAGTTTTTATGCAAATAGTTTAGTAAATGTCTGTGACAAAGATAATAATATTATTGGTAGATTTAATATTAATGATCTGAAAATACCACGCAGATCAAACCGAAAGTTAACCAAAGTCGAACAATGAGTCGGTTAGGTTTTTATGAAATGAAAATTGTAATTTATAAATAAGCTAATACTAGTACATTTCACAGTCTAATAACAGTTCTTTCACAGGATGGCAGAACTTGGACAATTTCTATACAGCAGAAAAGAAATGTCAAAGGAAAAGAAAGCAGAGCAACAACTACTGAGGACTTGTAGATTCCATGGGAAAATTGGTGACCGGAATTCCTACTGGGCTAACCCAGTATTTGCCACACCAGCGTCATATCTAAATTTCGACATCCCAGTAACAACTGAAATTACATTAGCGGCGGGCTTTCATCGACGTTTATCTAATGTACTAGTGTACCATGAGAAGAACTCAGTGCTAACCATGCCTGAGGAACCAGTAATAACATCAGTACAGACACCAGACATCCCAATCCCATCAATAAAGGTTAAGTGCCAAATGATGATTGGGAGAGACCCCAAATTCGTTGATTCCAACTTGTGCAACATGCTCTCGCAAGCTGAATGGCGAGAGACAGTTGAGAAAATTGCCGAATCGATGGCACCTAAGTCCACAAGGACTATTGCAACTCAAACCATCGAAACTAGATTGGCTCCTGTCCCAGAACCAGGGTGCCTGAAATGTAAAGAAAAGGGGCACAGTCATGACAAGTGCCAAAATGAACTCAGGGGTGACTGTTACTGTACCAACTGTCGAAGACTTGGGCACACTAATAACACGTGTCCATACCAGCACTGGAACACCGACGGCTACAGGGAAATGACAGGATATTGTCGTCACTGTTCTACTCAATATCCATTCGTAAATGACTCATGTCAGACATGCAGAACCCGAGTCGAGATGACACAAGCGGCACGAGGGGCGTACCAGATTTTGCCGCCATAAATAAACAAAAATTCCCGGACGTGACAAGATGTACATGTGATAGTTACTGACAGCGTGATCAAGACTTGCTCAAGAAACCAGTATTTCATAAAGACAATAGTGTTCAATATTATAAACGGGTTTTTAGTTTTTTTATTTTCTAATTACTTTTTGTCAAACGCATGGTACATCCAAATTATTTATTTATGACTAGAGTAATCACTCAAAGCAACATTGCTCAGACTTACCAGCGCATGTAAACATGCCAGTTAAAATATTAATTATTTATTTTTTGTTCCAAAGAGAACACCAGTATTACCACAACAATGTTGTATTCAGTATTTTTTTGTTTGTATTTTTATTTTTATTTTTTGTTTCATTTTTGATTTTTATGTACCTGAAAGGTAGTGAATAAAGAAAGGACAATGATGAGTCCAGAACTGATTCAACGTGATAATACTTGTAATAATTATAGAATTTATAACAGTTATTATATTTTTGCTTAAAAATTTATAACTATTTATTACTCAACTATAATTCTATTTTGATAAAGTAAAGAGATACTCGCTAGAGTTATTGTGAAGCCAGTATCTCTTGATACAGTGTGAGTGAATAATATTGTATTGATTGAATGGAACGTTACTGTCGGCGTAAAAATATTGCTATTAACTTTAACCAGTAATTGTCGCTTTATTATTGACACTACCCTGGTTAAAGTTAAGGGGGGTGGTGTTACGATGTTGGCATCGTTTGCCTCCGGTTGTCATCGGGATAGAACTGTCACATGACTAGTGCGGCAGTTCTGTCTATAAAAGAGTGCGTTAACGCGTTACCGGTGCTTTTTGCTTTATCGTCGTTAGCTTTGAGTAGACAGTTAAGTTCGTACTCACTGCTAATTACCGCTTAGTAATTGACCTGTTCGCTAATCATCATTACTAATTATTAATTTATTCTTAACTCATATTTGTTGGTAACTTGTCTAGTGTCAGTGATAGTTAGTTAAGTAAATTATCCAGTATTTGTTACATCATATCTGTTTGTAACAAATAATAACTCATATCTGTTGTTATACCGAAGACAGTTATTTGAATAAATTGATAGGAAGCCCTGTACCGTTAAGTACAGTAACGATACTGATAGACCAGTGTGTGTGTGCGACGTGGCATAATAGTTAATTATTAGTTAAATAAATAATTATTCTATTAACTGAAACTAGTGTTTGAGTGAATTCACCTGTGCTTTCCCAAGTCCACATTAGACAATTAAGGATCTTCTTAGCTACTACATTGGGTACCAGTATCACGATCCAAGGAGGCGATTTCCAAGGATCAACCAGTTGCCAGTCCAAGGACATCGAGGACAATATCCATCGCCGAACTGAATTTTAGGCTAAGTACTAGTATTAATTTAGAATTGTAAGGCCAGTTCGGGTAAATTAATTTATTGCGAAGGCATTATTAAAGTAAATTCAATAAGTCAGAGTTTCATAAGAGCTAGCGGGGCAAACTTTGACCCACGAAACTGCACACTTTCATCACCAAGTGCAGGATAACGTACCCCAGCGTTACAATGGCGCCCAACGTGGGGTATAACAACAGATATGAGTTATTATTTGTTACAAACAGATATGATGTAACAAATACTGGATAATTTACTTAACTAACTATCACTGACACTAGACAAGTTACCAACAAATATGAGTTAAGAATACATTAATAATTAGTAATGACGATCAGCGAACAGTTCAATTACTAAGCGGTAATTAGCAGTGAGTACGAACCTAACTGTCTACTCAAAGCTAACGACGATAAAGCAAAAAGCAAAAAGCACCGGTAACGCTTTAACGCGCTCTTTTATAGACAGAACTGCCACACTAGTCATGTGACAGTTCTATCCCGATGACAACCGGAGGCGTACGATGCCAACATCATAACAACGACAACAGAAAAGGAGTGCTTAGCAGTCATCTGGTCATATCAGAAGCTAAGAGGGTATTACGACGAATATCCAGTTACAGTTGTCACCGATCATGCTAGTTTAAAATGGCTACAAAACGTCAAGAATCGAAAGGGTTGACTAGCCCGATGGGTAGCCGAGTATTCGTTGTGGGCAATAACAATCGTCCATCGACCGGGCATCAACAATGAAGCCGCCGACGCTCTATCAAGAGGGCTTACCCTCAACTCGGTAGTTGATTCACCCGGGTTAAAGTTAAGGGGGGTGGTGTTACGATGTGGGATCGTACGCCGCCGTTTGAACTCGGGTAGTGATTGTCACGTGCTCCAATATGGCGTTGCCGCCTATATAAGCACGTGCAACCAGTACCCAGTGCTTTTGCTTTTTGTACTACCAGCAGTATCAATCATAGTAGCTATTTGTCGTACGTGATTACTCTGCCACCGTATCAGAGTCAGCGTTAATTGACGTTATAGTTGGTTACAGTTTGTTAACCAGGGCGATTAACCAGAATAATTATAACACTTTGTTACGTTTTCGCTGCACGATGTTGATGTTGAGCTCAGCTAGTTCTGTAGTATTTCTAGGTATTGGGTTCTCGACAGCAAATCACCTCACGGTGACCCGAAATAACTGGTTGTATTTTAGATATAACAATAACTTTATTCACAATTGATAGTTATAGAATTTAGAAGTTGAAAGTATACACTTAATATACAAATGATGTATGTTCAATAGTCAAACTTACAGAAGGTATAACTATGGACTTGATAATTTAATAAGCTCTGATATCAAAGATCTGGTGTTCAGAGTCTAAGTCTAATGTGTCTAAGACTAAATGTATCTGAATAATAATCGAACAGAGTGAGCCCCTCCTGCTCTGAGAGCGAGGGTTTTTATTAGGTATTCTAAGCACCAAAAATAGTGGGGTTGAATTGTTGATCAGAGTTCACACTCAGTGGTCATTGAACTCGTCATTGCTTATCAGCGCGAGGCGATTGGGCATGAGACCCATGCGTCGAGCGCGAGAAGGGATTTGATCCTCGGCTGATGTAATATCTGAGAAAAGTTATTTATTTGAAAGTCAAAGTCCATTTTCATATCATCTGCGTTTGTTACAAATTATTACTAATAGTTTATACAGCTGTGTTTTAAAATGATTAAATTATCTCTAGTTGAATATACTTGAAGATTATTAGGAAAAATGTTCTCATACGTGGGATTAAGTACATCCGGTGATAGTTTGTTATTTGATTATTGATTTGTAAAATACACGTATGTTAAAGATATTCTTATTTTATACAATTTAAATGATGGAGTAATTCTTATGATATATAATATTCTTAAGTTATTATAATTATCTACTTAAGGTACTCTAATTGTTGGTAATTAGGGTGCCTTATTTTGGGAATAGACTTTAGGTCGGTAAAATAATCTAGTGAGCTAAGAACGGGCCCTGCTTGACAGCCAGGATATAACACGCCCCACCCCGTTGGACGAGCGCCCCGCTCGTTATTTTTTTTTAAACATAATGGGTCTTACCGACGTAAGGTCTATTTCCTTACAAATGTATTCTATTTTAACTACATGATAAGTTGATAAACAGATGTCTTTCTTATTTTTTTTCTTTGCTTTATTACATAAATTTTGTTTTATTATTCGTTATATAGTTTTGCTTAAAATTCTACTTAAATCTAACTTACAAAATTAATTATTTTATTTAAAAAAAATTTTTCCTTGTTTACATTTAATTATTGATACATATATATTTATGATTTTAGTATCTCCTTTTTTTCTTATGAAGCTTTGAGAATACGTTTATTGATACTATTAGTGGTTTCTCCCTAGAGAAATACAAATTATTTTTCTATATATGTTTTTTTTGACATAGTTATTCGATTTTTTTTCTCATGTATATTATACATACATATATTTTTGTATAAATTTTTTTATATTTGAAATTCGTGTGTTAGTTTGAGTCCTTAGTCAAGGATCGTTGGTAGGAAAGAAAGTAGTCTTCAGTATTGTGTGAATGGGAAAGCGAGATAACTTATTTATATGCTATTTTTGCTCTATCGCAGTGAACTATTTTTCTTTTCCCCGGTTTGTATTCTATCTCTATATCATTCTTATCTGCAAGTACATCAGTAATTTTAAATGGGCCTAAATAATTGTCGTCAAATTTACCGGTTTTTTGATTTTTGATTAAATAGATTTCTTGACCTATAGTAAATTTCACGGGATTAATTTTCTGATCATAATATTTTTTTGATTTTTCTTTAGCTTTTTCTAAATTTTCTTTCGCTTGTCTTTTAGTTTCAAAAAGTCTAAGGGTTAAACTTTGAACGTGATCATCATACGTGAGAATTTCTTCAAGATAAGGAAATTCCGAAGGCATACGGGCTTGTTTTCCGTAGACCAGCTGATAAGGGCTGAATTTAGTCCCTTCGTGTACACTAGTGTTATATGCAAAAACTGCAAAAGGAAGCCATTTATCCCAATCTTTATGATTTGTGTAATGTTTAATGAAATCTGTAAGAACCTGATGACTTCTTTCTAATGAGCCATTAGATTGAGGGTGAAAAGCTGTAGTTTTAACTTGTTTAATTTTAAATGCTTTCGCTACTCTCCGCATAACTTTACCGATAAAAGCCGCGCCTTGATCAGTCAAAATAACTTTTGGACAGCCATGAAGACAGATGAAACGTTCTATTAAAGCTTCTGCAATATCATCTGCTGTCATGCCGTATAAAGGAATAGCTAAACAATATTTAGAAAGATCATCTTGCATAGTTAATATATATCTGTAACCATTATTTGAAATTATGTTAGGTACTACGATATCCATAGCAACTTTATCAAAAGTGTCTGAAGAAGTATCGGTAATTATCATTGGTTGTTTAGTTTTGATTCTAACTAGTTTTTTCTTTTGACAACTTATACATTTACGAACAAAATCTTCTATATCTTTTTTTATATTATCCCAGAAATATCTCTGTCTAATTCTATTGTATGTCTTAGTCACACCTTTGTGACCTGCGAACGGAGACTCATGATTCTCCTGCATGATTTTTTGTCTCTGTTCTACTGAAGGAATAATGATTTTATCTTTACAAATAGTTATTTTTATTTCTGTTCCTGCAAATACTTGATCTATAATATTTTTAATTTTTAACCACGAAACGTTTTTCAAATTACTTCTACCTTCTGAGATGCTAGCCGTTTTTAAATCCATTCCTAACATTGTTTCTTTTAAATGTAAAAATGCTTTTAAATAATTATTTTCGATAGGCAAATCTTGATCATTATTTTGAGTGACTAATGCAAACACTCTTTTTCGCGTAGTTCCTGACTTAATTACTTCACCTATTTTATATTTATTTGTTGGAGATAATTTTAATAAACCCAATTCTAATAATCTTTTACCGATTTCACTGGATACAGTGCCATCTGCAGAAATAAAACATAAATAATTATCTTTTTTCATCTCTAAATTGTCTCTAGTTTCAATAAAATTGTTAGATTTTTCGATTTCTTCACCGTGAGAAATATTATCAATTACTAGCTGTGAATCATTATTGTTAAATATTGGAGGTTTATTATTATCGATTCGTGTTAAAACGTTATTAGTATGTGTCGGAGAGTTGTAAACAGGGTCCGAGGCTGCTCTTATCGGCGCCGCTGGACTACCTGGATCATTTAAAAATGTTTGATAATTTTCATCAGCTGTAATTCTTGCAATGTTATTTTGTGTAATATTTAAATTATCATTAGGATCATTAGCTAATATTGATTCATTTTCTTTTGAATGTTCTGAATTTATAGTTTCTAAATTTACAGGTTCCAAAGTTGCAATAATATTAGGAATTTGTGGATATCTCTGTCTGAAATTACTATTTTTATTCATTTGTTTTGATTTTGTTTTTAAATCTTGATAGCTATTTTTGTGTTGCATAGCATTTTTAATATTTGAAATGTGTTGTTGATGATTATATTTAGTTACGTCACAGCAAGCGCATTTTGTCGGCTTACGTTGGCGTGAAGATCTTCGTAACGGCTGTATATGTTGTGTAGGATTAGTATATTTATTTACTGTATTGTTTACAAATGTATTTTTTGGATTACTTAAGTCACGTGATGGTGATGGAGCATTAACATGAGGAAGATGTGTGTTTAAAGATTGTTGAATTCCGACCGAACTTTTAACGTTATCTATATTTTCTATATTTACGCGTGTTTGAGATGTTTTTGAGTCTCGTACGACATTTTTATCGCTGCTCGATTCTTCTGATGAATAAATAACGCTTACGACTTCCATAGGTTCTATAAACGAGTTTTGTAAAGATATATTGTTTCTATTATTTTCAATTACAGCTTGAGTATGAATAATTTTAGGTACATCACCACCTTCGTCAGATGACCATGGGATTGCACCACCTTCATCTGGATTACCTTTAGGTTCAATATAAGTTGCTTTATTAGAATTATTTAAATTTAAAGTTTTTTCAATTTTATTTGAATTTTTAGAATTATTTTTACGCGGTAAATTTTCGCTAGTTTCGCTATTTGAAATAATCGATTCATCTGAACTGCTTTCTTCTGAAGTTTCTGGAATTATAACATTTGATATTTCTAAATTGTTTTTATTTCTTTTCTTGGAACGTATCATTGGAGAAGGAGTAAAATTAGCCAATTGTGATGTTCTTTTAATTAGAAAATTTTTTTGCTAAATTTCTCTGAAAATTATTTTCTTTACTCGTAGGATGAGTTCGCGCAATAATGGGCGTTCTAGGGGAGGGTTGTATGGGAAGGAGGGGGGTAGAAGTGTTTGTAGCTTGAATCTTAGGTCTGAAACTTGGGCCTGGTGTAGGCGTATTCAGAGTTTCAATTATAGGGAGAGGGGATGAATCTTGTAATGAAGTACGAGAAATAGTCATATTCTCGGATAATGATGCATTTTTATTAATATTTTTAATTGGAGTGGGTACAGGAGTAATTCCAAAGTCAGTGGAATCTGTCGTATCCCCGTTATAAATTCCGATTTTCTTTTGCTGATCAAAAATCTTTTTTCGAAGTTTTTGAATATTATAAATATCTGAATCATCCGATGACGAAGTGTCATGAAAGTCTGAAAGAATAATTTCTTCATCATGAATTTTAGTTTTATTTTCGCATGTTTTACCGGGTTGTAAATTTCGCTTTTCTAAATTTAGTTTTTCTGAATTTAGTTGTTCTGAATTTAGTTTTTCTGGATTTAGCTTTTCTGAATTTAGTTTTTCTGAATTTAGTTTTTCTGAATTTAGCTTTTCTGAATTTAGTTTTTCTGAATTTAGTTTTTCTGAATTTAGCTTTTCTGAATTTAGTTTTTCTGAATTTAGTTTTTCTGAATTTAGTAATTTAGTATTTCTTGAAAATGGATTATATCGCCTGACGTCAGATTTCTTTTTTCTAAAAATTTTATTTTTAACGATATATCCTGAAGGTTCTGAATTTAGCTTTTCTTTAACTGATCGTCGATCAATCGGGTGATCAATCCTATTGTCGTCGATAGAAATAATTTTGTCGACTGGATCTGTAGGTAATATATCCACAGATTCAACCGCTTGAGGTGTGAGCTCAAGGTTTTGAGTTTTGTCGATTGGGTCGGTCAGATCCATATCTGTTGACTCAACCGCCGAAGTTTTAGAATTTAAGTTTTTCTTATTCTTTTCAACCGTATCTGAACCATTTTCACTATTACCATGAGGAACAAACGTTTGAATTTTAGTTTTTAGAGTTTCCCGCGCTTCATTCTCTGAAATAGAAGTATCAGAAGCTTCAATCGCGGCAAATTTTACTTTTTTTCGTTCGTCAGAATCTGACGATCTTAATCTAGCTAAACCCGTACTAAGGGTTTTACCTCCATAAGGAGTGTTTTTATAGCGCCATTTAACTTTAATTGGATAAGCTTGACGCTCCTCGATAATTGGATTACGAGATAGTGCATCAGCATTAGTATTTTTTTTACCTGCTTTATGCACTATTTGAAATTCGAAATCTGCCAGACGATGTCTCCACCGCATTACACGTGAGTTTGGGTCATTCATATTATTAACCCATACTAGTGGCCGATGGTCGGTCACTAGCGTGAACGGTCTACCGTAGAGATAATGTCTGAAAGTTTCTATACCAAAGAGAACTGCGACCATTTCTTTTTCAGTCGTAGAATAGTTTCTTTCATGTTTATTTAGGACTCTAGAAGCGGCGGCTACCATAGGATCTTCGCCAACCTTACCTTGTGAGAGAATTGCACCGACTGCGTAACCTGATGCGTCAGTCGTTACAATAAATGGTTTTTCAAAGTCCGGATACTGTAATATCGGAGCTGTGCATAATTTATCTCGTAAGGTTTCGAAAGCCACTTGATGATTCGTGGTCCATTCGAACTTCGCATTTTTACTTGTAAGGTCCGATAAAGGCTTCGCAACCTTTGCAAAATCTTTGATGAAACGACGATAGTAACCACAAAGACCGAGAAATTCTCTCAATGACTTAACATTAGTTGGAACTTTGAATTCTTTGACTGCTTTAATTTTATTTGGATCAGGCTTAACGCCATCAGCCGATATTAGATGACCTAAATACATTACTTCTCTTTTAAGAAATTCGCATTTTTCTGTTTGAAGTGTTAAGTTTGCACTGCGCAGGCGTTCTGCGAGTTTTATAAATTTTGTCGCATGCTCTTCGAGTGTACGTGCATAAATTACGATATCGTCTAGATATACGAATAAATCAAAACCCTGTAAACCTCTAAGAACTAAGTCCATCAATCTTTGAAATGTAGCGGGTGCATTTTTTAAACCAAAAGGCATTCGTGTGAATTGATAAAGACCATAAGGTGTTTTGAAAGCTGTTTTCTTTCTATGTTTACGGGATAGTTTAATTTGATGAAAACCCGATTTTAAGTCGAAAATTGAAAAGTATGTAGCACCACCAAGTTGATCGAGAATTTCACAAATTAATGGCAATGGATAGACGTCTTTTTCAGTTTTGTCATTGAGATTTCTGTAATCAATTACTAAACGAGTACGTTTGTTACCTTCAGAGTCAGGTTTCTTAGGAACAATCCATAAAGGAGAACAATATGGTGAGTTCGATGGCTCGATAATGTCCATCTTACGTAATTCGTCAATATGTTTTTCAATTTCATCTTTTAGAGTAGGTGGATATCGATATTGTCGAGTGTTTACCGGTATATCATCGGTTGTATGTATTTTGTGAGTTATAATATCAGTGGATTTGAGAGGCTCACCAGGTATGTGGAAGAGGTCAGAGTATTCCTCGATAAGAGAAATAACTGCTTTACGCTCTTTGTCGTCAAGGTGATTTAGCCGAAGAAGCTTAAGAACCTCATTAACACGGTCATCTCGAAACTGAGTATGATCTCTATGTTCTGTGGCCTTATCTTCCTTTTCCGAAGGGCTACTGTCCTCGTCTACACTTGTATCGAAAGGATACAAAGGAATTACGGGCACATTCACTGTGACGTCCACATCTTGTGTATTGATGGCATATAAGTAAGCTATTCCATGATCATTTTTGACCACGGCTTCACCTGCAAATATTCCATCACCCAACTCTATTTCAGGTACATAACCTTCACTTAAGTTATTTTTGACTCGAATGTATATTGGAGCTTTTGACCTAGCCGGCAGGACAAAGCTTTCTTTTTCTACAAATGGTATCTCTAATTGTAATTTAGTGAAAGTTATGGATTCCTTGGTAGAGTCGATTACACCACCTTGTTCTTTAATAAATTCCCAACCAATGATTCCAGTATATTCGAGAGGAAATTCGTCAGGAATAATATGAAAATCTACTGTAGTATTAAGCATGCATAATTGAATTTTTCCTAGAGTTAAAGCATCCGAAACTCCATTTAATTTAAAGCAGTATGATTCATCGATTAATTTAGAATTTTTAATTTCGCTTAATTTTATTAAATTTAAATTGCAACCAGTATCAATCAAAAATTTAGCAGTATTTAATTTAATGTCATCTGATTTTATTATAATTGATGTAGGCCTATAATTTGGTAAGAGTGCGCCTACAAAATAAGTTTTTAATGGGATTCTTATTGTGCTTGAGTTATTACCTGGCGCTGAGATAAAACGTTGCCCGTCGGAGCGCCGGATCGAGGGAACGTCTGTTCGTTTCCCGCATTTTCAGAATTAGTTGGTTGACTTTTACGTTTGTCTTCGTTAAATATGCGTTTACGACACACATCGATAGTATGATATTGCTTTTTGCAATAACTACATTCTGGAATAGTTTTTCCTGAATTTGTTTTATTATTATTATTATTTTTATGATATTCTAAAACGCGACAATCGTTAACAGTATGATTAGTTCGTTTACAGTAAACACAACTTATTTCTTGTTGTGAATTATTATTATTATTAGTATGAGATCGCATGTTTATATTTTGATTTGGTTTTTTATATTGATTATTATGATTATTATTATTATTAGTATTTCGAGAAAAATTATTTTTATTATCTGATTGAATAGCATAGCAATTTTTTGAAACTGGATCATGAGATTTAAAATATTTGGAAACTGATGTCATTTGTTGCTGACAAGTTTCAATTTCCATCGCTGCTTTTGCTGCGTCATCAAGAGTTAAATAGAGATTTTGAGCAGTAGCTTGTTGTAAGAACATAGCTATATTAGGTCGAAGACCTGATAAGAATGCTTGGACTGCTGCTTCAATTGCAGTTGACTTTTTTGAATCTTTATCATCGATGTCTGATAAATCTATTTCCGCGATCGCGCGCGTTAAATGATTATCTATTCTATAACTGAAATCTAAGACTTTTTCGTTAGGTAGTTGAACGAAATCATTGAACTCTTTTAGCCAAACCGAAATAAGTTTTTTAGGTCTGAAGTGAAGATTTATGAATTTAATTAGGTCGTTAACGTTAGAATAATTTTTTGAACAAATGCGTTTTAACGCTTCACCTTTACATTTTGCTATTAAAAATCGAATAACTTGTTTATGATCTAAAATACGTAATGCAATAAATTCTTTTGCATCTACGCAACTTTGTATGAATGAATCTACTGGATAACCACTAGTAGTACCATCAAAATCTGGTATCGTTTTGAAAAATTCTTTATAATCTGATTTAGTTTGTGTAATAGTATTATTTAAATTTATTGTTTTTTCTTTACTATTTTTTGCAGTTAAAATATCTAATTGTTCTTTTAATTTATTTTCGAGTTCTTTTTGAAAATGTTCATGCATTTGAGATTCTAGTTTGTTTTTTTCTACTTCGCTAATTTGTTTTAATTTTTCTAATTGCGCTTGCAATGCAAGAATTTGACTTTGTTGTTCGGAGATAGTTGTCTCCATTTCATCAGTTAATGTCATTTTTATATTAAAGATTTAAATTGACTTACTCTTAGTGATAGTGATAAGAAATGTTTATTAAATAAGGCAGAAGACGCTGGTATGACTTCTGTAGACTTCGAAGAGTAGTAGGATGTTGGTTGAAGGCTCTGCTGCTGTAGTGTGCGTTGCTGATAAGCTAACAAGGCTCCGATGACGATGATTATGTAGACAAGTATATTCAAAAAGGCTCTGATGACGTTGTAAATTTAAATGTGTGATGGATTATATTATTTTTTCACCACAAAAAAAAATTTTAAATTTAGCACTTTTTTTCTTTATTTTTTTATTTTATTTGACTTTATTTTTATTTGTTTTTTTTTTTTTTTTTTACACACAACAAAAGAAATTTTATTAAGTTTTTCTTTATTTTTTTTTTTTTTTAATTATATTAGTATTATTTTTTTTATCAATTTTATTCAGTAAAAATTTTTCTGATGAGAAAAAAAAATTTTATTATTTCACTCGTTACTCGAAACACTGAATTTAAATGTTAATTTCTTATTATTATTTTTTTTTGATATTCACTTTTCACTCAATAAAAGTTTTTACTTTGAGGTTGATTGAGTTTTTTTAATGGGAAAAAAAAAATTTCCAGATTTTTTTGAAAACTCACCAGGAACTTCGGGGCTGTTCGAATCCGATCGCTGCCACCAATTTTAATATATACTAGCTGTTACGTTTTCGCTGCACGATGTTGATGTTGAGCTCAGCTAGTTCTGTAGTATTTCTAGGTATTGGGTTCTCGACAGCAAATCACCTCACGGTGACCCGAAATAACTGGTTGTATTTTAGATATAACAATAACTTTATTCACAATTGATAGTTATAGAATTTAGAAGTTGAAAGTATACACTTAATATACAAATGATGTATGTTCAATAGTCAAACTTACAGAAGGTATAACTATGGACTTGATAATTTAATAAGCTCTGATATCAAAGATCTGGTGTTCAGAGTCTAAGTCTAATGTGTCTAAGACTAAATGTATCTGAATAATAATCGAACAGAGTGAGCCCCTCCTGCTCTGAGAGCGAGGGTTTTTATTAGGTATTCTAAGCACCAAAAATAGTGGGGTTGAATTGTTGATCAGAGTTCACACTCAGTGGTCATTGAACTCGTCATTGCTTATCAGCGCGGGGCGATTGGGCATGAGACCCATGCGTCGAGCGCGAGAAGGGATTTGATCCTCGGCTGATGTAATATCTGAGAAAAGTTATTTATTTGAAAGTCAAAGTCCATTTTCATATCATCTGCGTTTGTTACAAATTATTACTAATAGTTTATACAGCTGTGTTTTAAAATGATTAAATTATCTCTAGTTGAATATACTTGAAGATTATTAGGAAAAATGTTCTCATACGTGGGATTAAGTACATCCGGTGATAGTTTGTTATTTGATTATTGATTTGTAAAATACACGTATGTTAAAGATATTCTTATTTTATACAATTTAAATGATGGAGTAATTCTTATGATATATAATATTCTTAAGTTATTATAATTATCTACTTAAGGTACTCTAATTGTTGGTAATTAGGGTGCCTTATTTTGGGAATAGACTTTAGGTCGGTAAAATAATCTAGTGAGCTAAGAACGGGCCCTGCTTGACAGCCAGGATATAACAACTTAGTTAATAATTCTAATAACCAGTTAGTGTTATACTAGTACCGGTGAAATATCCGATTATTTGGAGTAATTTGGGTAGTAAGCCCTGTGCAATTAGTCACAGTAACGTTGATATCATACGCAGTTAGTTGTATGATTATCAGACTTGTAGCAGTGTGCTTGTGTGTGGCAATTTAGATAATTATTAGTTAAATAAATAATTATCTAAACTATAACTGAACCAGTGTTTTGAGTGAATTCACCTGATCCAGTCCACGCTCCTATAATTAAGTATAAGAGTAGCAGCACCAGGTCAACCACGGATCCAAGGAGGAGATTTCCAAGGATCAACCACGCCAGTTCACGATCATCAAGAACTTCTACACCGAAAATTGAGATTAGGCTAAGTACTTAGTTTTAGTTAACATCTAAAGTATAGTTCGTACGTAAACCCGACGTTACATACCAGATCAGAGTCCGCGTTAATTAACGTTATAGTTGATCACAATTAGTTAATCAGGTTAATTAACCAGTATAATTAATACAGTTAGTTAATAATTATAGTAACCAGTTAGTGTTGCACGCGTATCGGTAAAATAATACTATTATTTAGAGTATTATTTGGTAGTAAGCCCTGTGCATTTAGTCGCAGTAACGGTGATATCACACACAGTTAGTTGTGTGTTATCAGATTTTGTACCAGTGTGTTTGTGTTGTGGCCGTTTGATAATTATTCATTAAATAAATAATTATCCAAACTATAAACTGAACCAGTGTTTGAGTGAATCTACCTGATCCAGTCCACCTCCTGTAATTAACCATAAGAGAAGCAGCATCTGGAGCAGACTCAAGGTCTAAGAGGGGTGCCCTGGAGGGCCAAACCAGCAGCTAGTTCACGAACATCAAGAACATCAGCACCGAACTCCTAAATTAGGCTAAGTACTTGTATTAGTTTAGTTTTTTAAGGCCAGTTCGGGTAAAATCTAATTAACAGACGAGTCTCAATCAGAGCTAGTAGGGTCAGACTCACGAGAAGCTGCACGACCACACCTAAAGTGCAGGTGAACGTAAACCCTAACGTTACAATATTTTACTTAATTTATGAAAAAAGGAATTTTCGAATCAAAATAAGAAATATACCTTTTCATTCCGGATATGGCTAGATGTCACTTTTTTCACAACAATGGTTTTTCAGTCATATTTTTATCATTTTAGTAATGAGTTATGAAAAAAAGATTCCAATTAAGTCAAGTAACTCGAACAAGATAATTTTAATAAGATAATTCCATCGAAATCGATTAGTTCGAGAGCAAAGGATAACTATTCGAATATAGTTCTAATATTCGATTCGAAGCGATTCGAATACTATTCGCACACCCTTAGTACAATAAGGTAACGAAAAAGAAGGGAAAAGAGGACGTTAATTGAAACTAACTGTCATCTCGAAATCAATTTGAAATATAAAAATTTCACAAATAATTTTTCAGTAGTAAATGTATTTTATTGTATGATTAAATAAGATAACATTAAATTTATTACTTATAATAATTAAAGGTATGCAATTAATGTTTGAATTGAAAATTACTAATCAATATAAAATTCGAATTGAATAATTAGAACCTTAAACTTATTCGAATATTATTAATATTTCATTGCTTTGGAGTACTGGAGATTTGAAACTTCCGAAAGATTTAAAAAATACTACTGATAATTAATCTACTGGCGCCGGGATCCGAAACTAAGACCTCACAAATATGAAGCATGAACGCTGCCACATTGCTATTCGACCGTTCACTTTCAGTTAGAAATATTTTTATCTGTTTAAAACACTGCTCTTATTGTGACAATGTTCTTTTGTAAATGGATTGAGCTAATTAGTTACAAATTGAAAGTACGGTAGGCCTCCGAATGTCAAAATTTTCTTCTAAAATGATTTTTTTTCCTTCATACGTGAATATACTCCTTTATACGTAATTTCAGAACAATGAGAACTTGAGTTATATATTGCATTTAGAGGAAAGTCTAACATCAAAAGAATTGAGGCTTTTGGGGCTCATACAACGTTTTTAATTTTGGCTCGGGAAGTTTATTAAATTGAAAGCACTGTTGAATAACTATTTTAATGTTCATTTTTGTTTTTTATAAGATAATGATTTATATGAAAACAAAAAAATATATTGTTATCGAAAACTATGTAGTCTCAAATATTTGCAGGCAAATGAATGAGAAATGTTTCTTTTGTATTCGTTTTCGAAATTATAAAATTTATGCAGCAACATAACTATGCATTTAGTAATAATAAAAATTGGTAGATAGCACAATAAAGTTATGGTTGTGATCTTTTGTTTAACTGTTAAATGTGTTTAATAAGTAAAGAAAACAACATAGTTTTTAAATTAAATGATGTTGGCTGGTATGTAAAAAATGTTGTGAAATATTAGAGATGAAAGCAAAATAAAATGTAAATATTGAGATTTCTTGTTTATTCATACTAACTATTGTACACACGAACTATGATTTAAGTATTGATACCCGGGGAAAAAAATTTAGATCGGTTCTGATCAAATTAGATCAGCTCAGATCAAAGTAGATCTGATTTGATCTGTTCAGATCAAAGTAGATCTGATTTGATCTGTTCAGATCAAACTAGATCTGATCAGATATGACATTTTTCTTTAGGGAAAAATAGTCCAGATCTACCCTGACCAAATCTAATCAAGTCAGATAAACCTAGATCAAGTTAGATCAACCTAGATCTAGTCAGATCAAAATAGATTTACATTGATTAAGCGATCAATTTATGAAGTAAATATAAATAGATCTAATTGGATCTGTACGGATCAAACCAGATCTGAGCTGATATAACTTTTTCTCAGGAAAAAAAGTTCAGATCTGCTCTGATCAGATTAGATCTGTACAGATTACAAAGAAATATTTCTTTACATTATATTATAATTATAAGATTAACTAGCTGAATTTTGACACATTCACCTAAATTTTGATAATTCTACAAAGTCTATCGTAATTGAAATAAATGGCTTTAATCCTATATATTTTATATTATTGTGATATATTTAATATTTATTTTTAATCAGACATATCAATTTTTAATAGGATAGAGATAAAAAAACAGATCGATTCAGATCTAGCGAATGAGATCAAATTTGATTTGAGCAGTTCTATGAGTGTTTTTTATTTACCTTAACCTGTTCAGATCCAAGCAGATCTCTTCTGATTAGACTAGATCTAATTTGATCTGAATAGATCTAAATTTTTTTTCCCGAGTATATATTCTCAATTTTAATAATTAGAAATAATTTTAGTTAAAATCGAAAATGCTTGTGGTTTTAGAGAAATTTAACTGTTGTTATTCATTCTCATGGTTGATCGTTCGGAGAATTTGTCATAATCTATCATAATTAGTTGGATAGGTTCCGGAAATACCATTGATTCATAATTTCATCTACATATACAATTGACTACCCGTCGAAAGCCCGCCCGTAAAAAGCCTGTTCTATTCAATCGGCAGTTATTAAGTCCAAACAGCGCCCCATCCCCTTACCACTCTCTTGAGTTTTGTAACAGACTGCCAGTCCCCGATTAATCAAAATGATTTGAAAGGATTCGAAATCATTCATTCTTCAATCATTTTTAAATCTCCAAATCATGTAAATCCTTTTGGAAATTTCGCTATTAACTCTAGTGAATCCGAATTGCGGTAAATTACTATATTTTTACGCGAAATACCATTTTTTGCAGAAAATTACCGTAAAAGATGGCAAATTACGATAATATACGGTAAAACATGACAGTTTACAGTATAATACAGCAAATTGCGGCAGTTGTGTCATTTTACCAAAATTTACCGTACTCGGAAAAAGTGTGGCAAAACATGGTATTTTGCGATGAAATGTTGCAATGGTACCGCAAATTTACGGTAAAATACCGCACTTTTACCACACTTTTGTCGGCAGAATTGCCGTAATTTTACGGTAAATCAACCGCACCTTTACCTAGAATACCGCAAATTATCGGAATTTAACGTGAAATACCGCAAAATACCGTATTTTTCCGCGATTCTTCTAAATACCGAATATTACGGTAAATTGCCGTAACTTGCGGTAATTGCCGTAAATTACGGTACTTTACCGTAATTCGGATCCGCCAAGGAATCATACCAAATGATTTTGAATACTTGTAACGGGGTGAAATTGTCCTTACCAACTGTCGTTATTAATTGATCTATCCATTGTAATCTCATAAATTCACGGTCGGTAATTAGTCGTACCGTTCACTCCCGGAGCGTTGCATATTTATTAGGGTGATTCGATTTGAACGACTATGTTTTTTTCACTCCCACTTAAAAATATTGTTATAAACATTGAAAAAAAAATTCCCGGCAAGTTTCAGCCCTTAATTTTAATTTTAAGTACTTTATATTCGATTTTGAAGTTTTCCCATTTAAAATACATAGGAAAGTTGGGATTTTGTTTTAATTCTCTATAACTCAGCCGCATTTTAAGTTATCGGGTCGCCATTTGCGGCATTTTTTAGGCAATTTGATACTCTTCAAAAGTCTCCTCAATAGTTTTACTCGGACTCTAATTGTTTTTTCTGTATTGGTTCTGGAAATAATTTTTTTAATAATAATTTGGGTTTTTAGTTGATATTAACTAAATAATAAAATTTGCAGAAAAAGTAGAGATGACAAATTTTTAGGAAATTTTATTCGCTACAAAAAAGGCCCTCTTAGTTAAGTGGCTTAAGTTCTCCGTTCACGTGATATAGGGATTTTAGTAATTTTGTAAATAAAATATTTCTCAAAAATTTTTCCGAAGTTCATCAATTTAACCCCTTCTGATTTTAATGACTGGATTAAATTAATAAAAGGAACATTCTTGCTGATTTAAAATTGAAATGAAATAGCATTTGGTGGAATTTTTTGACATATATTTTATTTACAAAATTACTAAAATCCCTATATCACGTGAACGCAGAACTTGAGCCACTTAACTAAGAACACTTTTTTTGTAGCGAATAAAATTTCCTAAAAATTCGTCATCTCTACTTTTTCTGCAAATTTCATTATTTAGTTAATATCAACTAAAAACCCAAATTATTATTAAAAAAATTATTTCCAGAACCAATACAGAAAAAACAATTAGAGTCCGAGTAAAACTATTGAGGAGACTTTTGAAGAGTATCAAATTGCCTAAAAAATGCCGCAAATGGCGACCCGATAACTTAAAATGCGGCTGAGTTATAGAGAATTAAAACAAAATCCCAACTTTCCTATGTATTTTAAATGGGAAAACTTCAAAATCGAATATAAAGTACTTAAAATTAAAATTTAGGGCTGAAACTTGCCGGGAATTTTTTTTTCAATGTTTATAACAATATTTTTAAGTGGGAGTGAAAAAAACATAGTCGTTCAAATCGAATCACCCTAATATTTATACAACTTGTCACCGAGTGGCACAAATTGAGGAGACTCGGTCCTCTATCCACTTTCTCAGTCCATACGTTGGGAAAAGGAGCTAGTTGTGGAAAATCCCGAAAGGAATCGAGTGGAAAATTGTATAAGGTGACGACAAGAGCAAATGGGACAGAGTCGGACAACCCTACTAAGGAGCCGGGCGGATGATCTGCAAGGTAATTATGAACCTTTTGTTACTCGCTTCCACTCGCTCAACGATTTCCATCTCATGGTGAGTACTGTGCCGTCCATGATAAAGTAAATGTGACGTTGCCAAATCATACTGCAATAATGAATTATTTTTTACAGTAACAACAGTACGTTTGGCAGCGTGGTCAAAAAAATTGAATCGCCGACTAAACTCGCATAATCAGCACTGTACCGCTTTTTTACATTCTTTTTATACATTAATATACTTTTTTCATATTTAAAATGTATATTTACTGATTACAAACATATTTAACAAAAGTATAGATTTCAAAAAGGGAATCGGTTAAGTATAAATTCACAAATACCCGTACAGTAACTTTTATTTCTATTTTAGTCAAAAAAGCGGCGTCACGCTCATATATCGCGAATAACGAAAAGTTAAATCACATGGATTGTTAAGTGAAACCAATCGATATAACTTTAACCCCAGTTATTGATTATACCTGGCGGTTGCCGTGTAACAGGGTAAAATAGATTCCAATAACTATATAATTATTTCTAAAACTGGATTTGTCCACGGTCGATAACGGGTCCTAATTATAACCCGGTTTATCTGTAACGAGGAAAATTGAATTTACCGCGTTCAAATAAATTCAAAATAAAATCTATCGTTCACACCGTCGATATACACTAATGCAAAAAATTAAAGGAGCAGAAAAATTTTAGAAATTTTTTAGTGATTTTTGGAAGGCTGTAACTTGGTAAAAAAAATCGTATCAAAAATCTAAAAAAAGCATTTTATAGCTTGAAATCTCTAGTTTAGGTGTATTTTTTTCAAAATTTTTTAAAAGCTCCGATTATTGCGCAAACATGAGAAATACCGCGAGCCAAAAAATTTCTAAATTTTTTTTTTTTTCCGAAGAGCCCTCGGACCGCAGAAAAATTCTTTCAACTAAACGAATGCATACATCGTTTAGCAAATTTATTCAGCTTCAATTTGGTTTTTTTTTTAACCTCGTAGGACGATTTGTCGCAGAGATATCAGCCTTCAAATAGAAAATGATCCTTTTGGCTTTGATCTTCGATATTTCAGGTACCAATGATCGCACAGAAAGTTGAAGGGCGGCGTTGAAAACTTGAATAAATTCCCTACAAGACCCTGTCATCATTTTTTGAAAAAAAAAATTTTTTTTATTTTTAACATCCATTAGAAGAAAGTACAAAAAAATGACTTTTTTTGGTTTTTTAGTAAATCAACCGCTACTCTGCAAATATCGATAAAAAAAATCATGTTGCCAGGGACTTTTTTAGCTTAATGTACCCCCAAGACCCCTGTAAATTTTTAAATTGATCTATCGAACCGTTTTTTGGGAATCATCGATCAAAGTTTAGCTAAACAATTAAAGGAGCAAGTTTTGTTCCTTTAATTGTGCAATCATAATCAAAATGAAAAAATTTTTTTTTTCGACTTTTCTCAAATTTTTGCGTTGGTATCTCAGCACATGCAAGGAAATGACAAAAAAAATAAAAAATTTCCAAAAAATGTCAAAAAAAATCGAAGAAAAAAAAAAAAAAAATTTAGACTACAAAAAATAAGTTTCAATTTTTTTTTTTCTTCGATTTTTTTTGACATTTTTTGGAAATTTTTTATTTTTTTTGTCAGTTCCTTGCATGTGCTGAGATACCAACGCAAAAATTTGAGAAAAGTCGAAAAAAAAAAATTTTTTCATTTTGATTATGATTACACAATTAAAGGAACAAAACTTGCTCCTTTAATTGTTTAGCTAAACTTTGATCGATGATTCCCAAAAAACGGTTCGATAGATCAATTTAAAAATTTACAGGGGTCTTGGGGGTACATTAAGCTAAAAAAGTCCCTGGCAACATGATTTTTTTTATCGATATTTGCAGAGTAGCGGTTGATTTACTAAAAAACCAAAAAAAGTCATTTTTTTGTACTTTCTTCTAATGGATGTTAAAAATAAAAAAAATTTTTTTTTTCAAAAAATGATGACAGGGTCTTGTAGGGAATTTATTCAAGTTTTCAACGCCGCCCTTCAACTTTCTGTGCGATCATTGGTACCTGAAATATCGAAGATCAAAGCCAAAAGGATCATTTTCTATTTGAAGGCTGATATCTCTGCGACAAATCGTCCTACGAGGTTAAAAAAAAAACCAAATTGAAGCTGAATAAATTTGCTAAACGATGTATGCATTCGTTTAGTTGAAAGAATTTTTCTGCGGTCCGAGGGCTCTTCGGAAAAAAAAAAAAATTTAGAAATTTTTTGGCTCGCGGTATTTCTCATGTTTGCGCAATAATCGGAGCTTTTAAAAAATTTTGAAAAAAATACACCTAAACTAGAGATTTCAAGCTATAAAATGCTTTTTTTAGATTTTTGATACGATTTTTTTTACCAAGTTACAGCCTTCCAAAAATCACTAAAAAATTTCTAAAATTTTTCTGCTCCTTTAATTTTTTGCATTAGTGTAGTTGCAATACCACCCAGGGTTATCCGCGTAGGTTGCGACTAGTCGACCGGCGAGTGAAAATTGGAGGCTCGTCTGTCAGTCCCCAATTAGCGTTAAGTAGGAGTGACTGATAACCGAAGACACCCGAAGTCATGCGGGGAGGAAGATCTCATATACGGAAGCCGGAACGGAAAGCGGCACTTGTCACGAGAGCGACCGGACCGTCAAGACGTAGAAAAGTGATTGTACAACTAGATAGACGCCACCAACGGACATTGTAAATTAATTCAACAGGTAATTATTTAATTGCGACTTGTGTTTTCGATTGTAGAACCAAGCGATAATTATTTTCAAATCGTATATAAAATACCAGGCAGGTAGCCGGTATTTCTTGGCAAAATTATTTACTGTGTCTGAATAACAGGTGAAGGAGAGAGCGAGGAATTTGAGGACTGAGAAAAGAGATAACAAAGCAAGAGGAAAACCTAGGACGAGACAAAGAACAAAACCTGGACTAGACGAGATATACGGACCAGGACGTGACCAGGACAATATAACGACGAGAAAGAAAAATTAAAATTATTTTAAAGGTATTTACATAAATTTATTCCAGGCAGGAAGCCGGAAAAATTTATTAAGTATTTAGTCGTATATCTGGTATCGTCGCGTCGTAATTAATTCGGAAAATTAATATTTATAAATTGGCTAGAATCAGATTAGGTAAATTAATCAAATTAATTGACTCCAGGCAGGTTGCCGGAGCTATTGCATAGTAAAATATTTCCAGGCAGTTCGCCGGAAATGTTCTAGAAATTTCCAGGTAGATCGTGTAACCCACGCACCGGAAATTATCGAGTCTAGTCAATAGTCGAGTCCGTAAAATTAATAAATTAATCAATTGAATAAATAAACTAAGTAAGGAAAATAAATGAAAAAGGAAAGTTAAGAATTTAACGCGGGAATAAAATAGTTGAAGACTGGAGGAAGGAGATGAGGATAAGAGTTTGAAAAAGGT
This sequence comes from Microplitis mediator, assembly GCF_029852145.1. Taxonomy (NCBI): domain Eukaryota; kingdom Metazoa; phylum Arthropoda; class Insecta; order Hymenoptera; family Braconidae; genus Microplitis; species Microplitis mediator. The sequence continues at coordinate 363,262 of NC_079972.1, read as the reverse complement.
GACCGACTCACCAAAGTTATTGGAACGGAGTAAAATTAAAACACGTAAAGGAATTAAAAAGATAATTAAAAATAATTAATTAATTAATTGAATTAATCTTTTAAAATTAAATATTTAATTGATTAATTTATTTATTGAAAAGGAAAAGTTGTAGTGGGAAAACTAGTCCATGGCGAGACGCCATTCGGTTCAAAATTATAAAATTAAGAGTGAGTGTAAAATAGTCCAGGGGACTGAGTGAGTGTGTGTGGGATAGATCAGGATGATCAAGATTTTTGAAACTAGAAAATAAGGTCTCGCGAAGGTTAAGCGATTTTAATTTAGTTGCCAAAGGAAGTTGACTAATAAGGTCTAAGTGTGTGTGTGATATGCCAAAGGTAACGGCTATGTTTTAATTATTGCGGGTTATAAAATAAAATTGGTTTTAAGTGAAACATTGCGGGTTATAAATAAAATAAGGTTATGAAAAAATAAGGTTTATAAAAAGTTATAAGGTTTATATAAGGTATATAGTTATAAGGTTTAAAAGGTTTATAAGGTTTAAAAAGTTTATAAGGTACAAGGTTATAATAAAATAAAAGGTTTAATTAAATAAAAAGGTATAAAAGTGGAAAGTTAAAATTATATTGATTTATTTATGAATTATCTTTCCTCTTCCTTCTCTTACAATTAAACAATAATTACACCGACCCTGACGATCCAAGATCCGGCTCTGGGAGGCCGTTATTACTTCCAGTGGCGCCCTTAGTAAGGACGACCAGAGTAACAGCAATAGCCCTGTTATATATCAAATTGAGTGATTCGACATGTCACCGGGTGTCGCTAATCAGTGAGACCCGAACATCCGTCCCTCTCTTTGGCTAATCAATTTAGTAGACCGCGTTAATTATTTATGTTAACTATTGTAAGAGGTAGTAGAACGGGGCTTGAAGCCAATGTAAATTGTTTAAATAAAATCCTAGTTTATTTTTGTTTAAATTTGTGCTCTTTTTTGGAAGGTTTTCTTTTTCTTGCTTAAATAAAGTTTTGGTTTATTGTCTTATTAAAAAACTGTCTATATTTCAAAGACCCCTTTTCAACCCTGGACTCCGGCGAGCTAAACCGAGCAAAAAAGGGTAGCTGTTTATTTGAAATTGTCAATTTGGTAATTTATAATTGCTAACAAATTACTAGTTCGTCTAAGTTCCGATTTTCTGGTATATTTCGACTTTCAACTGATTTTGATTCATATTTAAATTTTGTTCGTATTTAATATTAATTGATAATAATTTTAATTTAACCAAATTTTACGCGTTACACCATATATTGCCTATTTCTATGTATAAGCATAGGGCTTGTATAGAATGCAAGTCTTATGCGGTTGCCTCATTTGGCGTGAGCTCGGTTTATGCTACCACTAGCAAGTATGGTTTCCAAACCGCTGCCTAAGAAGGAAGCCAAATTAGGCAGGGCCTCGCAACTGCGTTACTTTCGGGACTTCGACCTAGTTTGGTTGCCTCATTTGGCGCAAGTCTGGAATTTGGCATGCCTTATTCGGGCTTAATCACTGCCTAACTAAAATTTCTAGTCGGGCGATAAGCATATAAAAGTAATTGGTCATCAGCTAGCGTCGTAATAGTAATCAATCAATCAAGTTGCGACTTTGGTTCACGCCACCACAAACTACACCCACGTCTGAAATCGTCATGTTTCATCCCATGTTTCACAATACACTATTTTTTAAAAATATTTTGACGAAAGTTTTATTAATAATATTGTAAGTACATAGATTCAATGTCACGAGTATTATGATATCTTTATCTATATCATAATTCACAACATATTCTACATTGTAGTCTATGAATTCAATTTTACGGAAATAAGTATTATAAATAGAAATTGCAAGCTTTCAGTTATCGCTTCCTGGCGTGACAGATACGAATTGGCGTAACATGCGAGTAAAGCGGTCTCAAAATGTGTTAGAAAATAGATGATGTTTCTGAACTTATTGTATACTACCTAACAATAATCGATTATTATTGCATGCATGTTACGAGAAAATACTAATCTATATTTTCGCCTTCTTCTGTTAAATATTTACACTAGTATCATTGTTTTCATTTCCTTTTAATAGTATCGATTTTCATTTCTTGTATGAAAAAACAACTTCGAGTTCACATCTAATGTTACCAAGATGATGGAAGACAGGATCACTTCTAACACGTAATAATACGATAAAAAATTTTGACGCATGTCAGTTCATTTTATGAAACATAATACATGCACGTTATTTAGATAAACGAGGGTGAATAATTCACTTGCGTCGTCGCCTCTTTCTTCATTCTCCAATAGTTCAAATCTAGAACCCAACAGGCTCGTGACTCAAAGTGCTGGTAGTTACGATTAAATCACGCATTTATCATGGCTATCAGTTTTTGGAAATGCGTGAGTTAAATTTTAATACCATCATTACTATAGATTAATTATAAATTCAAATATTTACTGTCGTCCAGCCAGTATTTTTTATAAATTTTATTGACTCTCTTAAAATAAATCAGTGAAAAGTCTACTTTAATTAGAAACTTCAATAGTCACTGTACAAACAGTCTCAAATATACCACTTACCCAATCAGAGATATACTTGAGACTGAAAATTGAATACATATTTTTTTGAGTTATAGTTAAGGATATTTTTGTTCCATAGTGTAAATTTATTTATATATTTTAATTATAGTTGGAAAAAAAAGAAAGTAGAGCAAAACTTCGACAACGTACCATAAATCTACATAAAAAATTGGTTTTTGAGGTAACTAGATAAGACAAAGTACATTAAAATTCATTATAAATTACGATAGTCAAAAATGTATTTCATAGTAAAAAATATTGTGATAAAATCAACATAATCTGTGTGTTAAAAGGTCCACTCAATATTTGTTTTACTTTTTAACACAAACTATTTGTAATTTATATATTATTTCGAGGATATTAAAAGTTATGAAAATTATTATTTAACATATGTTGAATAATTCAATATTGAACTATTTTCTGACTGTAAAAAATTTTTTTATTACATCCGAAATTAAAAAAAAAAAACAAAATCACGCAATATTTCACATTAGTTGTAATAAGTAGTAAATCAACTAATTTCTTTTAGAATTACGAAATTACCTTTTTATCCCGCGAACAAATAATTTTGTCACTACTTAAAATAATTCTAAATTATAACTATATTTTTTTGATTAGTATGATAAACATTCCAGCTTGCAGTAAATGGTAAATTTAATATATTGATAATAGTAAAAGTTTTCAAGTCAAGTTGTCATTTATAGATTGTCGGTTTCACTTTCATTTTTCTAATAATTTTTAGGTGACTTACCGATTGAATTTTCAACATTGATTTTGTGTAAATTTTAGAATAACACAAAATTGATGTAGATACTTTGGATTTTTGTACTAGGTAAAACCTTTGAAGTGTTAAATAGTAGATCGATTTAAAATTTTAAAGCAACTCAGTGAAATGTATTGATTTAACACAAAATAATCAACACAAAAATTCAATGCGGATCTTTTTTAATACAGATACACAATATTTTTCATTTATGTAAAAATACGTATTCACAAAATAAGAATTAAACTAATCGCGCGCTTTTGAAAATCAACAACAGCTTGTGATTGGTGTCACGGCGGTACAAAAATCGATCCGTCTACCGTAGCTTGGTTGCCAAGTATCTAAATACATTAATATTACTAAGATTGAACCAATTTATATTTTAAAACTGCCTTTATTCTTTTCTATTATAAAATTTATAAAACATACCTCTGTGATGCCTATGACTTTCAACTCATCTGCACGAAATAGCATTGATTATGATCAGGTTTGCTTCATTATAAATAATATTAAAATAATAGTCATCATGATCTAAATTTCAAATAATTCACTGAAAGTGAGAAATATATCATTTTAAAAAATAATTATTCGAGCTAAGGTATTATTGTGTATTAGCAGAGTCCAAAATATCAAAATTCATTTCGTCTTGATGCCCATCAACCATTCCGAGTTGATCCTGTGGATCAAATAGTTAAAACAGTTATGGGATATCGTTTTGAAGATATTACATACGATGTTAATGCTGCTCCAGCTGTATGTAGTCAAGTAGCTGCAGAAATTAGAAAAAAACTTATGAAATTGCAGTTTGATAGGTATGTAACAGCCCTGATTAGAAAATACGATTGATGACGATTAAAAATGTTTTAATCATTTAAAATCATCATCAGTCGTCAGTCGATGATCAAAGAGAATTAAAAAAATTTTTAATCTTCATACTGAACCAGAACTTGTAATATTATTTTACGATTAAAGACGATTAATGAAAATTTGAAATTTTTCATCGTCATGAATCTTCATTAATCGTAAAATAATATTGCAATTTCTGGTCCAGTATGACGATTAAAAACGATTCATGACGGTTTGAAATTTTACATCTATTTACTTCAGATATGTTAAAACAAGAATTTCTAAAAAGCAACAAATTTTTTTTTCATTACTTTGAAAACATCTTCCATTAAGTCATTACTACTTGAACCAAAAATTGAAAGTTTTTAAAACAATAATACAAGATTTTTAGTTAAAGACAAGTGTTCATGCTTGAAGAGATCGATAGTATCGATTAAAGATAATATGGTTTTAGATCAAGACACGAAAGTTATCTATCGAAAATATAAAATCTTTGGAGCCATGAAAATCTAAACCAAGACAAGAATTTCTTGAAGGAAGATAATTGGCTCTTTTCAGAAATAAATTTTTGGCTGAAGAAAATATTTTTTGAGTTGATATAACTTTTCTGTCACTGTATGATAATCATTATGATAATTCAATTGATTTCAGGTCAGAAATCCTGTAAAACTAGTCCCGAACACATATGTCCCATGCAACATTAACCCATAACAAAATGTTCGAAGACAATAGTATTCCGTAACAAAAATATCTCATTCAAATATATCCCACGACAAGATTTTTTTATTGTAGTTATATTACACATTGGATATTTTTGTCATAGGCGCTCTTTATTATATAATATTTTTTTATGGGATATTTTTGTGTGGGATATTTCTGTTATAGGATATTATTATCATGGGGTATTTTTGGATGACCAGTTACCAATTCAATTCCCACACATAATATAGGGACTATTACCATAATCATAGGAGTTGTTGCCATAGCTATGCAAATTTTTTCCAGAATTGTAAGAGTAATACATCCCATAATTCCAAATGATTATTAAAATTACGTTATAGGGCTGATATTTTATAAACGTAGTAGGAACGGGTACCATAAGTTTCTCTCCGTGTAAGAATATATTAATTAAATGCAGATTACTTGTTTTAGGTACAAAATTGTTGTGGTCGTGACAATGGTAGAAAAAACAAGTCAATCAGTAAATTCTGTTATTGGCTTCTTATGGGATATTAAGAAAGATAATTACTCTACATATACTCTTGAAACTCAAACTTTTCTGGCTTATTGCTTTGTTGGCGGTATTTATCATGAATAAATCTATATACATAAAACATATGATTGAATTTAAATTATAATTTTGCAATAAAATAATACAATAAGAAATAATTTTTAATGAATAAATTATTTTATGATGTCTTAAAGTTAAAAATTGTTAGCAATATCTATTGTTTATGAATTTGTATATTTTAATAGTTACGAAAGATTTTTGTTACTTTTAATATTTTAATGAATTTTTATTTTTAACCCTATAAATTTCGGCCTTGAAACCCCACTACAATTTTGATTTAAAAGCTGGAAGAGTAGAGAGCACTTAGGCGATGGACGCCAGTGCCGTAAAACCAGCGAAGGAGGACAGAAAAGTTGTCACAAGTTGACACAAACACAGCTATACTCAGAATTTCTTTACTCAAGCGCCGTAATGACATCTTTACTCAGCGACTACTATATTCAAATATTACTTTACTCCATAATATTGGGGGTCGTTTCCCATCTGTTCCATGTGTACTCATTGACAACTTCATTCCAAGACATCTGTACTCGAGTATTAGTAAAGATTATGGAGGGTAGAGGTACCTCAACCCTCCATAGTAAAGATGTTCTCTGTAAGCGCGCATGTTGATTATCGCGGAAGGGAGGTTATCAAAAGAGCAGAAGTATGAGGTAATATCAAAATATTTTAATTTAAAATTATTCTCTTTGAAATCAAATATTTTTATTGAATAATATAATTTCTTTAAACAATTTATAATAATAATTTTGATTTTTTTATAACATTTACAGAATCAACTAAAGAACCCTTAGGTTGTCCCAATGCTTTATTGAAGAACTAACTAACTTACTAAAGAGACCACAGATAAATCCTGATATTTTGACAAGATATTTATATTGTTAAAAAAAATAAATAAAAACCTCTATTACAATAGCTCATACCTTCACTTTTGAACACTTATAATTAATTTGATAGGACATATAACAACAAGTTGAACATCAATCTTACTAAATTTATGAATATCTATAATCATTTTTTATTGGATTTAGAAAAATAAAATCATTTTATACTGTATGTGTAAAGTCACCGAATTTATCAAAGTATATATTTTACGTATGGAAAGTAAAAAAAATATAAACGATCTCATCCGCACATAGAATTCACATAATTTTTAATTTTTAGAAGTTTTATGAAAGCTAGGAATTAAAAGTGTGTGCAGATAATTAAAATTAGAGCGATCATAAAGCACCCTCAGCGCTTTCGCACTTGAGGTGTGCAATTAACGTAACATTATCTTCACAGATGAAATGGCCAGATACGCAAACAATTCATAATTGTTTAATAATAGATCATACATGCGCAATTCATAAATCTATGGTAGTGGGGGTAATTTCCGACGTCTATCCTCTTACTGGGACCACAGTACTCTAGCTCAATCATTTCTCTAAGACGATGATTAGATTCACCGAGTACTTTAATATATAAATATATAAAAAACATCAACTTAAAATTGATTTTGTTCTCGTTAGTCATTTTAAAGTTAATAGTCCATAAGAGTCTATGATCAAATTTTTGTCGTTATTTATCAAATCGTAATCAATTATAGAGTGAGTATAAGAATTTAGCATTACTAATATCAAGTCATTATTTAGTTGTTTCACAAACTTATTTATCCCGCGATGATTGTAAATTTTTTTTTTTTTTCGTATTATACTTAGTGGGAATCGTATGTGTAGCCAAATATTTTTTTTCTTGATCGAATGTTCTGGAAAGATATTCATAAAGGCGCGAAAAATTCCTTTTTCGTCTTTTGTTCTAGCTTGCTTTAATTCTGCATAGCTCACTCTGTGATTCCGTTACACGGCATTCAATTATATTTGGAAAGCAGTAGACGTGTTACCGTGTTTCAAACAAACTTGATTGTTTCAAATGTTCATTGTATGAAAAGGAAAAAAAATAAAACAATAATTATGCATATTAGAAAAGTAGCGTTGATTAAAAAACAAAAATATCTAAGTCGATTGAACAAGTTTAATTACAAAAATTGTGAATTAGTAAAATGTATAATTTTATAGAAAATGACACATTTATATTGTTTAATGCAGATTTAAATTTAACTACAAAAGTATTGGTAATTACTCATTTAACTAAAATTTTAACAATAAATAAAACGAATTATGCTGCGTATTCTATTTCATGATACTTATCCGTACTTGTTGATATACTGAGCGTCACTTCAAGCATACAGGTTACTACTTAGAGGCAACACTAGTTTCATTATGTATTCTGCGATTAATTGTTTGTATTAAATGCTTTTTTTTCAACATTTATACTGATTTAAATGTTTAACTATTTCAATAACAATAAGAAAACAAAAAGAATAGTTATTATTGATGAAATTGTCATTGACTAGTTTGTTAATAATCTAAACTAATGTGTATATAATATATTCTTTCGATTTACATAATATTTTTAATTTTTTTAATACAGCTATCGATATACCTCAAGAATAAAAAATAGTTCAGTACTCGAGGGTCATTTTTATTTCGCTTTAATAGATCGTGGACTTATACTGCGTCAAAAAAATAACCTGTTGACTAGGACTAAATTTTTTTGAAATGAAATTTTTTTTAATAGTATATAAGTTTATAATAGTGTCATTTAAAATATATATCTATGATAAAATTTTTCAAAAGGAAAATAATTGTATATATTATTATATTTATTAAATCAACTAATTATAGTTATCAGTTAGTTTTTGGTCATGGTAGTTGTCGGGCAGCGTGCAAGATCTCACCGGCTTGTTCATGATGGTTTTGTCTTCCATTTAGACTCCCGGTACGGCAACAAAGTTCAGAAAAGATACCTTTGTTCTTCTCGAATCTCAGTGGACCACTGTCGTGTTAAGTTGTGGACCAATGCAGACGGCGGAACCGATCAAGATGGTGATCATAATCATATCAGGCCAAATATCCAAGAGCGAGGGCCTGTGATTAGAGAATTACAGCAAGAAGCACGAGAAAGTGATCTTTTACCAAATCAAATTGTGAACAATGTTATAAGGCGGTAAGTGAGTTTTCAGGCTTAATTTATCTGGCTCAGATTATAACACTACTCATATTTATTTATTAATTTCTACCTACAGAATTCCGATCGCTGGTAATTCCATTTGACCTCACGCTGGAAGACAAATTATTCACCGCCAGCGGCGTATGCTACGTCCTCCTCTGCCACATGTTTTTGAAGAATTAGGACCAATGCTATTGAATTATGAATTCACAAGGCAAATTTACCAGGATAACCTTGTATGTGAAGCTGGGTCAATCGCCTGCATTGTCGGACACAATGATATATTGCAGAGACTCGGTCAAGTAAACGAATGGCATGTTGACGGAACATTTCAGGTAAAGATCTACGTTCAAATCGATTGTTTGTTGGTTTATTATCATCGTCATAGTATGAAATTATGAAAAGTAGTACCGCTCGTCCACTTGAGTACGAAAAAGAAATGTGCGCGAATGTTTCTTAAAGTCACCAGTGTTCATGTGCGCATCTTCCAAAAATCTCTCGGAATTCTCTTGGTTTCTCTCCCAAAAAAATTGATACGTCAACGATATGTGACCGAAATCCAAAGAAAGTTTATTTCTTTCCTTTTTTACAATACCAAAATCGTTTTCTCGAAAATCTTAATCAATAGATAATCTGAACATAACAGTTCATGTGTCTTATAACATATATTTTCATTCTAGTGCGTACCTCAGCGGCCTCGAGCAGCCCAACTTTTGATCATAAAATTGCGACGAATGGATGTGGTAATTATTTTGACTTTTCGTTTTTTTCAGATAATTCAAATAAATTTATAATTGTGCACAGGATTCCTTGTAATTAATTATCGCCAAATTTTTTGATCGTAGGGAATCCCAGCTCTGTATATTTTGTGCAGTCGCAGAACTATACACAAATGTACACAGCAATATTGAGGTGAATATTGCTACGTGTCCCGGCAGTGTACCAAAATCTCCAAACAATTGTATCCGATTTTGAAGTGGCTATTTTGAATGCAGTGAAAACTTGCATGCCATGGGTTCAGCGAAGAGGCTGTTGGTTTCATTTCGCTAGGGTAAGCTATTTGTATAATTAAGCAAATAAACTAGAAGAAATTCGGTGTAAAAAAAAAAATGAAATTTTTTTAGGCTGCAACAAGAAAGTGGAATTCATTACGACTTCATGGCCGTGATGCACCAGAACATCGGATTCTAGAATTAATCTGGGTGCTCCCTTTAGTTCCAGCTAATAGATTTGCGGTAGCGTTGGAGATTATTACCAATTTATAAAGGCCATTGGAAGCCGATAATGACAACTACTGTTTGTTTCACCGGTATCTTGAACGATTTTGGTTACCATTAGCAGATATAATATCTGTTTTCAATACACCATGGCGAACTAATAACATCACAGAGGCAATAAATATGCATTTGATATCTAAGTTGGGGCCACACCCTGCTTTTTTTCAATTTTTACGTAAATCATTTTGTATTGTTTGTTTTATTTTTGACATAAGGTAAGAGACCCTATACCCGACCACTCGTGTATTTGTATATCATATTTACTGTATTCTAGTAAATATAGATTTATAAATTCACGGAGTGCTCAGATGTTATTTCCCTGCTCGGGTACAAGGTCTTTTGCCTTACTTTCTCTTTATTAAAACTTACTTTAATCATTATAGATTAGACTGATTCAAAAAAATCGACTAATTTTTTTTTCTTCATTATATCGAAAATATTGTTGGAAATGACGAAAATAAAATACTGTGAAAGTTTGAGCTCTTAATATTAATATTAACAACTGCCGCATCGCAATTTTCTATTTCCCGTTTAAATAACATGGGAACATTTATTTGTTAAGCTTTGGAATTTTGTAGCTCACGGTGGGATCAATACTTTTGAATGTTCAAGACATATTCTTATGGGAAATTTTACGCTCTACATAAAAGGTCGCTTATAATTTTTCGATATTTTTATTTCTTCAAAAGTAATTCGAAGTTAAAGTTAGATTGACGATCAATTTTCACATTTTTTAAATTTTTTGACGCAACCATCAACTTTATCCCAAAATTTTAGAGGACATTTTTTGTAGAGCATTTATTTCCTACAACTTATCTCGAAATAAAATTTTTTATATTTCACTTACACGGAAAAAAATAAATAGAACTGGCTACCATGTCAGATAGTAGTCAGTGCCATCTGTAGAAAAAAAAATTGAGATAGCAGTGGGTCCTATCTACGTAGTACTGGCTACTCTCTACATTGTAGTCAGCACCATGTCGGATGTTGCTCACTACTATCCTACATAGTACACACTTACATATTGCCCAGTTCTATGTACATAGCAGCCAGTCGTATGTCAGATAGCAAAGGTTACTTTTTAAACATATTACCCACTGCTATCTGCAGATAGCGCCTGCGTCTATGTCAACATATTGCTGGTTACTGTGTATCATAGTAGAGAGTTCTATGTAAGATAGCAATGAGTACTATCTGAGATATTTTTTTTCGTAAGGACTTGAATAATTTTTTTTAGGGATGGCGCTAGTATTCATTATTGACAACGAACAAATAAAATTATTATCATAACTAAATTAATTATGACTTATTCAACTACGTTTACGTATTTAAATATATAATTATCAATTATATATGATATTTTTTTTTATTTGTTTATATTTATTTATATGACGTATTTAAAAATATAATTACATCATATGAGTTCGTTAATTGCTGAACACTTAAATTTTAAATTTTATTTTATAAAATAAGTTTTTTTCATTCATGATAATAACTTTATTATAACAACAATTATTAATTATGATTAATGAACACTTGAATTTTGAATTTTATTTTATAAATTAAGTTTTTTTCATTTATGGAAATAAATTAATTATAATAATAATTATTATTATTATAAATTTACTACCGTAAATGAAAAAAGTTTATTTTATAAAATAAAATTTAAAATCGGCTTCGCCTCGGCCAACAATTACATAAGATCTGAGACATTTCTTACTTTACTGCCCGAGGTGTAAAATATACTATTCTACGTACTTATTTGAACTAAAAAAAAACTTTAAGTTTGTTAAAACGCAAGATTTTAAGAAAAAAATGAGTTTTTAATTTTTTTTGAATTGATCCACCACTTCAAAAAATTCAAAAAAATTCCTGAGTATAGAGGAGTATGAAAGACATTTTCTGACAAATTTTGGTGAGTGACATATTTCAAAAAGGCTAAAAAAAAAAAATCGGGGCGCCGGTTGGCCCTGCGGGCCAGCCCCAAAACTTCCCGCTGTTTTCGAGCTCAAGGAGCTTGACAACATCACTGTAAATATATTTTCGAGCTCTTCGAGCCCAAAAATGCTATTACATGCAATCATTTGTTTATGAACTTTTCAAGATCTAACAAGTAGCGTTTTATGCTAGAGTTTAAAAGTTAAGAATCAAAAACCATTGATGAAGAAGCGGCTTTTAAATTTTTATTTTCGATTATGTTCTTTGAAATACATGTATTGAGGCAGAAATCAATGTCTGTGATCAAAATCAAGATTTAAATGAGTTTTGGCTTAGGTCAGAGCAATAATATATGGAATATCCGAGAAAAACATTAAAGACTGGGTTTTTTCAATTTTTTGCTGACAATATATTTAAAACTAAGGAACAAGTTACATGACATTATCTGATGATGGAAAGAGACTATATTAAGAAAAAGTTGGTATGATTTCAGACACATTTTAGCACATTATATTTTGATATATCCGGAAAAAATAACATAAAATGTTATTTTTTTAACTTTTCAGCGGCGATATCTTTTGAACTAATCAACCGATTTTGACGTTTAAGGTGGCAAGCGGCGCGTTTTATTGAGTTCTAGAGCTGATTAGATTTTAAAATTGATCGGACGAGTCACTTCAAAGATAATCGAAAAAAACCGTTTTTTATCAGTAGTGAGACAGGGGGAGTTCACCCCCCCCCGATAACGTAGTACTCTTCCTTACCGACCGTCGCCGATACCACCTGTCGGTAATGTACCATATCTGCGGTCGGTAATTTGTACTTATCTGATGTGGGTAAGTCACCCTCGGTCGGTAAAGTAGGAATTATCTTTACCGACCGTTGCTGATACCGGCTCTAGGTAAGATTTTATCGACCAGCAGTAAATTATCATGTGTATGACGAAAAATACTGCCACACTATGATCAGAGCTGGTACCTTATCGTGTACCAGCTCTGATAATAGCATGACATGTATTTATATATGATCATTCGGATTCTTTATATATTGAAACTGGGTGTAGCACGAGCACTTGCGAGAAACCCCCAAGTCCCTGCCATCTCGCGGTTTAGTTCTTCCCCCACCCCTCTGTTTTAGCGGGTAACTCGTTAGTGGGGGAGAATGAAGCTGCGCGAATGCTTCGATGACATCATCTTCTGCATCGATTACCGTTACTAAGCTCATATTTCAGACCAAGTGGGGGAATATAAACCTGCGCAATTGCGTCTTTTTACTCGATTACGTCATCTTTTACGTCATACGACAAGTCCGAACTCGTTTTCGACAACTAAGTGGGGGGATAAATAGTTGAGTGGGTGACTCTCGCGGCCATATACATCAGTCTGCTCAAGTTTTTTGAACCAAAAACTACCGTTGTTCTTACAAAAGTGCATAATACAAGTGCATTTATTTTCAAGTTTTAAGTGTATCTACAAATCTATTCCAAAAGTAAGTACTATTTTTTATTATTCAAGCATACACGGATACTATTTACATATCATTTCTAAAACTTGTTCTCCTTTATCTATTTTTAGTGTGCAAATTCGACCTCTCAGCTATCAATGAAGTCAATTGTTTAGCAAACATTTTGCCAAACAAAAAAATGCAAGAATTGGAAGAGGATAAATTATATCAAATAACCGAGATCAAAAAAATAAACACAAAGTACGGATCCAAAGTCATTGCCCATCTTAACAATGAATTCTCTATCTATTTTCCAACCCGGACAAACAATGAACTCGTGGGTGACGAAGGGAAGTTTAAAGGCCTGTGTGAAATAGCAGCTGAAGACTCGCTTTATCTCAAATTTTTTGGGACCCAGTACAACAAATTTGAATTTATATCTCAACAACCTCCAGTTCCAGTATAAATCCAGATACCAAGACTTTAAATATAAATTTCCTATATATTTATCATATATATTTTATCCCATATATCTTTTATAACCATTGTGAATATAATAAACATAGGAAAATTTCCATTATTTAAATATTTTAAATCAGTCTTAATAAAAATTTCTTTATCTCAAGTTAACCTTACCATCATACACTTAAGATAAAAATTCAATATGGTAATACACGAACCAAGTTACCATCTCGTAACACATTCAACATCTTAGGGTAAGTAAGAAATTCTATTTCCACATAAAAAAGTAGTATGATCGAAGACGCCTGCGCACCAGAAAGTTTTCGAGAGCAAGAAAATTCATATGAGAAAGTAGGGAGGGTAAGCACTTAACATATAAGTCTTCTAAGATGGTTGATGTTGACGCATGCGTAGAGTGTCTAGGAATATTCTAATATTATTAAGATAATACAAAAAAAAATAATTACCTTGAATAAAAAAAATAGTAGAAATTTTAAAACAACTTTTTTCTAACTATATTTGTAATTTTATAAAGAAAAAATTAAAATAGTAATTTAGATCATAATTAGGACTATAATTAGAAAAAATATAATAATACAACTGTTACGTCCAAAATGTGGTGTGTATCGTGATTTTGGACATAATTTATTATTATTTTTATTTTCGGCCCTAGTCTTTCGACCAATAGACCGGGATCACACTGAGTGTAATTATCTGGGAGGTATGTTGAAATAAAAGATGTTTGATGTATAAATTAAATTACTATATATTATAAAATTGAAAAATTCGATGATATTTATACAATAAACTTATATTATTTTATGAAAGTATTAGGTGGCTAGTCAGCCGACTCTAATGTACAATAAATTTCGTTTTAATTACTAGAGAGGACTATAGAATTTTGAATACAATTTCCGTGTGTTGGAAATGTTTTTGATTTTAATACAACATAAATTTAAAAATTACAATACCTGTGGTCGCAGCAACTGGATGTTTGTCTAATCGTAGTTTTCACTGACTCTAGGTATTACTTTCGCTAACAATTTATTTTAACAGTTGAATTTAAACTTATAAAATCACTAATTTTAATAAAACTCTTAATAATGTAAGTGTGCGGACACTTGTATAATATAACTAGTACGGAACTAGTGTGAAAGCGTGAGAACGCTGAATAAACTGAACTAGTACGGAACTAGCGTAAATAAAATCTAAGTGTGAGAACACTTGTACAAAGCTGAACTAGTACGGAACTAGTGTAACTTAAATTTTGTGAAGACACTGTGACTTGAACTTCACTGCCTCAATGGACCTCTTGTCCGGGACTAACTATTTTTTGTTTAACGACCCTTTTTATAATTTCTTATCGGATCCTATTTTGTCTATGGTTTGGGGGAAACTGTGTCCAATCGGAACACAGTTCCTATGGGTCCTTTCCCTTTCTCTAAGATTTTCACCTTAGGAAAGCGGTCAGGGCACACCCCTATGTGGGCCTATGTGCGTGCGCACCCACACATCCATCCACATGTACAATATTTTACTTATAACAATATTTAAATTTAAATGTTTAAATTTATTTATATTATATTTTTTTATTGGCGTTGAGCTTTTATTATTTATTTGTCTTTTAAATTTATTTATAATTATCGTTTTTAAATTTGTTTATTATACTTTGTAATAAATTTGTTTCTTATTCTTTGTAATGATGATGATTGGTTAACTCGAAAATATCAATTTTAGTTAACATTATATTTTTTTTGATTGGCGTTGAGCCTATATTATTCATTTATTGTTATAAATTTTCTACTATTTTTGTTAGTCAAAATTATTTTAAATAGTAATTTTTTTTATTAAATTCCCTTAATGACTATTTCGTCATTTTCGTCTAGACACCTAAATTTGTTTCCTTAATGGCTATTTCGTTATCGATAAAAAATATTATTTTGTCTATTTGTTCTATGATCCCGAGATGTCTCGACAAAAGTGCACTCAAAGAGAAAGTGAGGGATTAAGATTATTTTTATTTATAACTAAAAGTATATTCCACGTACACTTTTTTGATAAAAATATTTTTGGGTTTCGACGAAAAATGTTTCAGCTGGCCTTTGGGCCTTTACAATTGCCCGAGGGGTCATTAAAATTACATTTAGGTGTTTGCTCTAGCATTTCAAAAAAAATGTCAAAGCAAACAAGTCTTAATCCCTTGAAAGCATTTTACATTCGTCATGTCTTATCACTAAATATTATCGAAACTTAAAAATGATAATAAAAAAAATAAAATCTGGTCGTCGGCTCAATTTTAATAAATACAACAGAAATTAAAAATAAAATGCAACGTTCAGCATTTTAGCTGGACGTAACACAACCTTATATTGAAAAAATGAAAAAATTCAAAAACCTAAATTCTGTTTTTTGTCATTTATTAAGCAAAAAAAAAAAGCATTTATAAAAAAATTTATTTCAATACTCTCTTAGAAACTAAAATTCAAAAATATAAACTAAGAGTAATAAAATTAAAAAAAAAATTTTAAAAACTAATAGTTAAAAAAATATAAACTAACAGTAATAAAATTAAAAAAATTTTAAAAACTAATAGTTAAAAAAATATAAAAATATAATATATAAAAAATTTAAAAGAAACTTATCTCATAAAAAATATTTAAATAGAAATAATATATATTAATCCGAATCAATATCGACCCCTTCATCATCACTCTCTTCGGTGTACCAATGAATCTGGGGTGGTCCGTTATTAGCCACAGGTCCTTGAGTTTGGTGATTCTCGCTTACAAAATATACCGCGTCTGGATCCTCGATATCTCGGAAGTACCAACACAATGCTTCCGGAAATATCCCCAGCTGAACGGTTCTTCCACCAAGCGTGAAAACTGCGTCATCTGGATCGTCATCCTCTTGCACGACTGCATTTATCCGACCAGGAATGTAATCCAGCAGACCATCATCTACCCAGCTTTGCGGCATTATGATGCTGTAAGTTAAGTTCAGCAGCACCAAATCTAGAAAAAAGACAATGATAACACTATTATGAAAACTTTAAAACATCTAAAAAATTAAAGAAAGAATCTTACCATTTACAATATCTACCAAACTGAACGGGGCAGGTTCGATGTTAAACCTCGACTCGAAATCAGGAAACTGTTCAGATAACAGGTTGGGGCTGAACCTGTAAGTGTGAGGTGATGGTACCGAATCAAGTGGTCGCGCAAACCACCAGCACAGGCGAGCATTCCAAATCCTGAGTTCTGTCGTAACACCATTCAGCGTGAAAGACACCCCGTTAAATTGTTGACTGTTTGCCACTAAATCTCGAAGGGCTGGAAGTAATATCCGCCAGACGATACCGATGGCCTCAACAGCCCACTCGTTAGGGATGATGTATCCATATGAAACACCATTACCCATTTTGATGATTATAAAAAATAATCTCTCTGCAGAAACAATAAACTAATTAATATACACAGTAATTAATGAATACATAATAATTATTTTAAGAATATAGCATGACGTAAACTTACTTTAATAAAGAAAAAAACGAGAATAATTTTTTAAACAACTGAACAGAAAAATTTATTTTCACTTGACTCTTCAACTGTTGAAATAGTTCTGAACTATATAAGCTTAAACAGCATAGCTCAATGAGAGCATTCATCGTTTTGTCAACAAGTGTGAAAAATCAAAACATATCCAATGAAACACATGCACAAGAAAGATAGACATAGAAAATATTAGCCCCCCCATGGGGTACGCACTCCAACAAGCACGAGTCGGACGAGCCACATGTTAAAGTATTTTCTCAAAAATTTTTTTAAAATATCGTTAAAAATACGAATAACGTTAAAAAAAAATATTTGAAAATCTATCTTTAAAAAATCAGTTTCAAACCCATACATACATACAAAAGAAAAAATTTTATTAACATTACAAAAATAATATAATAATATAATAATGATATTTGTTTTTTCCGTAATTTTTGATTTATAATAAAAACTTAAAAAAAATAAACGGGTTACACATCCTCTGGATCTGAGAGGATTACAGTATCAGCATCATCATCAACATTGTTTGCATCCTCCAGATCTGAGAGGATTACAGTACTCGCATTCTCGTCTTCAGAACAATAAAGTTCTTGCTCTGTGACCGCATCAACAACACGGTTATGGAACTCTTCATGTTTCCGCTCAGATATTGCCCTATCTAATACATAGAACAATGGTGGTATAAAATCATAGGTGATTACATAATCCCTGGAATCCTGCGATCCGTCTATGAGCCTAAAGTGCCACGCAACCCTTTCATCATTTATTTCTAAGTACGCCTCCTCACCAAAGAAGGTGACGGTGGAATCCTTGATAGGCTCATTGGCTGACACTTTATCCCACAGCTGAGGCTCAATATAATGCCTCACCTCTTCCACTGAAAAGTTTTCAACCCAGTGTTTTGGGAACAACACTGCATATCGCATGCAATAATCATCTAAATGATTCTCTGTAATAAATATAAAAAAGCAATAACGAAAAAAGTATTATATATAAACGATAAGGTGTAAAAAATAATACCTGAAGGACCAGGGTTTTTTAATTTAGTAAGCACCCCGCGCCAGATTCCCAAGAATGGATCGCGAGTGGCATTATAATAGAACCGCGGATCGGTTCTATCAGCATCGATATATGGGATACGGAACCACCAACAAAGATCATTATGCTGAATGTTTAATTCAGCTATTAGTCCTTCCATTCGGAATAATGTTCCATCCAAATTATTCCCATTGCGAACAGCCCTTTCCAAAGCATCAGCTATTAAGTTCATGACTCCATCTATCAACCTTGGAAACCTAATCCACCGGAGGGGTATGATCATGTCATAACTAAATGTGTTACCCATCTACGGAATTTTATAAATTTTTTTCATATAAAAAAATATCCTTCACTTTATGATACAAAGAGTTACTGCTAACTAACTCACCTTAAATGTTTTCTTCCGTAGTAATAAAAAAGCTTCTCAAAAAAAATCCTCCAAGTTATAATTTGAAAAATAGTTCATAAAAACACTTCACTGTATATTTTTTAAAAAATAATATCCAAAAAATAGTTTATAGAACACTTCACTGTATATTTTCTAAAAAAATAATATCAAAATTGTTCATAAACTCTTAAAAAACACCCACTGTATATTTTTTTTCTCGAAATAATTTAAAAAAACTGATAGAAATTTTTTTATACTCTCACTTCAACTGTCATCGACTGTTTCACGATCTATGAACTTTGTATAATGAGAGATCAATGAAATCACAGTCGAGTATCAAAAATTAATAAACAAACCCATAAAACGTTCGCATGTGTAAGAAACACCCATAGAGCATCTCGCTCTAACATGTAGTGATAGATATGGGTGTCTCACTTTAACTTGGAATAATACATATAACTCTATGCTGCAAGACTTTTTTTACTAAAACCTATATCATCTGCTATGAAATTAACTCTAATAATTTAATTTGTCTTATCCTATTTGTCTGAAAAAATTCACTTTTTCCATAATAATTAAAAATTTATATTTAAAAGATATATTTGAAAATTTTTTCAAAATGTCGATAAAATAGGGAATCATGTTAACTCTGCCATCTATCTGAAAAAAATCAATACTAAATCTGTATTATCCATAGATTAACAGTTTTACCCATCTTTAGTAATTTCATTTATTTCTTTTTTTACATATACCTTTCCTAAAAGATATTATCGATCTCACGATCTTAAGTAAATATATATTAAATTACATATGGTACATATATTCTCGAATACTTTTTTTGTACCATCTACCCAACATAAACATTTTTCTTATGATCCAAATCGTATATATATATAATAAATCTTATATTTGATACCTCAATTCATATATTAATTCTATAATTTATTAAACCTCTCTCAATAAAAAAATTCCAGAGATCTTTTTTATTTAAATTTTAAACCATTGATGATGTTATTGATATGTAACACTCTTCTATGTAATTTTTAATATCCTCAACACTTTAACATAAATAATTTTTATTACACCGCTTAATGAGATCTGTACTGTCATCGATATTTGATACTCGCAGTCGCATTATTTATTTAACTCTCTGTTTTAAATTTCATATGTAAGTTCTATACTTTATACCACCCAATTAAATAATTTTTTATAACACCCTTCTATGTAATTTATTATATCTGTCATCGATCACCGGAAGTAAACAATTTTTATCACACCTCTTAATGAGATCTGTACTAGCATCGATATTTGATACTCATAAATTTATTACTCTCTGTTTTAAATCTCAAAAAGATCGTTGATGTTATTTATATATCCGTTTTTCTTTTTTAATCTGTACCACCCAAATAAATAAATTTTAGTAACACCGACCTGTCATCGATCACTCTATCACCGGAAGTAAACAATTTTTTATTACACTGCTTAATGAGATCTGTGCTAGCATCGATATGCAATACTCATAATTCTTAAATTTATTATGTATTTATACTCTCTGTTTTAAATCTCAAACGATCGATAATATGTACTTTTCTTTTAATCTATACCACCCGAGTGAATTATTTTTTATAACTTATAAACTTATAACATACTTATAAAACTTTTTTTACCCTCTGTGTGTTCCTCGTTTTGAATACTCAGAAACGTTGATGACATTCCACCTATAGTCGAAAGCTTAAATAGCTTGTGAGAATTTACTTAATTTACAGTTGAAGTGTAAATCTTTATGTGAACACATCTTAAGTTTTATATATAAACATCTATTCCCGATCCACTAGTGTTTGTGATCAGGAATTTTTAATATACAGTGTTTTATCAAACAATTAAAAAAAAAAATGTCTCAACGAGGTTTAATTAAAGCTCTCCATGGCTTAGTGAATACGGTAGCACAGTCATATAATGATTTGCAATCAGAGGTGGTGGATGAAGAGCAATGCCAGAGGTGTTACAGTGTTTGTAATGATACAATAGACTATTTTAATACAATCTTAACAGATCCTAATACTACCGTTCACGTTCGACGAAGTGTACAAGCAAACATTGCAGTTCTTTGTTGGTATAGTAATCAGTTTCTACAATTAAGTGGGCAGGTAGCAGGTGGTGATTTAAGTGTAAATAATCCATCTATTAAATGGCAAGACCTCGAGAACGCTTTTTGGAATAACATTAAAACAGGATCAATAATTAACCGATCTCACACTGACTTGAGAGATTTTTTAAATGTGTCTAGAGACATTATATTGGATAAAATCCAAGAAATGCTGGAAAACGTTGCAGGTGTCAAAGTGAACGTCGAACTTTTTTGTAAATTTAAAAAAAATACATCGATCGAAGAAGAAGTTAAATCCTTTAACACCAAGAGTCGGGCGATTTTACCTGCAACATCTCTCGCTGAGTGGTATACGGACTTTGTATACAATAAAATGTTGAACAAAGTGGAAGAATTTAATCAGAAGGATTCCGGGTGGAGTTTGACGGAGATAACCAACCTGGTTGTAACAATGTCAAAATACACAACTCTGCAAGGAGGAAGTTCAACATTTGTGAGGCTTCCTCGAGATATTCAAATGAAACGAGCTGTAAACATAGAAAACTATGATGAGTACTGTTTCCTATGGAGCATCGTTGCTGCGATTCATCTTCCCAACACTGGACATCCTGAGAGAACATCGGCGTATCCTCATTATAGTGCTGTGTTAGAATATACAGGTATTAAATTTCCTATGACACTTAACCAAATTCCAAAGTTTGAAAGACTAAATGACTTAACAATTAATGTATATGGTATTGAATCTCATTTTACAAAGAAAAAGTCTGAAAAAAGTATTATAATTCCATTATATTTAAGTAAATATTGTAAACCTAATAGAAAAACAGTCCACCTTCTAATGTTACAAGCTAATGTTAATTTAAATATGAAAAGTAATGAGTATAAAGATTACGAACCTATATATCATTTTGCTCTAATTAAAGATCTCTCACGATTAGTAAAAAGTCAGATATCAGCTTCACATAGCAAATTATTTTTTTGTGACCGATGCTTGAACCATTTTAAATTAGAAAAATCGTTTGAAGATCATATAAAAGACTGTTTAGCATTAAATAAAGTTCACATGACATTTCCGACTGAAGAAAATAAAATTTTAAAGTTTAAAAATTACCACTATAAAGATACTGTACCGTTTGTTGTCTATGCAGACCTAGAATGTACACTTGAGCCCCAAGACAATGATAATTTTGACAAACATATACCACATAGTATAGCATTTTATCGCTTTTGCAGTTATAATAACAATTTATCTAAATTTGAACTCAATCGATCACAAACCTGCATTGAGTGGTTTGTAAAAAAATTAGAATGTTTAGCATTAGAAGTCGAATCATACTTGAAAGATCCTGTTGCTATGAAACCTCTGTCGAGACAACAAAAAGAGAGTCTTGAGCAAGCAACTGTTTGTCATATTTGTGAAAGATCTATAACTTCTGCTACAGATAAATGCTACGATCACTGTCATTTTACTGGTAATTATCGCGGCCCAGCTCACTTATCTTGTAATATAAATTATAGAACATCTCACACTATACCAGTAGTATTTCATAATTTATCTGGTTACGATTCCCATTTTATAATAAAATCTTTATCAACCGTTTTCGAGGGTAAAATTACATTATTACCAATTAACAAAGAACGTTATATATCTTTCACGAAATATGTTAAAAATACATCAGTTTGCTTACGTTTTATAGATTCATTCAGGTTTATGGCATCTAGTCTTGACAAATTAGCATCTAATTTAAATGATTGTGATAAACAGATTACTCAACAACATTACAGTGATCCAGAAAAATTTAAATTAGTTACTCGAAAGGGTGTATTCCCATACGAGTACGTAACTGGTATTGACAAACTTAACGACAAACAGTTGCCCGATCAGGACTCATTTTATTCCAAATTATCGGACGATAGTGTATCTGATAATGATTACGCTCTTGCTCAACTAGTTTGGAATAAATTTGATATCAAGACATTAGGCGAATATTCTGATTTATATTTAAAGACCGATGTCCTTCTTTTAGCGGACATATTCCAAAATTTTAGACATAATTGTATGGCTACCTATAGCTTAGATCCTTTACATTACTATACGGCACCGGGACTCGCTTTCGATGCGATGTTAAAATATACAAATGTTGAACTCGAGTTATTTACTGATCCTGAAATGATGCTTTTTATTGAAAAAGGTATAAGGGGTGGTGTATCTCAGTGTACAAATAGGTATGCAGCGGCAAATAATCGTTACATGGGATCCAGCTTTGATCCTAATAAAGCTGAATCCTATTTAATGTATTACGATGTAAATAATTTGTATGGTGCTGCTATGAGTATGCCGCTACCAAAAGGTTCATTCGAATGGGTTTATCCGCCTGAAGATCTTACTTTTGACGTCGATAACGTAGATCAATTTTTGAACGACATCCATAGTGTTGGCTATGTATTAGAAGTTGATCTACATTATCCTCAGGAATTGCATGATCTACATAAAGATTTACCACTGTGTCCTGAACACTTTTCACCACCGGGTAGCAAGTATACTAAATTATCGACGACTTTATATGATAAAAAAAATTATGTTATACATTATAAGAATTTAAAACAATGTTTAGATTTAGGTTTAAAATTAACAAAGATTCATAGAGTTTTAAAATTTGAGCAGTCACCATGGCTCAAGTCATATATAGATAAAAATACAGATTGCAGAAAAGCTGCTAAGAATGAGTTTGAAAAGGACTTTTATAAACTTATGAATAATGCCGTTTTTGGTAAGACTATGGAAAATGTCAGAAAATACAAAGAAATTCATATAGTAACAAGATGGACCGGTAGATACGGTGCTGCTGACTATATTTGTAAGCCTAACTTCCATAGTCTTACTATTTTTGATGAGAACATTATAATTGTTGAATTGAAGGCGGCAAAAGTACGCTTTAACAAACCAATTTATGTTGGTTTTTGTATATTAGATCTATCAAAAACTTATATATATGACTTTCATTATAATTATGTTAAACATAATTTTGCAAATGAAGAATCAAAATTAATGTACACTGATACTGACAGTCTTATATACCATTTTATTGTACCAGACATCTATGAGATCATCAAACGTGATATCGACAAGTTTGACACCTCTGATTATCCACCTGATAATGTTTACAATATACCACTAGTTAATAAAAAAGTTTTAGGTCTGATGAAGGACGAGAATAATGGCAAAATTATGACAGAATTCACTGGACTTAGAGCAAAGTTGTATGCTTTTAAAATTCATAATGAAGATCAGGTAAAAAAGCGAGCCAAAGGTGTCAAACGTCCGACTTTGCGAACTATCACTTTTGAGGATTTCAAACGATGTTTAAATGATCATGTAAATTTAAGTAAGGAACAATATGTAATTAAAAGTAATAAACATAATGTAAGTACGATAGTTCAGAATAAGATAGCTTTAAGTTGGGAAGATGACAAACGTCAGCTTCTGTTAAACAGTACTGATACTGTACCATGGGGTTACGAAGTGTCAAGAGATGAAATTATGACTATACCGAGACCAAACAAAAGACGAAAAATGTAAAAAAATAGTTATAAATTTTAGGCTAGTAAAAAAAATAAAACTTATATACATGATTAAAAATTACTTTGTTTTATTTCAAAAATATAATACATTTTTACAGATCAGATTTATTTATCCAGCTATTGTGAGAGCTATCAAAGCCAAGCCACTTTACATATAATTTATTTCCACGTGTTTTTATAACTTTTTCTACCAGGTAAACATCCGGATATTTAACTTTGCTGAGTTCTTCATCGTAGAATCCACCTTCTATCGGCTGTTCCTGATAGTCTACAAGTCTGTAGGTTGTAGGTACGGTATTTTGTACAGATTTTATAGTGAAAATCTCTGTTGTCCAGTTAGCGGTGTAACCTTTCTCAAACACATGTTTGTGTTTGCTAATTCGAACTTTATCTCCAACTTTAAACTTAGATTTTCGTACTCGCTGCTGCATTTGAAGAGGTTTGTATATATTTTTAAACAGTTCTTTTTCATTAGCAGCAGTTACATCAACA
Source organism: Microplitis mediator (assembly GCF_029852145.1). Lineage (NCBI taxonomy): Eukaryota > Metazoa > Arthropoda > Insecta > Hymenoptera > Braconidae > Microplitis > Microplitis mediator. The sequence continues at coordinate 338,426 of NC_079972.1, read as the reverse complement.
GGTTTCATTTTAATTGTCCGATGTTTAGTATTATTATATGTATTTAACAATTCTTCTAGCATGCTGATCCATTTATAATTACCACGAGCAGAGAATTGGCGCCACATATTAGTTTTAAGTGTTCGGTTAAAACGCTCACATATGGATGCTTTCAGGTTGCTGAACGTTGAGTACATATTAATTTTATACTGCTTCATAAGATCTTTGAACTCTTTATTGTAAAACTCTTTGCCTTGATCAACATGAAGATTTTTCGGAACACGTCCTTGTTGGAATATAGATTTCATTGCATTCGTAACATCACTAGCACTTTTATTTTTAATTGGTACAGCCCAAGCGTACTTGGAGAATATATCTATCACCGTCAGCAAGTATTTATTTCCTTTATTTGAAGTAGCGTATGGGATCATTTCAACTAAATCTGCCTGCCAAGATTCATCGAGTCCTCGGATATCAACATGACGTCGCAGATAATTTCTACGAGCTTGCTTATGGAGCTCATAAGCTATTACTGACTTTTTGTCCTCCATCGTTGAAAATTTTAGCCTCCAATTTTTTTATACGTTGGGTATTCTCATCAAGTGATTCTTTTCTTGTTTTCTGTTTTTTTAACCTCAATTTTAGTTCTTGAACCTCTTTCTTTAATGTGACTACTGTAGAATCTAGTGTTACTACTTGGGCATGCAACAGTGAAATGATCTCGGACAGATCATCTTTCATACTATCATACATTAAAGTCAATTTTTTATGAACTAGATCACGTGTAAATTTCAATGTTGCTACATCATTATCATCTGAAGGATCACCAACACGACACAATTTTTTACTCTCCAAATCATAATCTCCACCAGGAGTCAACTTAAAACCAACTCCAGGTGGCCCAGGTGGTCCACTAATAAGTGCAGCTGTCATTAACGAACGTCCAAATATGTCAATACTCATTTTTGTTCTGTACACTTCTATGAACAGCAGAAGACTGGTCGAAATAGTTAAAAAATACAGTTAATATATAATTCCAGCCTCCCGTAACTCTTTGATTATTGATATAATTTCATTTGTGTGACTTGGATTACCAGCTGCTTGAGATGCCATGAGTAAACGTAGACGATCAACCAGTTCATTTGGATTATCCCAATAAACATAGTCCATATGTGTTTTCTTCTTCTTTACAATCTTATATTTAGGTAATCCTTTTCCCTTAGATGTCTTTGTAAGAAAATCAGCAATATAAGTATTAAACTTTATTGTAGAATCTTCATAAATACTGCCGTCTGATTTGTAATTTTTTCTATAAGTGTTTGTGTTTTTAATGATCTCTAGGTATGTATTTTTATCGTCTTGTGTAACACTCGCATCATTGGGTGATTTTTTAAACAGTAGTTCTAATAAACCAGGAGTTATAGGATATTCATGATCTTTAACATAAAATGTATTTTCTTCAAAATTTATTTCTGAATCACCGATATAAAAATCATTGTACCGCCGACGAACACCATATCTCAAATCTATTTCTTTACTTTTTCTATACACTTTGGCTAAATAGGATTTAACTAAACTACCCGGTTTAGCAGGAGTACTTGAAGCAGAGGGATTTATTTGGGTCTCATTAAGAGTTCTACTACTCACATCGTCATCAGAGATTAAGCTATCATAATGACTTGTATCATCAAATTCAGTTTTATTGTTGAGTGTTGAATTGTCCTTTTGTTTAACCTCTTCTTTAATTTCCTCCTTGACTTCTTGCTTAATTTTTTGTTTCGACGATTCAACTAGGCTCTGTAATGGTGTAACTATGGGTTTGAACATTTCACCCATAGCTTTTTCAGCGCTATCTTTACCTAACTTCAGCATTTTATGCTTTCGTCTGATGGCGTCACTTGCTTCAGATATCTGACGCAGCACATCTTTTTGTTTCGAAATCTCTTCAAGCTTCATGTTGATGTATTGGAGTTCACTAGATATATGATTTATATTAAGAGTTACACTTTAATTTATACTAATAAAGCAGTCAAATCCTTTTCTGTATCTTCCATTGTTGAGCTCACTGTCTTTATCAATTACCACAAAACCATATTTGCCATCATTCCAACATGCAGAGCATAGGTCTTTGAATGAATTGTATGACATGTCTGTATTTACATGATCATCATATACATGTTTTAAATTCATCTCATCTTGGCGGAAAAGAACCAAAAAATTTACATTGTCACGTATTAAATGCTTAGGAATGCGTGTATAAGTTTGACACAAATAAAAACTGTCTACGTCTTTGTGTCGACCCATACAAAAGTAAGCTCTAATGTGATCCTGTTTTTCACAAGCAACATCGTCAAATATCATTAGTGAATTAGGTTTTGCATCCTCAGGTTTAACCACATCCTCATGTTCATTGAATGGGAAAAATCCTACACCCTCTATGGGCTTGAGAAGTGACTCTAAAAACTTGTATTTCGGCTGATTAAGAGATTTTGAGTAAAGGTAAATGTTGTTGAATCTCAGACCATTGGGATGAATAATAAGTGATAATAAGGCATTTGTTTTACCACAGTTCGACGGGCCACAAAACACTGCCCGCACACTGTTCGGTAGTAAAGCACCATGTCTTTTGATCGTTTTTACTCCGGTGCCTTGAACAATTTGATCGAAATTTATCACAGGTAATTTAGCGTCGTGTTTTTTGAACTCCATGTTAACGGTTCACTGTTAGAGTGACAACTCATTTCTAAGACTATAAGTATGATAATTTATAATGATTTATTATCAGTCATTATGTCGCTGTGATGGAGTGCGGACGTATAAGTGGGAAAGGTATTGTCAACAGTATCATTAACAAGCTACCTTTTGAACTTCATATACCTGGTTATCAGTATTGTGGTCCAGGAACGAAGTTAGAGAAGAGATTGGCTCGTGGTGATCCTGGTATCAATCCTCTGGATGCAGCGTGTAAGAATCACGATATTGCTTACTCGAAAAATCGAGAAAATTTAGGGGCGCGTCACGAGGCTGATAAAATATTAGCTGATAAAGCGTGGGAACGTTTTCAAGCGAAAGACGCAACTATTGGAGAAAAAGCCGCTGCTTGGAGTATAAACAAAATCATGAAGGCAAAAAAACGCTTCGGAATGGGAATGAAGAAGAAGAGAATGGGTGGTAAGAAGAAAAGAATGGGTGGTAAGAACAAGAGAATGGTGGGTAAGAAGAGGAGAAAGAGTGGTAAGAAGAAGAAAAGTACCAGCAAACGACCCAAGGTGGCGCTGAGGAAAATTGTGACAGCTGCTAAGCAAGCAATGCAAGCAGGTGGTGATCCAATTAAATCTGCACTCAAAGGGGCTCGACAAGAGGTGAAAAAATCTGGTGAAAAGAAAAATGTTCGACAGCCACGTATACTACCAGTTCCATCTAAAATCGGTGGTGTACTTCCGTTTTTGATCCCCCTATTTGCAGGTCTTTCAGCAACCGGTGCTCTCGCTGGTGGCGCTGCGGCGGTTGCGAAGGCTGTTAACGATGCTAGTTCAACCAAAAGACAGTTAGAGGAGAGCAAGAGACATAATTCTAAAATGGAAGAGATAGCCATAGGTAAAGGCTTATACTTAAAGCAATACAGACGTGGTATGGGACTATATTTGTGGCCATATCCATCGGTTGGAAGAGGATGTAAGTCAAAAAACAAGTAGAGCTACCACATCGAGCACTTACAAACATCGACTTGATGAAATACGCCAAGGCATTAAAGATACCCAATTTCCGCGGTGTTTTCATGAGAAACGATCTGCCAAAATCTGGACCTAAAGAATTCGAATCAGCTATTGTCAATCTTGATGATAAATTTGGATCTGGAACTCATTGGGTGGCGTACAAGAAAAGTCGTGATAAAGTAATTTATTTCGATAGTTTTGGTGATTTACAACCACCAGAAGATCTTATAAAATATCTCGATGTTGGTAGCGTGAAATATAATCATAAAAGATATCAAGACTTTGACACAATTATATGTGGACATTTGTGTCTAAAATTTCTTTCCGGACGACTTTAAATTGATATGACTAGTTCCTCAGGACATTAGTCATGGCTGAGTCTTTCACGTTAACGTTGACAGGATCGTCCTCTGTGTTAGAGGCAAATTATTTCCCACCAATTGAACTGTCAGAGGGAAAGAATTATGTCTTGGGTCTTGTAGAATTGCTGACATTTAATTCGATACCTAATATAGACATTGGCGCTAATAAGTTTTATGTAACTTATCCTCCGGATAATGAAGAACAAGGAGACAAGAATGACATCGTGGATAACAATGTAGGAAATATCGACAAACCTGATGCAAAAAGGACAAAACGAGATGTGTTTATAGCGACGAGAAGTGATGATAATGTTTCATTGGACCCAGAGGTTGATGTGCAATCTCAGAGAGATATTTCTAAGAAAATAACCCCCAACAAAATTGTTCCTGTTAAAGAAAAGGTAATTAAAATACCGACTGGTAGTTATGAAATCGGAGATATTGAGAAATACATACGAAAAGCATTACCGAGACTTAGCATCAGTATAAAAGCAAATAATAATGAACTAAGAAGTGAAATTAAATGTGATCAGGTTATAAATTTTATACCTAAAGATTCTATTGGTCGGCTGTTAGGTTTCAAAAATCGTCGGCTTCAACCAAACAAAACTCACTCATCAGATTTACCTGTGGCCATACTAAAGCTAAATGCCCTAAGGGTTGAGTGTAATATAACCACAGGTGCTTATATAAATGAGCGCAAAGTGCACACGATTCACGAGTTTTTTCCGGGTGTACCACCAGGATATAAGATTGTGGAGTTGCCATCACACGTCATTTACCTTCCAATCACCGCAGATGCTATATATAATATAAGACTACGTATAGTAGATCAGGATGGAAAATTAGCAAATTTTAGGGGTGAAACTATAACCATAAGATTACATGTGAGAACGATATAAAATGGGTATTGTATATGATACAAAGAGTGGCGCTGGCTATAAAAAGATATCAACATGACCAAGCACAATCAGTCGAAGAAGACCTCACAAGGCGTTAACACATCAGAACGAGCAGTTCCTGAAAAGTCTAGGACTACGTTTACGTGGAAGATTAACAAAATAAAATTTAACTTCTGCTGCATAATCCCGTGTCGAAAGACTTAGGTGGTAAGCTGTTGAGTATAATGTCTAATAACGACGCTACAAACAACTTGAAGAAGTATTTAGAGAGCCAACAACGTAAATACGGTACAGATTTTAAAGACAGCAAAGATAAATATTCAGCACCAAGCATAAAAGGTAGTACAGCGTACGGCGGTTACGAGAAAGGCAAAAAGTACGGTGCAGTAGGTGACAGAGGATATAAAAAATAATGGCTAATATATTGGATATCCAACGACCAATTATATTCGATGAGTCAATTGCTCACTATGAACTGCATGCTCATCAACCCTATGCATCGTCGACTTTGAACAACAATGATGAAGTTCGTATCACCATCCAGAATCAAAATTTGTGCATACTTCCTAGCAAAAGTGCACTCCATATTCTCGGAAAGTTTACTAAGAATGATAATACTGCTGTCGTTGCTACCACCAACTTGGTTAATATGGGGATTGTCCACATGATTAAAGAATTCCGTTTACTTATGAATGGTGTTGAAGTTGATCGAAGCAGTAACGTCGGTATAACAAGCCTGATGAAAGGTTATGTATCATTTAGTCCAAATCAGTTGAGTACTTTAGAGAATGCTGGCTGGGTAATGGAAGATAATGTCAAATTGATCAACGCTGCAGGAAATTTTGATTTATTGATTCCGCTGAATATTTTGAGTGGTTTTGCTGAAGATTATCTGAAAGTTCTCATGAATGTTCAGTAGGGTGGGTCAAAAAAATCGAATAATTTTTTTTTTACTTTATACTCTGAAAAATAGGTTCGTAGACACCTAAAAAGAATTCTCTCCAAGTATGAGCTCTTAATTATAACGGGAAGGTCCTCCGCTTTGCGGGTTTCTATTTTTTTCGAATAATCAGATAAAAAAATTTATATCTCGCTTCCAACTGCTTGGAAAAATATTCCGTGGCATAGACTTTGTAAGAAATTGAACGCTCTACAAAAAAGGTCTCTTATGATTTTTTCAAAAACCTAACCGATTAAAAGATATTTCTAGTTGAAGTTTGGCTATTTTAAGGAAAATATTCGTTTTTATTATGAATTTTATAAGTCGATGAAAAAAAATTATTTCGGATTGCGGAACTCATGATTTTGTAGGAAATTTACTGCTCTACAAAAATGGTCTCTTATGATTTTTTGATTAAGTGGAGCCGTTACGAGATATTCATCGTCAAACATCAACGAATATCAATATTTCCAGTTTTTGATCAATAATTCGATAAATTTTAATTTAAACTATGAGTTTCAGGAAAATTTACATAAATTTGAGTTTCGATCGATAAAGAAATGTTATAAACAATTTTTTAACTTCCCGCTAAGAAAATTGTAAATTTTCAAAAATTCGGGAAGTTATTGGTTTCGGTCCGATTTACGAAAATCGAATTTCCATCAGATGTCGACGTTTCGAGGTCCTAGGAAGCTATCCTGACTAATTTCACGATGATGTCCGAGTGTATGTATGTGTGTACGTACGTACGTACGTACGTATGTATGTATATAAATATTCATAACTCTTGAACGGATGAACCGATTTTGATCGTTGAGGTGTCATTCGACGCGACTTGTTAATGTCTTGAGGCCGTAGAAATTTGAACTTAATCGGTAGGGTGCGTTCAGAGATATTTCAAAAATAAAATTTTTTCAAAAATGTTTTATTTGGATAACTTCCAATTTGCTCGATGGATTGATTCCAAAATCTAATCAGCTCTAAAACTCTATAAGCCGCGTCGAATGCCACCTCAATCATCAAAATCGGTTCATTCGTTCAAGAGAAACCGTTGACGAAAGAATTCAAAAAAAATTTTTTCCTTGGTTTTTTTGAAATTTCTCAAAAACGGCTGAATAAATCAATTTCAAAATTCGACCAGCTTTAGAACTTGATAAAACGCGTCGATTGCCACCTCAACCATCAAAATCGGTTAATTCGTTCGCGAGATATCGTGGAAGAAAGAAATGCTAAAAAATGGTTTTTTACAAAACAATGGCATACAAAAGTATTTGCGAGCTCGAAGAGCTCGAAAATATATTCACAATAATGTTTTCGAGCTCAGCGGGAAGTTTTGGGGCTGGCCCGCAGGGTCAACTGACAGACCGATTTTTTAATATTGTTTTCAGTCTTGAGCTTGTTTGATTGCATTAAAACAAGAAATTAGAGCATTTTTTTCGACATATAGCCGATGATTAGTTTAATTTGAAGTGAATGACATATTTTTTTGTCAAATTTAATATGAAAAGTATTGAATCAAGTGAGAAACAACCAGTATTTAACTTTTTTATAGATAAATTTTTTATTGAATTATCAATTTGGAGCACTGAAAATGTACTGATAAAAAAGTAGACAACGAAGATAGTTAAGAAAAACAACATAGGTGGCGCTAGCGTTAGAGTACCAACAGAAGAAGTAATGTAATTCAGAACAAAAAGCCTCTCTCACAAAAAAATTTATGTATAATTGGTAGAATAAAATTTGAAAATACATACTAAACAACCGTAATAATATGAAATGCCAATGCAATTGACATTTTAAATTATTACAAATAAAGCTTACAAAAAATATCATTAGAACAAAAACTTCTTAGTGAATTTTTGAACAAATAACTCCTGTAGGAGTGACTTTTATGATAGAAATTTAAATTTATGTAAATTTTCCTGAAACTCATAGTTTAAATTAAAATTTATCGAATTATTGATCAAAAACTGGAAATATTGATATTCGTTAATGTTTGACGATGAATATCTCGTAACGGCTCCACTTAATCAAAAAATCATAGAAGACCTTTTTTGTAGAGCAGTAAATTTCCTACAAAATCATGAGTTCCGCAATCCGAAATAATTTTTTTTCATCGACTTATAAAATTCATAATAAAAACGAATATTTTCCTTAAAATAGCCAAACTTCAACTAGAAATATCTTTTAATCGGTTAGGTTTTTGAAAAAATCATAAGAGACCTTTTTTGTAGAGCGTTCAATTTCTTACAAAGTCTATGCCACGGAATATTTTTCCAAGCAGTTGGAAGCGAGATATAAATTTTTTTATCTGATTATTCGAAAAAAATAGAAACCCGCAAAGCGGAGGACCTTCCCGTTATAATTAAGAGTTCATACTTGGAGAGAATTCTTTTTAGGTGTCTACGAACCTATTTTTCAGAGTATAAAGTCAAAAAAAAATTATTCGATTTTTTTGACCCACCCTAATGTTCAGCTAGAGATAGTTCTTACAATTTCAAACAGTGACATTAATGCTTACATACAACAAGCAGCGGCAGGAGCGGGTGCTGAGGAAGTAAAATTGACTTTACAAAAAATTGAGTGGATTGTGCCGTATGTAACGCTTTCAGACAAGGAGAAAATTCAAGCATTAAATTATATTACCAGTGATCCAGCTATCTCAATTAGTTTTCGAACCTGGGAATTGTATGAGTATCCGCTGTTACCAGCAACCTCAAGACACATTTGGGCTGTCAAAACATCAACACAACTGGAGAAGCCACGTTACGTCATCCTCGGATTTCAGACAGCAAGAAAAAACGACGCAAGGAAGAACGCAAGTCGATTTGATCACTGTGCGCTTCGGAACGTAAAGTTATTCCTGAACTCACAGAGTTATCCGTACGGGGATCTTAATTTGGACATAAACGACAATCAGTATGCTTTATTGTATAATATGTACACTGATTTTCAATCTTCATACTACAATAAAGAGCCTGAGCCACTGTTGACAAAGCGGAAATTTCTGCAAGAAGCTCCACTCTGTGTTATAGACTGCTCTAAACAGAATGAGGCTATTAAATCTGGACCAGTAGACATTCGATTGGAGTTTGAATCCACAAATCAATTTCCACAAAACACAACGGCTTATTGTTTAATCATTCACGATCGTATAGTTGAGTATAATCCCATCAGCAGCACTGTACGGAAATTGACTTGAAACATGGTTGTGCAATTTGATCTAACGCCAACTATACATTATATGTACACATGGAGGTATGCATACAAAACTGCTAGACGAGGTGAATGGGAGCAAATGGCTCGAGATCGAGAAAGGTTTAAAAATAGGATAGAAAGATCAAGTTATATTATAGAACCTGTATTGATTAAAAGAATTAATAAATAAAAATTTTTTCACCGATGATTTAATTCGTTTTATTATTTATAATCTTAACCTAATACATTCCAATATCATAAGTTTAATTAAATTGTATATTTTTTAACTTGTTTTGTGAATTATTATTTTTATAGAATTACTATTATTTATACACTTTGGACAATCTTTTCGGTATGGATAAAGCCATATTCCACAAATATCCCAATCACCACCAGACGCTGGGTAGTGGTCCATGCAAAATGAGTAATCTCTTATTTTATCATTATTTTGTAATTCCAATGGAAGAGTATCGTAAACATGACGTATTTGGGTCCTCGCAAAACGTAGAAGAAAGTGATAATCAAGACAGGCGATATCACGATTATGCATTTTTTTCAAATCAGACAATTGATAATATATTTGCACAGATTTTTCGTATGATGGTTTGTCACCCCAGAAATCCAGGAACCACCGCTTTAATTGTTGAATATTTTGGAAAGCACATGCATGTGTTCTTCGGCGATGAAACTGTCTCAGCGGGCATTTCTCCTTATTGTAGCGATCCACGTTTTCAAATGAATAATGTCTCATTAGTTGGATGTCGATTATTTGTGTTGAGTAATCAGTCATGATCGTCAACCATTTGTCTTTTAGCTTTCCGTCAACATAAATATAACTTGCTTTGCTCACCAAATCTTTAAGAATATCTTTGAGTTCGCTGTATGGCACTTCACCTGAGTCCCACCGGATGCCATGACCGCAGCCACTTTCATCGAGAGTTTCTTGCATAATCACTCCATCATACTCCAATGGCGGTTGAAAGATAAAATGTTGACACTTAAAGAATGAGAAATTTTCATCTGTTATGTCCACTACACATAATTCTTTCACTACTAAGGTGTCATCGGGCATTACAAATCCCGCGAAATCTAAGATAAATTCCATTGTCTTTTATTTTTTTACAATACGTTCTTCTAGTTTTTCCAAGCTTTCGATCACCTGATACAGTTTTTTTACAGAGTCTTTGAATGCACAGCAGTATGGGCACGCTTTTTTATCTCGTCTAGTTAGAATAATATTCAAATTAGTTTGTAAAATATGAATATCGCGTACAAAGCTTTCAATGTAGTCTTGTGTGGGTGGTTCAAAATAACGTGCCAATAATTCTGCTTCAAATAAGACGTATGGTGGATGGTTTACCAGATACTCTATTTCTTCTTCACTTAATTGATCCATTTCAGACGTCTACGCTTTATTTTTTGATGAGTTAGTTTTGAACATTAAATGAGTTATAACGTATGTAATTCTGTGACAGGCTTGCTCGTAGTCTTTACGATCTTTAAAAGATAGTAATAAGTTCTTCCAATATAAGATTTGTAAGTCAATTTCTTTTTCTTTAGTAAGTAATTTATGAATGTAATTGTCTTCTTCTTCACTCAAAACACTCACTGTCTCGTACTCAATTTGTGCTGAATGTTCACAACGTTCAGTGCATACATGAGGTCTGTAAAAAGATAGGCAGTTAATATGGTTGCAAAAATGCACGCTAGTTTAATTAAAAAAGATATGTTTTTTTACAATACCTTAGTTTTTGGCGGTCCATTTATAAATCACTTTTTTATAAGTTTTAAATAGCACACTAAATGCTTCTACTTTAAAATACTTGAGCAGACTGATGCATATGGCCGCTAGAGTCGCCCACTCAACTCTTTATTTCCCCACCTAGTTGCCGAAAACGGGTTCGGACTTGTAGTATGACGTAAAAGATGACGTAATCGGGTAAAAAGACGCAATTGCGCAGGTTCATATTCCCCCACTTGGTCTGAAATATGAGCTTAGTAACGGTAATCGACGCAGAAGATGATGTCATCGAAGCATTCGCGCAGCTTCATTCTCCCCCACTAACGAGTTACCCGCTAAAACAGAGGGGTGGGGGAAGAACTAAACCACGAGATGGCAGGGACTTGGGGGCTTCTCGCAAGTGCTCGTGCTACACCCAGTTTCAATATATAAAGAATCCGAATGATCATTTATAAATACATGTCATGCTATTATCAGAGCTGGTACACGATAAGGTACCAGCTCTGATCATAGTGTGGCAGTATTTTTCGTCATACACATGATAATTTACTGCTGGTCGATAAAATCTTACCTAGAGTCGGTATCAGCAACGGTCGGTAAAGATAATTCCTACTTTGCCGACCGGGTGTGACTTACCCACATCAGATATGTACAAATTACCGACCGCAGATATGGTACATTACCGACAGGTGGTATCGGCGACGGTAAGTAAGGAAGAGTACTACGTTATCGGGGGGGTGAACTCCCCCTGTCTCACTACTTTTATCATTTCTTTCGCCAACAATATCTCTCGAACAAATTAACCGATTGAGATGGTTGAGGCGGCATTCGGCGCGGCTTCTAAAGTTCTAGAGCTGATTAGATTTTTAAGTCGATCGTTCAAGTCGTTACTGAGAAATCACTAAAAAACTAAAAAAAAAAAATTTTTTTTTTTCGTAATTCGCCAATATATTCGAATCTACTTGATCAAATGATCTGAAATTTTCAGGAAAGTTGAGGGCCAACAAGCTCTTTCGATTGCCACCTCAACTATCCAAATCGATTCATTAGTTAAAAAGTTACAAAGAGCTTACACACTCACACACACACACACACACACACACACACACACACACACACACACACACACACACACACACACACACACACACACATACACACACACACACATACATACATACACTCGGACATCATTCTGAAAATAGTTAGAATAGCTTTCTAGGACCTCAAAACGTCGACATCTAATAAAAACTCGACTTCCGAAAATCGGGGTGAAAACAATAACATCCCAATTTTTCGAAAATCGTCGATTTTCTTAGCGGAAAGTTGAAAAGATCATAATTTTCGTTTCTCCGTTAAAAATCGGCTTTCTGTTTGAGAATCACGATCATCTGATTTTTCTATGTTTTGGACTCGTAAGAATTAGGAAAAAAATCATCATTGATTAATTCCGAATTTTACTATAAAAATAAAAATAATTTTTAAAAAACAGGTTTTTTTGAAATTCTCGAATACCGTTTGAGTTAAAGAGCTAAAAATTGAGGTGAATTATTTTCATTCGACACCAAATCGACCCCCTAAGTTTGAGTCAAAAAATCCACGGGGGCAGAATTCCCATATTAATCCGGCTATGCCCTTTCAGTTAATTGCAAATAACATACGACTTAAGTGAAATGTAAAAAATTTTATTTCGAGATAAGTTGTAGGAAATAAATGCTCTACAAAAAATGTCCTCTAAAATTTTGGGATAAAGTTGATGGTTGCGTCAAAAAATTTAAAAAATGTGAAAATTGATCGTCAATCTAACTTTAACTTCGAATTACTTTTGAAGAAATAAAAATATCGAAAAATTATAAGAGGCCTTTTATGTAGAGCGTAAAATTTCCCATAAGAATATGTCTTGAACATTCAAAAGTATTGATCTCACCGTGAGCTACAAAATTCCAAAGCTTAACAAATAAATGTTCCCATGTTATTTAAACGGGAAATAGAAAATTGCGATGCGGCAGTTGTTAATATTAATATTAAGAGCTCAAACTTTCACAGTATTTTATTTTCGTCATTTCCAACAATATTTTCGATATAATGAAGAAAAAAAAAATTAGTCGATTTTTTTGAATCAGTCTATTATAGATGGTCTCCTGAATATAATTAAAGACGACATCGTTCAATGGGACCGATTGGACAACGGAATGGATGTTGGCAGAAACCGACGACATCGGCAGCACCATTTTGATATGTACATTCATCGTATTCAAGAACCACTGGAAAGTAGACGGTAAAATTTTTTATTCATAATTATAAATAGTAACTTTCTTTTATATAATACCCAGTTTACATTCTTTTCACTATTAACTCAATATTTTCAGGTACTCAATGGCGGAGTTTTTGGAGATGGCGGTGGTAAGGCGGATAGAAGTTCGATTTCAATTGGACACTGCTGTTAACAGGCAACAATGTAATATTTTTTTCATTGATAGAATTCATAATATGAAATTCAAATGGTATAAACTTAATTTTTCAGATTTAAATGATGAATTGATGATGGATGAAGAAGTCCAATTAAATCACATACAAAACAACCAAGGTGGAGCTAGACCGGATGAGTTGCTACCAGTTGCGGTAGCTCTTGACAATCAAGAATTTGTTGCTGCAGATGTTCATCATCAATTACCAGATGCAGCAGCCCCTGAAGATGCAGTACCTGTTGCAGCGGGCCTTCGAATCGAATTACTAGATGCAGCAGCCCCTGAAGATGCAGTACCTGTTGCAGCAGGCCTTCGAAACAAATTACTAGCTGCAATAGCTCCTAATGAAGCACTTGCTGCAGAAGAACTAACAAATAATATAAATTATTATGGTAATTTAAAGAAGAATATGTATTTTTTGATAACTGTATGACTTTAGAGAAATAAGAGTGAATTTATTTTTTAAATAGAAAATGAAGTTCTCACGGAGGAGGAGCCTGAAGAACAAGCGTGGATTCAAGCATTCACTCAAGGTATGATTTTCCAAGATCAACCAGCACCAGAAGGTACTGACCCTTACCGTTTGTGTTTGGAAAATAAAACCAAAGTTATCTTTTGCCCCTGTGGACATCTGAGTTTATGCCTGGAGTGCAGGTATAAATTTGAAGCATCAATTCAAAGAAGGAATTTACTACCAATGAACAACGCGCCGTTAATTTGTTTTATATGTCAGGCAGAATCTTTCATCTATAGCATTGATGGAAATTTATGATTGAGAAAAAAATAATAATTTAAAACAAAAAAATCTGAGCATCGGTTGGCCCTGCTGGCCAGCCCCTAAGCTTTGTTTCTCTTTTTCTCTTTTCTTAGGAGCTTTTCAAGCTCAAAAGGGTTACGGTTTATGTTAAAGTTTAAAAAGTTAGAATCCAAAATAACGAATGAATGAGCGTTTTTCATATATTTATTTACAATTATGTTCAATAATTAGCTCAAAAATAAGTATTTATGTGATACGTTGTATCTACATCGTGTAAGTATATCGTGATACCAGCGAACATGACGATTTATGAGCAATCACTTTCAATGACTTATATAAAGAAGAACATATTAGTTTTGAGTAATTATGTTCAGTAATTATGATGTTTTTCAATGGAAAAAGCAGATATAGATTTTACATTTGATATTCCGTCAACAATATCTCTCAAACAGATGATCTGATTGGGACGTTCTTGGTAGCAATCGAATGCTTTTATCGAGTTCTAGAGCTGATTAGGTTTTGGAATTGATCGATTCGATAGTTTCCGAAATATTCACGATAAATGGAAAAAAACGATTTTTTTCTATGCTTTCGTCGACGATATCTCTCGAACGGATTATTCGAATGGGACGGTTGAGGTGGCAATAGAATGCTAAAATCGAGTTCTAGAGCTGATTAGATTTTCGACTTGATCGATTTGATAGATTCCGAAATATCCACGAAAAACGGTAAAAAACGATTTTTTTTTTATTCTTTCGTCGACGATATCTCTTGAACGGATTGTCCGATTAAGACGATTGAGGTGGCAATCGGCGCGTTTTATTGAGGTCTAGAGCTGATGAAATTTTAGGAATGATTGGTTTAGTCGTTTCGACGATATTTGCAAAAAACCGTTTTCTACTGTTTCTTTCGTCGACGAAATCTTTCGAACGGATTATCTGATTGAGACGTTCTTGGCGGCAATCGAAAGCTTTTATCGAGTTCTAGAGCTGATAAGATTTTGGAATTGATCGATTCAACAGTTTTCACAATATCCAAAATAAAACGAAAAAAAAAATTTATTTGACTAATTGGTCTAAAATTTTTTTGAAAATCTAAGTTCATAAAAATCGAAGATATCTTCGAATGCCGCAAGAACCATCTAAATCGGTTCATTCATCAAAAAGATATGAGAGGTTTACATCCACACACACACACACACACGCACATACACATACACACACACACACACACACACACACACACACACACACACACACACACACACACACACACACACACACACACACACATACATACAGACATCGCTCTGAAAATGTCAGAATAGCATCCTAATAGTACCTTCAAATGTCGACTTATGATGAAAACTCGGTTTTTGAAAATCGGGGTGAAACCAATAACTTCCCGAATTTTTTGAAAATCGTCGATTTTCTCAGCGGGAAGTTAAAAATACAAAATATATTAACTAGTAAGCATAACAACGAAATGTTATCTTAAGGAGAAAAAGTCAAAGTTTAACTTTTTTACATAAAAATAACAAAAATATATTTATTTGACTTAAGTTAATGAAGTAAACTGTCAAAATAATTTTTATTATAACTTTAAACAATAGACTCCGTTACTAAAGATTAAGAAAAAAATGTTCATTAAAGAAAAAGCTTTTTTATTTTTTATTTATTATTATTATTATTTTTGTTATTTTTTCTTATAAACATATGAATAAATAGAATGCATTGTGTAGTAGAGAGAAGAAACGAAATGTTTATAAATGAGGAAATAATTTAAATTTCTTATCCTTTTATAAAAATATAAGTAGAGTGCGATAATTATTAGACTTAAGTGTTTTAAAACAAAACCATTTGGAAATGATTCTTGTTAAAGAAAATACCATAGTCGGGATAAAAAACTATATATTTATTAAAAAAGGAGTATCTTTCTTAGTATATATATTTTTTTTTACAATTAAATAGATTTATTAATTAGAGTTATTATACTAATTATAAAAAAAAATTGTGTTCAAAAAATATAAAAAAAAAAAAAAAAAAAAAACATTAACGACAAAGTGTAAAGAATAAAATGTTAATTTAGGAGAGGAGTAATCAAAATTTCACTTCATTACATAAAAAAAAAAATTACAATAATAAATTTATTCGGCATAAGTGCATTTTTATTTTCATCTATTTTTTTCTCCTTATCAATTCTGTTTTTCATTTAAGGCACTTAAAATTAAATTTAAGAAGTAGAGATATCGAGCCAAAGGTAAAAGTGATGATATCGGGGATGTTTCACTTGTGACGTTTGCTACGTAAATATTAAAATCATTGGGTGTTTGATGTCGCAACACTGAGATCTCTAACGAAAAACAACCCTGGGACCCAGATCTCTCGGATGTCCCACTTATGGTGAAAGCATTAGAGAGATCTGGTGGCGTCACGAAGTGAATGTCCAAGGGTAACCTACCCCATTTGGTACCATACATTCACTTTACCTTCTAAAACATCCCTTCCAGAGACTCAGGGTGCGCAGTAGACCCCTAAAATCTGTATATAAACTCCCGAGAATCTTCCAAAGACAGTCAGTCGCTCTCAGTTGTAACCAAGTAAAGACTGAACTCAGTAGTGTAAGCAAGTCTGTTCTACGCTCGAATAATACCATCATCCAGGTCTAATTGGCACAGAGAAGTTGATTCACCAAGCGAATTGAGCCCCATGGTGGCAGCAGCAACGCTCAACTTGTGAGTACCCTGCAATTGATTCGCTAATAAAAGAATTACGCTCAACTTGTGAGTACGTTCTTCGGTGATCAAAAATACTGATCTGTACCCCATTTGGACTCTGTGGCGAATTAACGCTCCGTGTGAGTAGTATTTCCGCACACAACGCTCAACTTGTGAGTACGGTGCGGGAGTCGATTCGCTAAAGGAATTACGCTCAACTTGTGAGTACGTTCCGAACCTGATTCGAGTCGCGAATAGGCTTGTTTATTGCAAGTGACTAGAAGATTCACGGGTCACGCCCAAAAGGGGTAAGCAAACGCACTACTTAAAAACCTACCGCATTACTAACACTAGATTGTAACAGGAATTAATAAGCATTGTAAACACATTGGTAACAGAATATATTCTTCTCTTTCTCTAAAACAAGTTTCATCATTTCCACAAAACCTTTCACTTTCCCAACTCGTAGAGAATAAGACTTCTCGAGGTCTATCCAGCAGCCCACCTCTCTTTCATTCCTAATACCCTAGTAGCCACGCAGGGTAAATAAATTGGGAACCTGATAGAATTCGCATCCGCTCGGCGAATTACTATCAAACAAATCACGTCCATCAAGGTAGGCAAATCAAATACTAATCATAATAAGCGCGAGTTACGACACATGTACGCAACCATCCTCGATACTGAGTACGTTGCTTTAATATATTTTTAAAGTCTAAATTGACGCGTATTAATTAAACGGGAGCAAAGTAGCCCGCTATTTTCTTTTATTGATTTCTTTACTGTGCATCGAGAACCGCGAATTATCTAACTTAAGTATTAAAATACCTACCCCGGACGTGACACACTTTCCTCTCGTGGTGCGTATACAGTTTTTTTATTTCACTCCAGGATGGAAAGTTCAATAAAAATAAAAATTAGATAATATTGATCCTGTTATTACAGGCTAGAGTTTAAGCTGAATTAATTTTAAATTCATAAACATTATGATCTATTATGAAACAATGATGAATTGTTTGTGTATCTGGCCATTTCATCTATGAAGATAATGTTACGTTAATTTCAATTATCTGCACACACTTTTAATTCCTAGCTTTCATAAAACTGTTGAAAATTAAAATTATGTGAATGTTATGTGCGGATGAGGTCGTTTATATTTTTTTTACTTTCCATACATAAAATATATACTTTGATAAATTCGGTGACTCTACAGATACAATATAATTGATTTTATTTTTCTAAATCCAATAAAAAATGATTATAGATCTTTTCATAAACTTAGTATATAAATTAAGGTAATACATGTATATTAATCAAATAGCTCGATTGATGTTCAACTTGTTGTTACATGTCCTATCAAATTAATTATAAGTGTTCAAAAGTGAAGGTATGAGCTAATGTAATAGAGGTTTTTATTTATTTCTTTTAACAATATAATTATCTTGTCAAAATAATATTTTATTGATTAAATTATTATTATTATTATTATTATTTATTTATTTTATTGACCATGTAGTCGAAACTACTTGCGGCCATCCAAAAAGATACAATAATTACAAAGTATGGTATATAATTTTAACATAAAACATAATAAACCTTAAATATAAAAAACTTAAAATTTTAACCTATTGACAATATGTCAATGTAACAATTTAACGCTCAATCATCAAATCAATACTCAACAATCAGCACAACTCACAAATCAATACTCACAAATCAATAGTAATCAAAAAATTAATTTTTTGAGTTACGAAAGTACTCGTAACAAGAAATACGGAATTCATTCAGTGTAGGCTTAGATGTACAATCATTAGGCAGTTGATTCCAAACTTTTATCGCCGATATTAAGAACGATTTCTCATACTTGACATTGCGATAGCTTGGTAATGCAAGATAATCACCGCGGACATCACCTCTACGAAAGCGAGGCTTAAGTATATGCAATTTTTGACTAATTAATGGCTTCTGGTTTAGATATAGTGCCTTATAAACAAGACATGATGAGAAAAACTCACGTCTGTCTTTTAAAGTAAGCCAATTTAGTTCATTGTAATAATGTGTTACATGCTCATATCTAGATATCTTATAAATAAAACGTACGCAAGCATTTAGTTTTCGCTGAAGTCTTAGCTGTTGCTGACCTGTAATGTCAGTGTATACCGCTGCACAATAATCAAAAATTGGAAAAATTAGCGTAGTAACTAACTTTTTTCTTATTGGAAAACTAAATACTTTGCTGTTCATTTTCAGTTGAGCTAAGATTCTCATGCTGCTTTTGCATACTTTATTCACTTGTAGTGACCAAGTTAATGTATCTTGTAGTATGATGCCTAGGTATTTAACTGAGTTACAATAATGTATAACTTGGTCACCTAAAGCAATATTTGGTAATGTAAAGTTTTGGAGAGCAACTAATTTTTGAGTCGTACCAAAAATTATCGACTTAGTTTTATCCAAGTTTAGCTTTAGTCCATTCTTTACACACCATTCCGAGATTATGACAATTTTATTATTAAGAGTAGCAACACAGTTATTAATGTCGCAAAGTTTACAATTCAAGTAAATGACTAAATCATCTGCATAAAATAAATGCTTACAATGTCTCAACAACTTGCCCAAATCTGTGACGTAAATAGAGTAGAGTAGTGGACCAAGGACACTTCCTTGTGGTACACCACTCACAATTTCTTTTCACTCGGACATACTAATATCGCTAACTCGTACAGCTTGTAATCTATCCGTTAAATAAGATTCAACCCATTTTATAACACTATTCGCAAATCCCATAGCCTTCAATTTATAAATCAGAATTTCAAAAACAACAGAGTCAAATGCTTTACTAAAATCGAAGAATATGGCGATAGTAATCATAGAATCACTCATATTAAGCCGAATATCATCACAAAGTTCCAAAATCGCATCTTGTGTATTTAAACCCATCCTAAAAGCTGTCTGATATTCATCAAAGATATCGTTGCTAGTCAAGTAGTTCATGATTTGATCATGAACACACCTTTCTAGAGATTTAGAGAGCGTGCAGAGTAACGATATTGGCCTATAATCACGAAGCTCAATTGGTGAGCGTACTTTCGGCAACGGTAATACGTACGATTGTTTCCAAGCCGACGGAAAGCATCCTGT
Organism: Microplitis mediator; assembly: GCF_029852145.1. Classification (NCBI taxonomy): domain Eukaryota; kingdom Metazoa; phylum Arthropoda; class Insecta; order Hymenoptera; family Braconidae; genus Microplitis; species Microplitis mediator. The sequence continues at coordinate 318,506 of NC_079972.1, read as the reverse complement.
AGAGAGAGATAAGTTAAATAATTTCGTAATAGACTGTATAAAGTAAGGAGCTAAAAATTTGTACATTTTTATATCAAAGCCATCTGGACCCTTTGATCTAGATGTAATTCGCATAATCGCCTTTTTAACATCAGAACAATCAAGAGCTTTAAATGTAAAAGCACTTTGATATGTTGTTAAACGCGAATCAAAATACTCATAGTCAATATGCTCAATAGAGCTCCCAGCCATAGTGACAAAATAATTATTTAACTTATTCAGATCTAAATCATGACTAATATAAGAATCAGCGCACTTAATTAAACCTAATTTACGGAAGTCATTCCACATTGATTTGGCGTCCTTGCAATTATGAAAACGCTGATCGAAGTACCTTTTTTTAGCTTCAGAAATTCTACTCTTTATGACCTTACGCAAGTTAGTGTATTCCTTGAATGCATATCCAGATCTCCTATATATCCTGTATAGCTTTGATCTCCGTCGTTGAAGAGCCTTAATGTCTCGATTAATCCATGGTGCTGGCTTCTCCCGAATACTCATTTCTCTTAGTGGCGCAACTAATTCAGTGACTTTCTTGATATGATCATGTATACAAGTGTTCATTTCATCAACTGAATTAGCATTATCAACGTCAAAAAGATCTAATCTAGAACAAGTATCTTGAAGAAAGTTCTTGTCCACTCCAGACCAGTTTCTAGACCAAAATTTATTTCGAGCAGAGTACGATATATTGTACTTGTATTTCAACGAAATAAGGTCATGATCAGCAAGAAAGGGTTCTTCGGATTGGCTTGATGATAGGACTGAATCCAGATCGCTAACCAAACAATGATCTATCCATGAATGACAGCTGACTGTATGATGTGTCGCTTTATACTCGATTAAATTTAGGGCCAGGCCTCGACAGAATTCCAACAAACTTTCTGACTTTGAATTGACATTAATCATGTTAATGTTAAAGTCTCCGATGAGTATAGCATGTGAGTAATGTGGCAATACATCATCCAGATCAGCTTCTAGAACGTCTAAAGATTGCGAGGTTGGTGGATTGTAGACAACACCAACCAAAATTCTTTGTCTTGCAGATTGCCATACTTCCATAAAAAGATACTCCGGATGATTTTGGAGATAAGTTGAGCTCAAGATATGTTTCGAAGAAATCGAATTATGGACGTACAATGCCACACCTCCCCCTATTCTGTTTGATCGGTCATTTCTAAATAGTGTAAATGATGGTAATTTAAACTGAGCACTCGACATATTTGAGTTTAATCAGGTCTCAGATACAGCAATGATATCAAAGTGATGGGTTTTAAAAATTCTTTGAATAAATCAAAATTACTATTTAACGAACGAATATTTATATGACAAATGTTGAGCAGTTGACAGGTTGGCGGTGTTGAAATAGTCGATGATTCTTGCCTAATTGAAGATTGAGCTAGTGAAGGTTATTGTAAATTCTCTTTTAGGACATCCATACCTGAAGACGGCAATAATTTTAACGGTGGCTTATCTGAGAATAATCTAACAAAAAGTGCAGATCCCATTATCCAAACTTCTTGGATAGGAGTTTAGGATAACTTTTTAGTACCTGCTGCCTGAATTTGTATAATGTTGATGGATGTTGACGGTGAAGACGGACAGGATCTGATGTAACATTATTACTCGTTTGAATTTTATTACCAGGAATGGCTTTTAGTTTAGATTTTATAATTATACAGTCAGCTGTTTCTTTAGAATCCAATTTAATAATAATGTCGCGTTGCCTTTGCTTTGCACTTTTTGCTTTTGGCTCAGTAGCCTTACCAACTCTACGAATAGATTTTAATTGTGAAGCTTCGAACGGAATCTCCAAAACATTGAACAAGTTACTGGCAATAGCATTCAAATTCTCTCCAGATTCTTCATATAAACCAGATATAGCTAGTTCATCAGCAAGGGCCTGAGATTCTAGAATTAAAGCTCTCTGTTCAAAGTTGCTATTCACCAATAAATCAGCAGCTTTTGATATTTTATCAGTGGAGGCTTTAGAATGTCCACTAGTTTCATTTTTCTCCAATGTACCAACCCTATCCTCCAGGTCAGTTAGTTTCTTGTCTAAATTCTCCTGCTTTGCTTTAATTATTTAATTATTTTAATTATTTTTAATAAATTAATTTTTTGCAATGTAACGTAAATCGGTTACGATAAGAGAGTCGCCGTGGCTCGCGGGTAGTCAAAACAGATGACGATGCATGAGACCCGGTCCACGATAATTCTCTCACAGAGAACCTGAGATTCAGCGTCAACATTTTGTCAACTCTGTTGACTTTATTATATTTTTATAATGACTAAATAGTCAGTCTTGGGAGAGAGCTCATGGAGCTCGAACCTCTGCTTCATAAGTAATTAATAAACTACAATTAATCCTAAATTAATTCAACCTTATTTTGGGGTCCCAATTGGCACCCCAATATTTTCACCTACACCATGACCTGCCGATTTTCCTACCATTCACATGTTATAATAAATAATATCGAGTTGGAAACGGCATCGAAAATATTTAAATCGGAAATTAAATTAAAAAGTAATAATTAATAAAATAATCGACGACCAAGGCCCATCGGGGGTCTATTGACACCCTAACGAGGCCAAGCCTGGATAAAATTTAATAATTAAAAATTATTATTATTTTTTAATTAATTTTAGGGTAATTCCCAAAACGTAACAGTGGTGCTGTGACCAGGATGGTCTTAGATTATTTATAATTATTGAAAAGGATAATTCTGTGACATAATTGACAATGACATTGAGTTTACTCATTTAGATTTTATAATAGAAATTAATTAGTGAAATAATTTGCATCGGAACTTATGAACTTGTAAAAAAAAGTTAATAAGTGAATTTGTTTTAGTGACTTGAATTTTGTTAGAAATAATTTCATTCATCAGAATATTAAACTATGTGTTGTTCAAGATATGTGCTACGCACGTGAATTTATTTTTTTAAATCAAACACTGTAAAAATCAATTTTTTCCAGTTATAGATTTCAATTGAGTGAACATTAAAACATTTTACGTGTACATACAGTGCTCATATAAAAAAATAATTAAGTGATTTATTGTTTATAAAATTTATTGTTTTATGTGAATCTAACGCTTATACGGAATTACTAGACCAACAAAAAGGTAAAATTTGAAGATTTTAATCGTGGTTGTGATATCCAAAAAGACTGTTTACTGTCGGAAGACGTCGATGAATTGATTACAGTGATTATTAAAATCTCACTATTCAATTTAGTTCGATTATCTAATTAACTTTAAAGATTAATAAAATCGATTACGAATTAAATATTTAAATTTATTATTCAAATATTTTCTGTGAAAAAGTGAAAATTCAAGAATTAAAAAAGGAATGTTGCTACGACAATAAATAAAATGTTTCGCGAGTATTCACTAATATCTACGCGATATGATTAACATTTAAATTTTTACATTATGTGGAAAATAATTGTCAGGTTGCTAAAACTGAATATGATACTGCTGGATAAATCATTAAAATATTATAATTGATAATAATTTAAATAACGATTATTAAAAATAAAAACGTTGCTACGGACTTTGAATAATTTTCCGCGAATATTGTGCGGAAACAGTTGTTTTTATCATTGAAAAAATTAATTACTTGATGACTGCTGGACGAATTGCAAAGAACTTTATATTTTTAAATAATAATTACAATCGTAGAATTTGATTATTCTGTTTAAATTAATTTTCAAAAATTTATAATTTTGATACTTGTAAATTGTAAGTGTTACTAAGGATATTTTTAACTTATATCGCGAATGCATTTGTATGCGATCAGATATGATAATTTTTATTATAAAATATTTAATTATTGTAAAACTGTTGCTACGGAGTTTTAAAGGTGTTTTCGCGAATATATTTAAATATATTACGGGATAAAAATTATTGCATTATTATTATAAGAAATAATACTGCGCGAATATTTTAGAAGATGTTTTAATTATGTTTTACTGTGAGTCAATTAATTTTTCAATGGGATCAGTTGAGATTCTCGTCGCTGATTTAACAAAGAGTATGTCTCGGTATACTGTAAAACCTAGACGTAGTCACTATATCACGATCAGGTCTCAAAGCTAATCTCAGTTAGTTTCAAATAAAGCATAATTAAAACATTTTTCCACCACTGGTCTTTGTAAATGAAAATATACATTGAAACAGAATATTATATACTGTGATTCGCGACAACACCTTTACAATTAACTTTGAAAAATTTATTCAAGTTCGAATAAATGAATTGTGAACATAGTTAAAATTTATTGGAGCATCAATATAGATGTCTCTCTGAAATGCATAGAAAATTATGCTTATTATCATATAAATTTTAGAATCAAATCATTTCAATGATTTTGATATCATAGACTTTTAAAATGAATAATCAATTAAAAGTTCCGATGTCGGAGACGGAACTCCTAATGGAAAGGCAAAATCGTTTACGGGATCGATTACTTGCATTTCGGGAGCGAGAATCGAAAAGTTGTAGAACTTTACCGATAGTAGAGTCGGAATCTACAAAATTAAAAGCCCGTCTCTTAAACAAGACTGCGATGGGCGAAAAACAAAATTATTTAGGGGCTCGATTGCTTGCTTTTCGATAGCAAGAATCAAGCGGATGCTTTATGGATTCAGATTCTACCTTTAGTAGAATCTGAATCCATAAAGATGAAGGCTCATCTTTTGAATGAAGCCGCAATTCGCGAGTTCCAAAAAAAGTCGGAAATTAATCTCGACCATTTGAATAGATCAAAAGGATCTATTAGAGTCAAAACTGTCCATAAGAAGGCAGGATTAGATTCAAATAAATTTTTGCCTGAAAACGTACCACTTATAAATATTTTAAACGAGAATTCATATAATTCGGAGCCAATGATTGATTTTATTTGTTTGAGTAATAATTTGAGTCACGCGCATGTCAATAAGGAGCTGCCTGTACTTGTTATGTCAGGAGTTCATTCGGTTCGGTCTGCTCAAAGTTTATTGAGAGCCGAAATTTTAAACAGCTGGGTTGACGAGCTTGTTGTTGCCGCAACCACGGAAAATAATATTATGCCGATCCAAGCCAGTAGAGTCTTTGAGATCGGGCATACGTGTAGAAATGACCGCGTTGATTTCGTGAATTTAAGAACAATTAAAAATACAGAACTACCTTACTGCTCAGTTGAGAGTAAAGTAGAAAATAATGACAGTCAATCATTGGGCTCAAAAATTGATTCGTCATCGTGGGTCGTTTCAAAAGGAAACCAATCACAAAATGATAGGCAACATACGTTTTATAAACATTATTGTAATAATGTGAGCGATAAATTTGGTGGTTCTACATTTTCAGGCTCAGACTCTATAAGAAATATATTTTACATTATGTTTTGTATAAAAGGTATACTTGACCTGTTAACTTCAATTGAAAATGGTTTAAGATTTTGTCTTATCATGGGTAAATATAAAAAGAGTATCTGTAAAGTAAAGTGGAAAAAACCTCCAGATAAATGTAATATATCGGAAATTAAATTTGACAATACAAATATTGAATATTTGAAAATAGGCGCTAACTCGGACCGCAAGGGATTAGACATTACTGATTTGTTTTTGATCTTATTAAATATAAAAAAATCAAAAGATTGTTTAATGTGAATGTATTATATTAATTTTATTTTCATCGAAACGCTATTGATAGTCTAAGATCCCGATATAAAACGACCTTCACCGAGATGCTTATTTAATGAAACGTATTTTATATTTAATTTAATATATCAATAAATATAATCCATATGGGTTGCCTAGCAAATTTCAGTCCAGAGTATGTTTAATTAATAATTAAAAAAAATTATTTTTTCGAACATTTCACCGGTATGACTATTAGATAAATTCTATACCAATCGAAAGTATGAAGCCCATAGAATATGCAAACGTTAGGTTGCCTATTCTTTTCCGGTCACAACTATCGGGTTGCCAGGTATAAACAGGTAAATCTGTACTAGCATTTTGCAACGGTCTGTTTATTGAATAAAATTTAAATGAAATTAAAGATTATTTTATTCTGAACACGGTGGTATAGGGTTGCCTGCGAAAAATCAGTCCAGAATTGCGGTTGTCAAATTTTAAAAAGTAAAATATTGCTCCGAGTGAATGTGAGCGACTGAGAGGTCCCAACCGACCATCTCATGCGATAGAAGAGGACACAGCATAGCGGCTGTTTAAAGTCCGCCCATTTAAAGAAAGAGAGTGCGCATGCTATTAAGGCTTGGAAAAAAAAAGGATAGCGGTAGACTCGTATATACTATGCATCATTTTGAAGTAGTTTATTATTTAAATAGAGAAATAGTTATTTAATTTTTTTTTTTTTTAATCAATTAATTATTTATGTGTATATTTTTTATGTGACACTAAAGTATATATACATCTTTAGTAAAAAAGAAGGTTATAGTGATACATATATAGGGGAGGGGAGGGGGCAAAAGGGGGTACCTAAGGAAATACTAAGTTTTCGAAGACTAAAATACGCTAAATCTTTTTGTTTTTAGTGATATTCGAGGTAAATAGACAAAATTTTTAGCTGCCGTTGCAAAATAAAATTTTTGTTTTTGGCGGGCAAAACGGGGTACCCTTAAAAAAAGTGAAAAAAAAATAATTTCTGAAAATCGATCAAATTTTATTACTTGAATCTTTTATATGTAATATACATAAAGAAAAATTACATTTCACATCATTGGTGGACACGAAGGCAAAAAATAAAATTTTTGTGGGGCAGAGAGGCCTCCCTCCAAAAAATGATATTTTTTTATTTTTTTTTTTTAAATTGTTTTCATTATTAAGAATGTATTTCTTTCTCTTGACAACTATTTTTGTTTTTATAATATTCAAGAAAAATTTTTTTAAGTGTAATAAATCGTTTCCCCTCGATTAGCTTAATTACTAATTGCTATTTAATAAAAAAAAACAATTCTGTATTTCTTATTCGTCATTATTTTAAACCCAAAAAACGTGCTTTTTGATTTTTTAGATTGCAGATTATTTTGCATTATTTAAAATATTTTATTAATAAAAAAATAAAATATTATTTTCGAATATTTTTAGTGGCCAAATTTGCCCCAGCTATAACAAATCAGCCGAAAAATGGACTAGTGTATTATATTTTTTTCAATTTGACGATAAAAATATGAAAGATTCATTTTTTAAAAATTTTCGGCTGGTCCATTTTGCCCTAGGTGTTATGGGTATCCTTTTTTTTTCCAAGCCTTAATAGCATGCGCACTCTCTTTCTTTAAATGGGCGGACTTTAAACAGCCGCTATGCTGTGTCCTCTTCTATCGCATGAGATGGTCGGTTGGGACCTCTCAGTCGCTCACATTCACTCGGAGCAATATTTTACTTTTTAAAATTTGACAACCGCAATTCTGGACTGATTTTTCGCAGGCAACCCTATACCACCGTGTTCAGAATAAAATAATCTTTAATTTCATTTAAATTTCATTCAATAAACAGACCGTTGCAAAATGCTAGTACAGATTTACCTGTTTATACCTGGCAACCCGATAGTTGTGACCGGAAAAGAATAGGCAACCTAACGTTTGCATATTCTATGGGCTTCATACTTTCGATTGGTATAGAATTTATCTAATAGTCATACCGGTGAAATGTTCGAAAAAATAATTTTTTTTAATTATTAATTAAATATACTCTGGACTGAAATTTGCTAGGCAACCCATATGGATTATATTTATTGATATATTAAATTAAATATAAAATACGTTTTATTAAATAAGCATCTCGGTGAAGGTCGTTTTATATCGGGATCTTATACTATGAGTCTTTGTATACGAATTCATGAAACTGATTTAATCCGGTGGTGTAATAGAGTTGATTAGGCGAATGTCAAACATCACCATCGGAGCCTGACGGAAGAACACCGTGATGGTGTGAAAAATAGATTTTCAAAAGTAATCGGTAACGTTGCTTCCGGTTCTACGCCTCAAGTCACCTACAATCAAGTTACTCACGTGTATAAATATCAAATTTATACACGTCGAGTTATTAATTTTTATTAATTCTGAAGACTTCCACTGTTTAGCCGAAACAGTTGGAATGTCGATTCCAACTACGTACATCAACGCTTTGAAGGTCGTCACCGAGTCAACCAAGAATCAGGATTTCGATCTCGGAAAATGATGATTTGGAAATTAGTCAGCCGATCCAATCAATTACAGTTATTACTTCAACTGCCGAATTAAATCAGTTAAATGAAAGTACGTTATTTTTACTATTGTGTTAAAATTAATTAAATTCCATACTATAAGGTGTTCAAAATAGAAATAGTAACTGACTTATGTCGGGAGGCATTGAAAAAGTGAATTTAGATTACATAAATGACTTAAGTCATAAAAATAGTAATAATTTTAATTACTTAAACATTATATAGTTATATACAAAAATAGCGCATCTCAGGTTTACGTTAAAATTGCAAGCGAATAACTTCATAAAAAAATGTATGATCGAACTTTGGTTTATACAGAGTCATTTAAACATTCAACTTTAGTTTATTTAGATTCATTCATACATTGAATTTTAGTTTATATAGAGTCAATTACACATTCTATTTGGATTATATCGAGTCATGAATTTCATTTTCATTCGTAGCGTTATTCGTTTGAAACGCTGCGACTTGCTTATGTCGGGAGGTGTTACGTTCCCGTAATATTTTATTGATTAAATTAAATTAATTATTTTTAATAAATTAATTTTTTGCAATGTAACGTAAATCGGTTACGATAAGAGAGTCGCCGTGGCTCGCGGGTAGTCAAAACAGATGACGATGCATGAGACCCGGTCCACGACGATTCTCTCACAGAGAACCTGAGATGCAGTGTCAACATTTTGTCAACTCTGTTGACTTTATTATATTTTTATAATGACTAAATAGTAAGTCTTGGGAGAGAGCTCATGGAGCTCGAACCTCTGCTTCATAAGTAATTAATAAACTACAATTAATCCTAAATTAATTCAACCTTATTTTGGGGTGCCACTTGGCACCCCAATATTTTCAACCACACTATGACCTATCCATTCACCTGCTGCTATAATAAATAAAATGGAGACCGGGTCGGAAAATACATTTTAAATCACGAGAATTAAATAAATAAATAATTACAATAAAATAATCGACGACCAGGGCCCACCGGGGGTCTATCGATACTCCAATGAGGCCAAACCTGAGTAAAATTTAATAATTAAAAATTATTTTTATTTTTAATTAGTTTGGGGTAATTCTCAAAACGTAACAGTGGTGCTGTGACCAGGATCAGTGACCATTGTTTATAGACAATGCATATAATTATGAAATTAATATTGGGAATTACCCAAAACGTAACACTGTAGTCTCTTTAATAAGTTAGTTAGTTCTTCAATAAGGCATTGGGACAACCTAAGGGTTCTTTAGTTGATTCTGTAAATGTTATAAAAAAATCAAAATTATTATTATAAATTGTTTAAAAAAATCATATTATTCAATACAAATATTTGATTGTGAAGAGAATAATTTTCAATTCAAATATTTTGATATTACCTCATACTTTTGCTCTTTTGATAACCTCCCTTCCGCTATTATCAACATGCGCGCTTACAGAGAACATCTTTACTTATACTGAAGTACAGATGTCTTGGAATGAAGTTGTCATTGTGACACAGATGGGAGACGACCCCCAATATTATTAAGGTTACTAGAATAGGGAGGTTGGGTCAACGGCAGTGTGACAACCCTACTCCGAATTTCTCTGCTCTGTGCCAACTGTATTCAAAATGGATATTTAGGTGCAGCTATAGTTTTCCGTAACTCTACTCGGTGCTTTCTTTACTCAAGGAGAACTCTATTGCATGTAAACTCTATTCCATTAAAACTGTACTCAATGACAACATTACTCAATGGTACAACTGGTAACATACTGAACGTTGATAAAACGAAAATACATAGTCGTTGAGTTACCATGTAGCGCTGAATGAATATACCTAAAGTATCTAAAGATGAGATAAAAATTTGAAAATGTCATTTAAAATATATCATATATCATATGTTAATTACAAGTTTATGGTTTTAATTAATCTATTAATAAAAAATAAAAAAATATTTTGTTGTAGTGAGTTTATGATAAAGTGATGTGACTAAAATATATTTATTTTTTAAATAAAAAAAACTACTAAGCATGTTTATTTTTCATGGTATAATTCACGTTTGATTATAAAAAATAAAGAAAATAAAAATATTTTATGAAAATAATAAAGTTAAAATACTAATAAATAATGTATTAATTAAACAATTATAATTTTTTTGTGGAACTGAAGAATTTTTTATTAAAATTTTGAGTACATTGTTATGTCCAAATAAATTTTTTTATTTTTATAATTATTTAAAATAATTATTTCTGAGCTCCTCTTCGAAAAGCGCGCGAAAACGCAGCGTCAGGTTTTTCACCTTTTTATGCGGCAAAGAATAGTGGGAAGAAACCTGCAATAAGTTTAACGAAGAAACAATAAACTGTCGTCACTTTCCACCAATGACAATCATTATAAATTCCCCATCAAATCACCAACCAAAGTTTATAAAAAGCCTGAGCACCCATAGCTCAGGGCGAGTCGGTTCTTAAAACTTACGGTCCGCGGATATTCGAACGTCGAAATTTCGTGTACTCTTATTGCAGGAATTCGCCCTAGGTGTTGAAAAGTCAATAAGAGGATTTTTAATCATTTTTAACTTAAACCCTATTGCAGGAATCCGCATCTGCGTTGAAAAGTCAATAGGGCACTTTTTAACTAATCTAAACTAATTCTTATTGCAGGAATCCGCATTTGCGTCGAAAAGTCAATAAGAAATAGTCAAAGATTGCTAAATTCTATTAACCTGACTGCAGAAATCCGCCCTAGGCGTCGAAAAGTCAGTAAGGGATTTAAATTTTATATTAAAAATCCTCAAATATTGATCTAAAATTCGATCTGACGCAACCTTATAATCGTGCGTCTAGTACAATATTTGTCGGATTTTAAAAACCATCCGGTACGATCGAACCAGTGACGCAAATCACGTGAATTTGCGATTCCATCTCGTGCCGAGTTAATTTGCGCATAAAATCACTTTTCGGGTGTGTAAAAGGACGCATTAAATATAAATTAAAATCTTAATAAAATATCTATTAAGGATAAATAATCCTATTATATAAATTAAACATAAAATTGTGAAAACTAGAGTGAGTAAGTGACGTTTAGTTAAAAACGTCGTAATTTGAACCATCAAAATAAAGACAACGTTCATCACTCCAACCTTGCGGTTTTCATTCGAGAGTAGTACATAAGGTCTTATCCTATAACCCAGCCGCGCCCACTCAACCCAAATCCTAGGAGGAAGGTCAAGCGAGCTGCAGCGTTCTGGAGGGGTAAAATCTGCCGTACTAGAAGAAGTTACATCGAAAGGTAGGTGATGAACCAATTTTTCGATCCATCATAAAATACTTTTGGCTTAAACAAGAGCACCAGTCTTTTCGAAGAAGTTTGGGTTCTTAATTCTCGAAAAGATCCACTATAAATAATAAATTATAGAAAGATAATTTCTTCCTCGTATTCTTTATTGTTGTCCGCACCCTCCAACCCGCTTGTCCAAAATTACTATCGCTACCAAAGGGAGAAATCCCGGATAAATAATTAAAAATTAAGCGGCGGACATAACAACATAAATATTTTATGTTACACAATAGTATTAAGAAATATTAATAAACAAGTTTAATTGTTATATGAATTTATTATTAAGTGAACTGTCAGACAGTGCCTCTTGCATAAGGAATGTAAGATGTTTTTTCTACAATCTTTAACTCAATGAAATTGCAATTATTTTGTTTGAATAAATGCACATTTTTTTTTTTTAATTTAAAGCCATTTTCAGGTAGTACCCCCCACCTTTTTAAAAATTTTCAATGACATTCAACTGTCATGAGCGTATCAAATTTTGATACGTCATTGAATGTTTAAAATAAAGTGGGGGGAACTGTCTGATAAAAACAACAATGATTACATGCTATATAATGTGTAAATTTACTTGGTATTAGTATTTATTAAGACTATTGTTAAACAGAAAATATCGTTATTAGTAATATGTATATAAATGATGTCATGAAAATGATTATTATAAAAAAAAAAAAAAAAAATTTAATATTCAATGACTCAACTATCATAAGGTTATCAAATTTATTAATTAATTAAAGAAAAAAGAAATTTTTTCGCATTTATTAAAAACATAAATACACAATTGTTATTTCATTGAGTTGAATATTTTTGAAAAAAAACCTAATGGTTTTGAATTTGAATTTAGTTGGTTTAACCGGGCACTCAGCGGGTACCATCAGAAAAGCCTAACAATAAAAGTGGCTAAAGAGCAATGTGGCTAAATGTAAACCGGCTAAAAGAGAAGTTGGTTAAGTTATATAGTGGAACCATAAGAAATGTACAAATTATTAATCGCTCAACCAATCATTGTGGCTAAATGTTAATCGTAACCAATCACAAATGTTATACATAGAAAAGCGGCAACATATTAAAGTGGCGACATATATTGTAGGTACACATACAATTGGTTTCATAGCCATTGAGGCCCTATATCAGTACGGCTAAGTTTCATTTCGTCCATATATTCTCAAAATTGACTGTCGGTATAAAATCACCCGTCGATATCAAAAATTTCAGTCGGTAAAAGAGAAAGTATGAAAATTAGAGAACACTGTAAAAATTTAAACAAAGAAAGAAAATTTGATTTTGACAGTAAGGTTTATCAAGTAAAGTTTAATAAATTGAAATAATTATAAATATTCTGTTGACAGAAAAGAGAAAACTAACCGAAAAAAAACAGGTTGTAGATAATTAAAAAATGTGTAGGTGCAATTTTAAGGGGGTATTCTGGTCTAGAAATTTAAAAAAACCGATTTTTTTTTTTTTTCATATTTTCATAGTTTAACTATTTAAGAATATGTCTACGAGACGATTTTTCAAAATTCGAATTATTTTCGGAGAAATAAGTATTTTGCTGAGCTGGCATCCAAACCGGTTGGGCTGCAACTAATCGAATAAAAGACATAATGGATTTTCCGACTACCTGAATCTATATTTCTTAATAAGCCTTTTTGTTCCTATATATATATATATATATATATATAACGAGGAAGGTCCGATGTATGCAGCAGGAATGGCAGTAGATAGGCAGGGAAGGTTCTGGCTCACTTGGGGCAAGATGGGCATGATCTGTTGTACCGACGGATGGTAAGTTATCGGCGGATGGTAAGTTATCGGCGGATGGTAAGTTATCGGCGGATGGTGAGTTATCGGCGGATGGTAAGTTATCGATTGTCGATAATGTATCGATAATGTATCGACCGTTGGTTATCTGGGGCCTTTTTGACATCATTTGAGCTTATCTGGGACCTTTTTGACATCATTTTGAAGCTAATTGACGTTATCTGAGATCTTTTTTACCGCCTGAGCTTATCTAGGGTCCGTTTGATGCTAATTGTCAACCATTTTGAGCTCTTATCTGCCATTTTGAGTCCGTGATAGATGGCGCCTCGTGTATATTTTTAGCGAGAAATTTTTGAAAAAATATGTACAATTTTTATTAATGTACAATTTTTAATAATGTACAATTTATGTAAAATTATGTACAATTTCATTAATGACTAGAGTGGGTTCTCGGCTTGCCTATCAGGTTACAGGTTTTGACATCATGTTTGTGCGTAACCCCAGAGCTGACACTAGCGTAGCCTGATTAATACAATATGTACACGTAAATGTATGATTTAAAGTTTTATATATTGAAACTGGGGTATGTAAGGGTACATGCGAGAAGCATGCAAGAGCACGCCATCTAGTGGTGTAGTTTCTCTCCCCCTCTTTTTATCTGATGATGACGTCATCTGACAAGTCTGAACTGGTTTTTCCTTTGTTTATTTTTAACTGCGTGGTACAATTTTTATTTTTAGATGATGACTCATCCAGTTCCGAGAAAAAAAAAAAACTTTCTATTTTAACTGCGTAGTAGATGACGTCATCTAACAGGTTTGAACTTGTTTTTCGGCCTAGAGTGGGGATACTGAGCTAAGCGTTGAGCTCGAGAGCTTACAGAAGTCAGTCTTTATCGAGAAACGTTCTAGTTAACAGTGAAAAAACTTGTGTGGCTTATTAAATTAAAATTTTAATTTTATCAATAAGAAATTGTTTTTAATTCATTATTAATTAAGATCTATTTTAATCCTACATTAAGTAAGTATTATTTTATATTCTTTTAGCGAATTGTAATCAATTGCATTAAAAAATTATCTAATTAAATTACTAGTTTTCAAGATGGATCTATCAAAAATCAACGAAATCAACACCTTGGCATACATCTTACCTGTCAAAAAACTTCAGGAATTAGAAGCTGACAAGACATAAAATAACTGAAATTAAAAAAATTTCAACGCAATATGGGCCTAAAGTAGTTGCCAACCTGGATGATAAATTCACAATTTACTTTCCTGCTAGAACAAACAACGAATTGATAGCTCATGAAGATAAATTAAAAACTCTTATCGATATGGCGTCAAAAAAAAATCTTTATCTTTTATTTCATGGATCCAAATACAATAGATTTGAATTTGTCACGCGATAATTATAAATGAACTTTTTTTTCAGAATACTCATTTTTTAATAAAATATAACTCTATTTCCTTTCCATTTCATCTTTATGAACCTAGACATGTTATCTATATGTGTAAGTTTGTGTATAAAACTTCATTACTATGTGTTGAATTAATAATAATAAAAATATCAATGTATGCTAAGATAAACTTTTTGTGCTTAATAAAAAATTGTTAACTGTCAAGATACTAAAATCAACAAAAAATTATTAAGTTACATATTTTTACTATTAAAATGGCATAAACAGGTACAAATTGAAGAAACTAATCAAATATACTTAATACATATTTTATTTGAATAAATTTTTATATTTTTAAACATAAATATTAGTTTCATTAATCAATATAATCATATTTTAATTTATTTATACTTTCCTCGTAGTTTGAATAAATATAAGCTTTCACAGTAAAAAGAAAATAATATAATAGTAGCTTAATTTATAAAAAATATTTGTATTTTTAAACATAATTATTAGTTTCATAAATCAATATAATCATATTTCAATTTATTTATACTTTCTTCATAGTTTGAATAATTATAAGCTTTTGTAGTAAAAACGAAAATAATATTATAGTAGCTTAATTTATAAAATATTTGTATTTTTCTTAAAACTTAGCATTAGTTCAATATTATAATCTCTGATTATTTCAGTTAGAAACTTATTATATCTCAAGTGTATTCAATGAAGCGGTCAGACTATTTAAATTAACGATTAAAAATCGTTTTTAAATAAAATTTTAATCATTAGGAAATATTTTTTCCGACTTGATATAATAATGGTGATGTGTAATTATTTACATCAAAAACTTAAAAAATAAGTATTTGTATTTATTTAAACAGTCAGCTCATTGAAATCGACTATTAAAACAGTTTTTAAATAATAGACTTAAACCGCTGAGAAATATTTTTTAAACTTAAATATCACTTTTATAAAAACAATAATGAGAAACTAAATATTTTTGATTCTTAAATATCACTTTCATTATAGTTGTATTTAATTACTAATTTTTAATCAAGCTTTTTTAATCATCAAAGATTTCATCGAACCCCTCATCAATAAGATCTGGAGCTTGAATTTCCGCAATTATATCAAGATCATCTGCTCGTTGTTGATGATAATGCAACATGTTTCTAAATAAACCAGCAGTCCAATTATCAACAATTTGGTAAGTCACAGGATTTGGTGAATCATCAGTCAATCTTAAAAATGTCCATGTCAAACATTGGTTTGATATCCATAATCTTGTGATTATACCATCCACCACTACCACAGCATTTTCGAAATCTACATCTTGAGCTAATAGTGGTTGCAATTGAGTGGTTATTAATCTCGTCAGATTTGATATTGAACGGTTCATCAACCATGGTTTTGGTACAATTGCCCCATACCGAAGAATAGCTCCCATGGATGGATAAACTAAAATAATGATTTTTATAATTAAATATATATTTTTAACACTATATCAAAAACTAAAATTTATTAACAAATAAAATATTACCAGGCATTACCAGTCCAGCTTGTATTAAATTTTGATTGTATGAATCATAAAGTTCTGGGTACATGGTGACAAGGAGATTTCCTGAGAATCGATAATGTGCAGGTGAAGGAATTTGATCCCCTGGGATCTTAAACCACCAAGAAAAATTATTCTGTACAATTGTAAGTACTGTGGTTATGTTATTTATTGAAATTAATGACCCATGAAAAGATTCTCCACCACGTACTACCAATCCCAACTGGTTCGTTATTAATCTTAATATTGAATGGAAATCTTCATTCACCCATTGATTAGGAATGATGATTTCATATCCCAATGTATTACCCATTTGTTGATGTTGATGTACTTTATCTATAATTCAAAATTATGTACATATATATTTATATATAAATATAAATTCTAAAAAAACTTTCTATAATAATTATGACTATCCAATTAAAATATAAAAAACATCATTTAACTAGTAACACACAATATACACTTAACTGATGCCATGTTCCACCTTAATATGTTTTTATATTACTTTGCTAAACAATTTGATTATTAACTTTTATATTCAATTATACATTGATAGATTTTTAAGTCGATTAATAATAAATCAAAGTCTAATTAATTACAATGATACTTACAAAATGTAGAAAATCAGCGACCGGCACTGAATGAGCTTAGACGCTTTTGGATTTAAGTTGAGAGATTTGTATCTCCCAGAGTAAATAATTTTTGTGTCTAGTTTGGACAACCAATAAGAATACAGAAGGTCTCAAAACTTGAGTCCTGATTGGTCCATTACACTATGACGTAGTTGTATTGTTACCAGCAAGTTATAATGTAAAAATGACAGTAAACATTTTTTGATTTACTTTGTATCAAAAATATAATCAAATACATATCCTGATACGATATTGAGCATTATTTTTGCGAATCAATCAATCGTATATAGAATAAAAATTGATTGTTATATCTACCGAGGCGACCTCTACTGAGATAGACTAATATCACACATCGATACTAGTGATCGATAATGGCGGTAAAAATTTCAAATTTGAATAAATTAAACCTATGAAAGTAAAAATTTAATAATTATACATACCTGACAAATGTTTGTTTCTTCAAAATCAATTAAGCAATTCGTTTTAAACTTAAAATATATAAAAAATTAATCAACATATTTAAAAAAATATTAATAAAGAATTATACTCTTGGCGGTAAAAATTTAAAATTCAAAAATTATACATACCTGACAAATATTTTTTTCTTTAAACTTAAAATATATTGAAAATGAAACTAATTATTTTGTATTTATCACTTATTTATATAAATAACTTAATCTATCAATTTTATTAAAGGTTAAAAAAAATAAAAATTCAAATATTATTAATTCAAATTAAAGTTTTTATTGAGTGTTAACAAACCAATCTTTTAACATTTTTACATTCTCAAGTGCACATGAATAATTATTATTATTATTTAATTGGCAATGATATTTACAAAAATCATTGTTGGATAATTTTAAATTTTTTAGCGCAGGACATTTGAAGTCATCTAAGTCAATCACAATTTTCTCATGATCAATTAAATCTCTTATCCACAACTTTTTTTCATAACCCTTGACGTAAATATATTTATAATTACGTGTTACATAATTAATTACTTCATTCAGATTATAATATGATGTATTTCCAGCATTCCAGTTAATTCCATGATAATTGTGTGTTACCCAAGTATTTAGACGTTGATATTGATGTGATAATGATTTCCAGTGATAAGGTGGCTTGAATAATGTACATGATAACTCTTCAACATCATCAATTACATGTTGAATTGTAATTGTAGCAAGTTCTTTCACGATAAACAGATTATCGGGACCTCTGAATCCCTGTACATCCAGTATCATTTCCATTTTTATAGCTTGTATCTCGACAACAGTCAACAATGAACTGAAGTATTAAAAAATTTAGCTCAACTATTTTTTATTATCCCCCCACCGCTCTATTTTTTGATTAATTTGATTGGCTTAAAAAATTCCTTTGTTTGTTTTTAACTGCGTAGTATAATTTTTATTTTTAGATGATGACTCATCCAGTTCCGGGAAAAAAACTTTCCAATGTTATTTTAACTGCGCAGTAGAATGTTCCAGAGAGTTTATTTTTAGATGATGACTCACTCGATTCTATTTTTAGATCATGACTCATCTAGTTAAATTTTTAACTGCGTAATAGATGACGTCAAACGTTCCGTCGCGCCATCTAGATCTTAGGTTATGTTGATACAATCTTGGAATTTTTTGGCCAAGATTCCAGGGAATTTTGTTTTATACGGTTGGTACTTTGTTATTTTCTAGGGAATTTTTACAAGTTTCTGGAGATTTTATTTCATTAGGTTGGTACTTTTGAGAACTATAAAATTTTTTACTGCGCAGTTGATGAGTCGCGCCCCACCTTTAAAAGCACCGCGCAAGAGCATACTTCATCAAAAAGAAGTACGAGTTCACTCAATGAAGTACGAATCTCTCACGATTTAAAGGTCTTTGTGTGTGCGCATTTTATATTTTTTTTTAAATTTTTTTTAATAAAAAAATTTTTTAATAAACAATTTTTTAAGTGACTATTTGAGTGTTTTAGTGATAAATTTTTAAATGAACAATCGTAGTGATTTTTTAAAAATTTATATATAATACTAGTGCAGTGATAAACAATTTTTAAGTGGTTATTTGAACAATATATAAATAATTTAAGTGTTTTAGTGATAAATTTTTAAATGAACAATCTTAGTGATTTTTTAAAAATTTATTTTTTAATAAACTTTATGAACTAATTTATTTATATAAAAACCACTTAATAAACAATACTAGTGATAAACTTTCAAGTGTAATTATAAACAGTGACTTTAGTGATGAACTTTTGAAAAAATGGCACAAAATGATTTTATTGCGGCGCTTCAGCGTCCGGTAGATTCAATAATTAAATCATTTAATGATTTACGTGATAAGCCATTAGCTAAAGAACATTGTCAGAAGTGTTATCAAGTGTGCGCAGATACAATTGATTACTTCAACGAGATCTTGCAAGATCCTCAAATAAATGTTCAAGTCAGAAGAAGTGTACGCGCAAATATTGTACTTTTATACTGGTATGCTGATCAATTTACACAATTGAGTGGAGAAGTAACTGGTGGTGATTTGCATGCAAACCGGTGCCTCATCAAGTGGCAAGATCTTGAAAACGCATTCTCAAATAATATTAGATCAGGATGCGCGGTGAATCAAGCTCACACTGATCTTCGTGCTTTTCTTGATGATGCTCAAGACCTGATCATTGAAAAAGTTGAGAATATGCTCAGAGATGTTCCTGGACTTAAAGTGAATGTTGAATTAGTTTGCAAATTTAGAAATGTAAAAGCTGAAAATGTCATTGAAGAAACAAAGATATTTAACGCCAAGAGCCGAGAAATTTTACCCGCAACATCTCTTGCTACTTGGTACAAAGATCATGTTAATGATAAATTGTTGAAGAAAGTCGAGGAATTTAATCAAAAAGACTCAGGGTGGAGTTTAACTGAAATCCGCAGTTTAATCATTACAATGTCAAGATATGCGCCTCTTCAAGCTGGAGATTTAACGTTTATAGAGCTACCCAAGGACATACAAGCGAAAAAAGCAGTATTAAATATTCAGAATTTTGATGAATACTGTTTTCTATGGAGCGTTGTAGCAGCATTACATCCTGATAATAGTAATCCTATAAGAAAAACATCATATCCTCACTTCAGCTCTATATTAAAATATGAAGGTATAAAATTTCCAATCACTTTAAATGATATCCCAAAATTTGAAAAATTAAATGATTTACCAATCAATGTCTATGGGATCGAGTCAGAATTTTGTAATAAAAAATCTGAAAAAAGTACAATAATTCCATTATACTTAAGTAAACTCATAAAGTCCGATAAAAAAGTTATTCATCTCTTGATGATACAGCAGAATATTAAATTAAATAAATCAGATTTTGATATCAAAAATTTTCAACCTAAATTTCACTTTGCTTTGATCAAAGATCTTTCACGATTAATTCGATCACAAATTTCCAAGTCAACCTGCAAATTATTTTTTTGTGATAGATGCTTGAATCATTTCAGATATGATTATTCGTATGAAAATCACAAAGCTGATTGTTTTAAAATAAATAAAGTCCATATGACATTTCCAAAGGAAAAAGATCAAATTTTAAAATTCAAAAACTATCGATATAAAGATACCATGCCTTTTGTTGTATATGCAGACTTGGAATGTACACTAGAAAAAACCCCAGGAGATGATGAAACTCAGAAGCATGTTCCACACAGTGTAGCATTCTATCAACATTGCAGTTATGATAATAAATTATCTAAATTCGAATTAAATCGTTCAAAATTTTGTATTGGGTGGTTTATTTTAAAGTTGGAAAAATTAGCTATTGAATACGAAAGATATTTGAAAAATCCTATACCAATGAAACCACTCACTAAACAACAGCAAGTGACACATGATCAGGCAACTGTTTGTCATATTTGTGAAAAAATAATTACAACAAATACCGACAAGTGTTATGATCATTGTCATTTCACTGGTAATTATCGCGGCCCAGCACATATATCTTGTAATGTTAATTATCCCAAGTCACATGTTATTCCCATAGTCTTTCACAATTTATCAGGCTATGATTCACATTTTTTCATTAAAAGTTTAGCCACATTAATTAAAGGTGATGTAACTCTGCTACCAATTAATAAAGAAAAATATATATCATTCACAAAATCAATAGAAAATACTTCAGTAACATTACGTTTCATAGACTCATTCAGATTTATGGCATCCAGCCTTGAAAAATTAGCTTCAAATCTTGGTGATGATAAAAAGCTTATAACGAAACATCACTATCCCGACCCGGATGAATTTAAATTAGTTACACGCAAAGGTATATTTCCTTATGAATATATATCCAGTGTTGAAAAGCTTAATGACAAACAATTGCCTGATCAAGTATCATTCTTCTCAAAATTAACAAATGAAAGTGTCTCTGATGAGGATTATTTCTTTGCTCAGCTAGTCTGGAATAAATTCAACATTAAAACACTAGGAGAGTACTCGGATTTATATCTTAAAACTGATGTACTTCTTCTAGCAGATGTGTTTGAAAATTTTAGACGTAGCTGCTTTGAAACTTACAGCTTAGATCCATTACACTACTATACAGCTCCTGGTCTGTCTAATGATGCTATGTTGAAATACACTGGTGTGGAACTTCAGCTTTTAACTGATCCTGAAATGGTTCTTTTTATTGAGAAAGGAATCAGAGGTGGGGTATCACAGTGTACAAACCGATATGCTGCTGCTAATAATCGGTACATGGGTGAGGACTTTGATCCAAGCAAAGCTGAATCATACTTGATGTACTATGATGTAAATAATTTATACGGCGCAGCAATGAGTATGTCACTGCCGACAGGTTCATTTGAGTGGGTGGAAAATGTAGATGATGATGTAAATAAATTTTTAAATGATAATGATGATATAGGATATATATTAGAAGTAGACTTAAGTTATCCTGAAGAGTTACATGAACTTCACAAAGACTTGCCCTTGTGTCCTGAGCACTTTGTACCGCCAGGATCCAAGCACTCAAAATTATCAACAACTTTGTATAATAAAAAAAATTATATAATACATTATAAAAATTTAAAACAATGTCTAGAATTAGGATTAAAATTAACAAAAGTCCACAGAGTACTACAGTTCAAACAATCACCATGGCTCAAATCATATATTGATAAAAACACCGACTGTAGAAAATTAGCAAAGAATGAGTTTGAAAAAAATTTTTATAAACTAATGAACAACGCAGTATTTGGTAAGACTATGGAAAATGTAAGAAAGCACAAAGATGTACAATTAAAAACCGAATGGGAGGGTAGATATGGCGTCAAAGAATTGATATGTAAGCCAAATTTCCATAGTCTTACCATGTTTGATAAAGATATGGTAATTATTGAGATGAAAAAAGTCAAAGTCTGTTTCAATAAACCTATCTATGTGGGCTTTTGCATTTTAGATTTGTCTAAAACATTTATATATGATTTTCATTATAATTATGTAAAAAAGAACTTTAAAAACGACGAGTCAAAATTAATGTACACAGACACAGACAGTCTCATCTATCATTTTACTGTACCGGATATCTACAAAATCATCAAGCGTGATATCTCAAAGTTCGACACCTCTGACTACCCTGAAGATAATGTATATAATATGCCATTAGCTAATAAAAAAGTTCTGGGTCTAATGAAGGATGAAAATAATGGTGAAATCATGACTGAATTCACTGGACTCAGAGCTAAATTATATGCATTTAAAACGTACAAGAACAAAAAAGCTAAAAAACGAGCAAAGGGGGTCAAGGGTCCTACTTTGAGGACAATCACGTTTGATGATTTTATGGAATGTTTAAATAATCATGTGACTTTAACTAAAAAACAATATTTAATAAAATCGAAAAAACATGATGTTAGGACAATTGCGCAAAATAAAATTGCATTAAGTTGGGCTGCCGTCAATGA